>NC_136944.1:1321874-1572923 GCF_949987615.1 Pollachius pollachius
TACCTTAAAAATCGGGTTGAAAGCCCTGAACATGCTTAAAGGTTTTTTTACTGATAAATCAAATGTAGTCAAATGTAGTGTTGATCTGGTCCAACGACCTCACACGTAGTCTTAATGATAGTTTAAGTAAAAAGCGTAACACGACTGCTTTATCTTTGTTGGGATCTTGCAATCCCAAAAGGGGGGATGTGTGGAAGAAATTAATGACTATATTCTAAGACAAACCATGATTATTATTATACCAATTTGTCTAATGGTAGAAAGCAGATAGAAGCGCCTCTGAACTCTCATCTAGGACTTGGCACAGCGCCAGGAAGTCTGGGATTAGAGCTGAATGGGTTTCTCAGGGCTTAGAGCTGAGAAGCCAACACAATACCGGAGGCTATGGGGTCAAAGTGAACTGACCCCAAGCCAGGGGTATTGATTAGTATTGCTGGACACTGGTGGAAAGGAATGTCTGATTGAACGGCCATGGGGGGCCGTGGGCGGACACCTCACGAGAAACAGCGTTGTACGTGAGGATAAAAAAAGAGGCCGGGATCTGTTGACCGGCAGTGCTTTACAAACTACTCGGCTTTGTTGTTGTCTTTTTTAACGATGAAGTCTTTTTTGTCATACTTGCTCCGGACCCCTCGATTTCTTTTGCTCTCTTAATTAGTTGAAGTGATAGAACGCGGTTATTTTCTACCACATTATCAGTTTAATATCTGATACGTCCCCTACCCGGGGACCATATATTAAATTGTTTTTTGGAACAGGGAGATGGAATAGGGGCTTGCTCCGTCCACTCAACGCATCGATCTGGTATTGCAGTCCCTCCAGGACCGGTGCACCCCTCTCTCACTGTGAAAACGAAAAAGAAACTCCAATCACTCCAACTTATCCAACTCTAAGGCTAGGCTGCTTCACTAAGAAAGCAATTCACCACGAGGCCTTCATGACCATGCGGTATGCCGAAGCCGGAAATGACAAACGCACAGTCGCACACACTCTTCTTATGCAAAACAATCCGTTTTATCATCAACATTCAGTCACTGCAAAGATTTAAAGACTAGCCTCTTATCAAAAGTTAGAATGGACCCAAAGTGTGTGTATTGTAGAATGTATGTGTGTGTTTGCTGGGACCACTTTATCCAGGACGGTAACTTCAGTCAGAGAGTAGACGCATACACAGGGAACAGTTCAGGATGTTTTTATCTCTTGCAGTCGAATGATATCAATGATGGCTTCAATATGTAACCAAATGAATGACGGAATGGATGAACAGATGTATGAATGAACGAATGATGTAGGAATGAAGGAACGATGTTGGAATGAAGGAACGATGTTGGAATGAACGAATGATGTTGGAATGAACGAATGATGTTGGAATGAACGATGATGTTGGAATGGTTTTTCTGTAAGACAGAATAAGAAATAGACAAATAGTTATTACTAGTTACCTACTAAAACACCGGGCTCTATAACTAGCAACATCCCATAAATGCTATGTAAACATAACGGGCATAAATAGCTTCCACATGCACACGTTAACACAATGACGCAATAGTGCAATATAACGGCCGACATGGTGCGGCAGAGTGACGCACACATGCTACACGAGGTGCAGGCTAATACACTAGCTACCCAATTCGTGAGTGAATCAATTAACAAAGTAGCAGAACCACACAAATCACGGCCACTATAAGGAACCGAATTACGGAATGTATATAACATTTATATTACGTGAATACACGTGGTTCAATAGTACTCACTCTTCACAAACACATTCTCGGTCGTGGCGTGTGAAGCAGTCGCGCGCAACGAGCTCTGGCGCGGCCCCGTACAACTCGTAACTCTAGGACCCTACGACGCTACCTGGGCTGCCCAAAGTGCCTGAATAGAAATAACGCTATATACACGATACAATATTAGAAACTAATAGGGAAGTTACAACAGCCGCCCCCTGAATAAGATGGCTATTATGTAAACAAAATAAATTCCCTAAGGTGCTACAGAAGTCCCTGGATCGGCGTCGTCGTCCGGAACAGCTGGCAGCCGGACAAGGCGTGCTACTGGTCGCAGGTAAGTCTTGTCCCCCACTTGGACCTCAGCTGACCGGATGCATCCATCGGCACTGACATGCAGCCTGACCACCTTCCAAACGGGTCAATGAGCACGCGGCAGCTGAGGATCGACGATCATCACGACAGTGTCCTGGAGAAGATCATCGGTAGGTTGGCGCCACTTCTGGCGGACCTGAAGAGACGGTAAGTAGCTTCTGATGAATTGTGTCCAGAAGTGATCCACCATCATTTGACAATGACGCCACCGTCTCCTGGTGAGTGGGTCCAGAGCGTAGGACACTTGTGGCAAGGAGGCGTCCCGCCGCCCCATCAGCAACATGTTTGGTGTCACAGGATCCGGATCCCCAACGTCTGACGACACGTATCCTAAAGGCTTGGAATTGAGGATACCTTCTACCTCAATTAAGACTGTGAGCAGGACTTCTTCTTGGAGGGACTGAGCACTGATCACCACCTGCAGGGCTTTCTTGACGGATTGTATCTCACGCTCCCAGGCGCCACCAAAGTGGGGAGCCGCTGGTGGACACTTGAATTTGATCCGTTGCTTGGCAAGTCTCTCTTGTAGCTGTGGTTCATTGGCGATGTCCTGTGGTGCGTAGGTTCGCGGTAGGGAGATATTTGCCAGCTCGGGGAGCTCCCTCTCCCAGCTGGACCAGGCCTCGAGGATGTCAGGAGGAATGTTTGGGTCGTCCCAGCTCCTCTTCTTCGCCCACAGTTTCTGGACGAGAACCTTGGCCCGCGTTATGTAGGGGATGATGAATCCAAGAGGATCATATTGTCTGGCCAGCACCTTGTACACGTGGCGCATGGTGGGAATCTCGCTCTCCATCGGCTTGGGCTCGTAGGAAGGCAGATTGGAGACGACAGATGGGAAGTTACTTGCCCACTGCCGGATCTCGAATCCTCCCGAGGCCAGACACTGCCGCATCTTGTCCACGAGGAGCTTGGCAGACTCGGGTGTTGAAAGGCTCTGGAGACAGTTGTCCACGTAGAACGACTGCTCTATGGACTGCAGGATGTCTTTGTTTCCCTCTGCGTGGTCTTTGACGTGCTTCTGCAGCGCAAACGTTGCACAGCATGGGCTACTTGTTGTACCGAATGGCAAGACCTGCCACTGGTAGATGTTAGGTTGCTCTTCTCGTCGCAGGTTTCTCCAGGCGAACCTCAGCAATGGCCGGTCCTCTGGTAGGAGCCGAACCTGATGGAACATTGCCCGGATATCTCCACTGATGGCGACAGCATACTGCCGGAATCGCAGGAGGACCCCGATGAGCGATGGTCCAAGGGTTTGACCCGGGAGGAGTTGCTCATTAAGGGAGAGGCCACAGTAAGTGAAGGAGCAATCAAAGACCAGGCGATCCTTGCCGTTGTGATGGACGAGGTGATGGGGAATAAACCATGACTCGCTGGACTTATCCGTCTCTTCTTTGCTGAGCTTGGTAACGCACCCTCCATCGATGAGCTTTTGGATCTCTGCTTCGTAGACTTTAGCCTTAGCTGGGTCTTTTTCCAGTCGGCGTTCTGTGCTGCGGAGCATTGGCATGACTGCTTCAGAAGCGGCTTTCAGCAGTGGCGCGTCCTTAGCCCGGAGCGTGACCTTCACCCTCTCAGTGCGTGCTTCCAGGATGCTCACGGCCTCTTGGTCCAGACGGGACCGTACTACTAGCTTCTCGCTTCGAAATGGGAGGACGTCGAGCTGCCAGAGACGTTCAACATGTTGGTAGTAGTCGTCTGGCGCTGGCTTAAGAGATGTGCAAGAAGCAGCATGAGACCCGAGACCATCTGGACCCTGGAGCACCCAGCCGAGCGCTGTGTGAATAGCTGCGGGTCCACCACTGGGGCTGAACCTGACGGGCTCTTTGGCTGTGATCAGGTGGGTGGAATCTGCACTGATTAGCAGTAGCGGATGCACCTTACTGAAGTTATGCAGCTGGAGGCCCCTCAAGTGGCGATAGCGCTTCTGAAGTGCAGTTACGGGGTAAGATTGCTCTGACAGGGCTAGCCGTCCCGCTGTGAAGGCACCCTTAACCAGGTGCTGTTCTGAAGGCCGTGCCAGGGAGGCCACATGGAAGTTCACCGACGCACCAGTGAGGCGAGCCACATCTTGGCGGATCGTCCGCAGAGCGAGAGATTCGGCTTTACCTTTGAGTTCCAGGTGACGAACGGCAGCTGGCAGTATTATTGTGCGTTCGGCCCCATTGTCAAGGATCGCGTAGGTGTGCAGCGACTTGCTCCCATGGCTAATGATGATTGGCACCACCTTGAGGTACATCTTTCCTCCTTGCTTTGAGTTGGCTAGTGAGGCGCGATCCTCTGGCGTGATGAGGTAGACACGGGGACCTGGTAATGGTATGGAGAACTCTGAGGTGAACCTCCTGACATTCACTGCACGCTTTCTTCAGGGTGCACGCGTCTTGCTTGTGGTTGGTGCGACCACACTTACGACAACGCTTGCCGTCTGCTATCCACTTCTCAAACTCTTCCGGTGAGTGCCGGACGATGTCTGGACACTGTGATAGGTAGTGATCGGCACTCTTACAGAAGAGACATATCCTCTTGAACTTCTGCTGCTTGGCCTCCGACCAAAACGTGTCTGAAAGCTGACGGCTGTCAGATTTAGGCTTGTCGGAGCCATAATAGACAGAGGTTGCGAGGCCTGGGCACTGGAACTTGCCTATCTCTGTTGGGAGCCTGTGGCCCTTCAGTCCGATGGCGCTGTGCCATTCTTGAGGACAGTCTTTGAGCTTCAGCCTTCACCCTGAGCCAGTCGGAGAGGTCTCGAAGGTTGTACGGGTTAAGGCTGTTTGTATTGAGTCGACCTTGAGCCTGTAGATGCTCCACGAAGCCGTCCCTCGATTGCTTAGGGAGCTTACTCGGGAGCCGATCGACATGGCCGGTCGACATCACTTCTATTCCGTTGGGCCCGTCCAGCGATGTAAGCATTCCCACTAGCAGGTCGACACTAAGGGCGAAGCTCTGGAAGGCTTTTGAATCTCCTGCTTTGAGGTCAGGAGAGTACAGGATCGTGGCAATCTCACTTTGCGCGAGTTGATGTGGCTGTCCGTATTGCCGCTGTAAGGCCTGCATGGCGGCGGTGTAGGGCTGCGCATAATGCCTGCGGGACTGTGCTATCAACCTGGCTTCATCCAGAACCAGGTGCTCCATAAGTACACGGTACTTGTAATGCTCAGAGAGTTCAGTGTGGGGACTGAGTAGGTGGTCCAGCGCCATCTTCAGGTCAGTGAAGTCTCTCTCATTGTCGTTGACCAACTTAGGCAGTTTTGGTACTGGGACTGGCTGCCTGGGAGGCTGGAGAGCGGATGGCATCTGTGTTGGTGTATACTGGGGCTGAAGGGCATACTGGACCGGTGGGGCTGGTATAGGCTGATACGGTGCTGTACCAGGTGCTAGAGGCACCAGCTGATAGGCTGGCTGAGTTGTTGGAGCAGGCTGGGGGTGGTACACCGGTTGTGGATGATGGCTCAGCTGATACGGTGCTAGAGGCACCAGCTGATAGGCTGGCTGAGTTGGGATGACTGGCGGAGGCTGATACGCTGTCTGCGGGGGAACAGCAGTTGTGTATGGTAAGGGCGCCACTGCCTATGTGGATGGTTGACTGGTAAACTGCTGAGGCGTGCCTACTGGGTGCTGGCCCACTGGCTGGAGAGCAGCTGCAGCTGGTAACTGGTGTGCGGGGTAATGCGCTGTTGCAGTCTGGGGTTGATATGTAGGCTGTGCAGGCGTAGCTTGAACATATTGATATGCTAGTTACCTACTAAAAGACCGTGCTCTAGAACTAGCAACATCCCATGAATGCTATATTAACATAACGGGCATAAATAGCTTCCACATGCACACGTTAACACAATGATGCAATAGTGCAATATAACGGCCGACATGGTGCGGCAGAGTGACGCAGACATGCTACACGAGGTGCAGGCTAATACACTAGCTACCCAATTCGTGAGTGACTCAATTAACAAAGTAGCAGAACCAAACAAATCACGGCCACTATAAGGAACCGAATTACGGAATGTATATAACATTTATATTACGTAAATACACGTGGTTCAATAGTACTCACTCTTCACGAACACATTCTCGGTCGTGGCGTGTGAAGCAGTCGCACGCAACGAGCTCTGGCGCGGCCCAGTACAACTCGTAACTCTAGGACCCTACGACGCTACCTGGGCTGCCCAAAGTGCCTGAATAGAAATAACGCTATATACACGATACGATATTAGAAACTAATAGGCGATTTACAACAGTGCAATTGATACAGGCTGGTTTAGCTTTCGCTTGCTCTCCGTTTTTAGTATGACTCGTTCTCAACAATACGGCTTTCTTCTGTTAGGCGCACATGGCTAATTTGCATATGTACAGAGATCTTTAGCGCTGATCCTTAGCGCCCACTGTTTGGGAGAATTTAAGCAACATACAGACACTGACAACTTATATCACTCCAACTTATCCAACTCCAAGGCTAGGCTGCTTCACTAAGAAAGCAACTCACCACGACGCCTTCATGACCATGCGGTAAGCCGAAGCCGGAAATGATAAACGCACAGTCGCACACACTCATCTCATGCAAAACAGTCCGTTTTATCATAAACATTCAGTAACTGCAAAGATTTAAAGACTAGCCTCTTATCATAAGTTAGAATGGACCCAAAGTGTGTGATTGATACAGTCTGGTTTAGCTTTCGCTTGCTCTCCGTTTTTAGTATGACTCGTTCTCAACATTACGTCTTTCTTCTGTTAGGCGCACATGGCTAATTTGCATACATGCAGAGATCTTTAGCGCTGATCTTTAGCGCCCACTGTTTGGGAGAATTTAAGCAACATACAGACACTGACAACGTCTCTCCAAACTCTATTTGTGAAACATGCAGACACTGTTGTGACGCTGGCAGCAGGGAGCATCAGAGGGCTGCAACAACAGCGAACCATTGCAGTCAATCCCAGGTGTTGCAACGCTACATTTCTTCAAAAGATCACTCAACCGCACACGCAGTGTATTGCATTGCGTTTAGATATGGTACTTTGAGTCTGGAATAAAGTATTCATGCATTGCTTTCCTTCATTATGGATCTAATCATTGTTTCTGTACAAGTCCCATCTCTGGCCACGGCAGCGCTCTCAGTCCTTATGTGCTCCTGCTGTATAAAAGCTAGTATGGACCCGGTAGAACTTGTTTACGGCCATACCAGCCTGATCACGCCCGATCTCGTCTGATCTCAGAAGCTAAGCAGGGTCGGGCCTGGTTAGTACTTGGGTGGGTGACCAAAACCAGGTGCTGTAAGCATATTTATTTTTCAACTCGAGCTCATTGGCTGCTATGGCCTGCCGTGCCCTGATCTTTAGCGCCCACTGTTTGGGAGAATTTAAGCAACATACAGACACTGACAACTTATATCACTCCAACTTATCCAACTCCAAGGCTAGGCTGCTTCACTTAGAAAGCAATTCACCACGAGGCCTTCATGACCATGCGGTATGCCGAAGCCGGAAATGACAAACGCACAGTCGCACACACTCATCGTATGCAAAACAATCCGTTTTATCATCACCATTCAGTCACTGCAAAGATTTAAAGACTAGCCTCTTATCATAATTTAGAATGGACCCAAAGTGAGTAATTGATACAGTCTGGTTTAGCTTTCGCTTGCTCTCCATTTTTAGTATGACTCGTTCTCAACATTACGTCTATCTTCTGTTAGGCGCACATGGCTAATTTACATACGTGCAGAGGACTGGCTGGCTCCGCAAGGCAAATAATAGAACATATTTAATCATCCTGGGGGAAAAGAGAATCAATTGCAAACCGCTAAAATAGTACCTACTTTTTCGTATTCCGTTTTGTGATACCTAACAACATGAAGTAAAATGGATAACAGTTTAAATCTGTATTACCAACAAGCAAATTATACAAACTTGTTGGAAATTAAACCCTGCAACACGTCCTTTAAAGTCTAGACATCTCCGAATGCTTTGCAACCGTTCTCTAAGGGAACACGCGTGGGCAACGTTCAGCCCATCTGAACGAGTACAAATCATACTTACCTGGCAAGGGAGATACCATGATCAAGAAGGTGGTTCACCCATAGCGAGTCTGTAGTCGAGCAGTGTATGGGACACAGTGAATTGCGGACAGAACAAGCAGCCTAGCTAAGCCGGCCATGGCTTCATCAACTGCTCCAGCAGTTGCCATGGCCTTCCAACAGAATCAAAGGAATGCAGTGCGATTCAATCTCCTAGAAGATCTCGAAATGGACCGGCTTCAGTTCAGTCGACAAATTCTCCAGAAAGACCTTCAGTTTTCTACCAACGAACTGGATTATGTTTTTGCCTTCCCGGGCAAGAGGTTTAAGGTATATGAAGTTATGTTTACAACAGTACAGAAATTTGACCTTTGTATGCAAAGATTTGAGGAGATGAAGAGATCAGCACCGAGCTTCAAGAAGATCACAATGATACCACTGGCAGAAAGAGATGTGAAGACAGTCAACGTGATCATCCTTTCGGAAAAACTTAGAAATCAAGACGTGTGGACCTGGTTATCGAGGTTTTGCGATTTCACCAATGGAATGGAGGTTACCGACATCGATGGAGTAAAAACAGGAACCAGACGCTTCCAGGTGCATTTACGACGGGCTGAGGGAGCAGTCCAATACATCCCCAACACGATCCAGCTGGGAGCCTTCCGTGGCTCTGCTTTCTACCCTGGCCAACCCAAGCAGTGCAGGAGGTGTGGAAGCCTGGACCATCTTGCAGCCTCCTGTACAAGCAACAACTGCAAAAGGTGCAAAGGATCAGACCACTACACAGACCAGTGCACAACCCCACTAGAATGCAGCCTGTGTTCTTCAACCAGCCACAGATTTAGGGACTGTCCCAAAGCCTACTCCAACCGAGTGAAGCTCAATACGATCACAAAGAACCTTCCGATGAACCAAGGTCTGAACGATGACCAACCCTTACACCAGGTGCCGCCCGCCCCCCAAGAACCGGATGCAGCCCCAGATAATGGACCAATATCGGACTGGTCTTCAGACCCCGTACCGGATGATAATGTAGAGTCCACTAGCATTGACACTTCCCTTCCCCCAGCCATCGACCAACGGCCTGCACTGCAAGCGGAATCCACCCCCAGGCCAGAGCAAGGCACCCAGTGAATGAAATCTCCGGCAACTCTCCAGGAAGCAGGTGACATGTTAGAATCCCTGCTGGCTAACCTTCCTGATTTAACAGATCCCGAAATGCCCGCTGAGAGGGGGAACCTGCTGTTGGAAGCACTAGAAACTCCTCCGGCTTTACCATTGTTTGAAAGCCCACCCGACCAAGCAGCTCATTCCAAGAAACGTCAGATGAATTCTTCTTCATCAGGTGAGCCATCTCTCCTGATGATTCCCACATATCCCGGAACAAAATGGTCATCGTCCCTTGTCAAAACCCCCTCCTTTCTCGAAGACGACCAGGTGGAGGCCTTTACTGCCGTCACGCACATCAGGGAAACCAACAATCCGGAGCTTGTAGCTAGACCCAAACGACCAAAAAAGATAAGGAAAGACCAATTATAGCCTTTGCCCCCCCCCCCCCCCCACTATCCTGATGCCTGTCCTCTCCATCTCATCCCTGAACACTAGAGGCCTTAATGACCCTGTGAAGTGTCTGACGGCTTTTACTTTTTTAAATAGTGAAAAAAATGACATCATTCTACTCCAAGAATGTAATATACCATACAGAGACGATTACAAAACAGTTGAACAAAGATGGACTTTTGGGCAATCTGTACGGTCAGGGGACAACAAGAACAGAGCGTCAGGGGTTGTGGTTTTATTCAAAGGTAAAGATTTCTGCATACAAAGGGTCAAACGAGTGATTGGTGGAAGACTGCTTTGCATTTACGTTGAATGGCACCAACTAAAATTTAGAATAATCAATGTTTACTGTCCACCTGATCTAAAAAAAACGCCTAGAGGTTCTTAAAGTAATACAGCCACTTCTTGTGTGTGGAAGCGATGTGCTCCTGGGCGGGGATTTCAATTGTCTCATGGACAAAAAGGACAGACTGACCAGTACTACGGTCAGGCTGGACTCAAGTTCAGAAATGTTGAATAACCTCATCAAGGATTTTAAACTTAATGATACCTTTCGCAATAAGAACCCTAACACACCAGGCTATACATGGTCAAATGGCACCATTTGTTCACGTATTGATTTTCTGTTGACAACAAAGAACATTTTAGTTTCTGATGCAGCTGTTACCCCAGTATTTTTCAGCGACCATTCAAAAATTGACTGTACAATAAGGTGCAATGTCAAGGCTCATACAAGCCAAAATCCCTGGAAATTAAATATTTCATTACTCAAAGATCAAAAATTTATAGATAGACTAAAGGACAAGTTAAAAAGATGGATATCACTACAGTATTTATTCCAGTCAGTCAGAGAGTGGTGGGAAGACTTAAAAAGTCGGACTAAAAACTTTTTCACAAAAGAAGGGAAAAGAATTGCAATGAAAAAGTGTTTCAAATACAAAAAACAACAGGCAAAGTTACAGCGTTTGTTTACGATGGCCCATTCAGGGTTTGATGTGGCAGTAGAGATTGTGAGGCTAAAGAAGGAGATGATAGCTGTTACTGCTGAGGATTCTAAAGGCCTTCTTATGCGTAGCAGAACTAAACACATGGAAAATAACGAAAAATGTTCAAGATACTTCTTTAGGAAATTAGCGAGGCCCAGGAACACAATGTTATCCATTCTGAATGAGGATGGAAAAGAACAAACAGAAACTAAAGACATCCTTGCTTTAATACATACCTTTTATACTGAATTGTATAAAGAAGAGGTGACTGACATAACCGCCTTGGAAAACCTCTTGAGTTTCTTAAAGCCAAACGTCGGTATTGCCTATGAACTCGAAAGTGACTTAACTGTAGATGAATTGACCAAAGCCATACAGAGCATGCAAGATAATAAGGCCCCAGGAGCTGATGGGTTACCCAAAGAATTTTATACTACCTTTTGGGATCTATTAAAAGACCAACTTTTAGAGATGTTTAAAGGAAGTTTGCATTGTAATAACCTACCATTATCCTTAAGAACAGGTATCATCTCCTTGCTTTACAAAAAATTAGACAAAAAAAGACATTAAGAAATGGCGCCCACTTACCTTGCTTGGTGTAGACAGAAAGATCCTTGCAAAAGCCTTTTTTTTCCGCCTGCAACAAGTGTCTGGGCAGATAGTGGGGGAAGAGCAGACATGTGCAATACCTGGAAGATGCATGAGTGAAAGTCTTGCCTTAGTCAGAGATTCCTACCTCTACGCATATGACCGCAGACTGCCATTATGTATATACGCCTTAGACTTGGAAAAAGCATTTGACAAGGTTAGCAATACCTTCCTCAGGAAAGTCCTGGTTAAACTTCATTTTGGGCCTCAGTTTAGAGCTTGGATTGACTTGCTGTATACTGACTGCTTAAGCAAGGTTGTTATCAATGGTCACTCCACTTACACCTTTGAAGTTTGCTCAGGAGTAAGACAGGGATGCCCATTGTCTGTTATGTTGTTTATATTTGCCATGGAGCCCTTGGCTCCGGCTATAAAGGAAGACCCTTCTATTCATGGTCTCCAAGTCCCTGGTAGTGGGGGACAGGAAGCCAAGCTATCCGTGTATATGGATGATCTAACAATATTGTGCACAGACAATAAGTCAATCCTTAAAGTGCTATATTGGTGTGACAAATTCTCCGCCGCCTCTAGTGCCAAACTCAATAGGTCAAAAAGTGAAATCTTGTATCTTAATTGGCCTGAACCTAAATTGTACCATGGCCTGGTCCAAAGGGATGAGAGAATTAAGATTCAAGGACTGGAGATTGAGCTAAATATGGAAAATATTAATTGGGAAGAAAAATTACCAAAGATTAAATGTAAACTGCTCCAATGGGAACAAAGAAATCTCACCTTTACAGGAAAAGTACTGGTGATCAACTCAGAAATTGTTGCTTCTCTCACTTACCTTGCCGCAACGATTCCAGCCCCCAAGTATATAATGACAGCCCTGAGAAGATGCATTTTTCAGTTTGTGTGGGGAGCGCAGCAAGAGAGAATTAGACGAGAGATAATGTATAGGCCATTACAGAAAGGGGGAAAAAATGTCCCTGATCTAGCAAAGAAAATGGAAGCTCTATTTCTGACGCCCATATTGCAGGCAGTACTAAACAAAAATAAGAGGAGCCTATGGCCAAATTTCGCCATGTTCTGGGTAGGCCATCAAGTCCTAAGGAAAGTGGAGTTAAGACCGTGCCTAAAAAGACCTCATGCAGAGAAGAGACCTCTGATTTATGAAAGAGTGGTGACCTTTGTAAAGTCTGGAAAGTGGCAGGATGTTGGTTGGGTAGACCAAGCCTTTGTAGAGAGCTGTTTGAGTCCCGAACGGTCAAGACTGGTTACTGTTGGCGCGCTGGCTGAAGTCAGCTGCCTTAGGGTGTGGAGAAATGTTAATTTGCCATTTTTGTTCAATGCATATAGAGATCTCGCTTGGCAGGCAGTCCAGAGGTGTCTCCCTACACAAGAATTTCTGAAGAGACGGGGGTCATCTTAGAGCGCAAGATGTCCCACTGTGGGGTGTGGTGGAGACGAGGATGTTTCACATTTGTTTTGGTCGTATGGGGTGGCTCGGAGGGTTTGGGGCCTATTGGGGCCATGGCTGGGTGACCTGTTTAGAGTCCCCACGGAATCAGATGTCCTGTATGGGGTTATACAGAGTGGTGATTGTAAGGGATGGGAAAGATGGTGGGCCTTGATTAATTGCATAAAAGAGTCGATTTGGAGGTGTCGTAACCTAATGGAGTACGAGAGCCTTTTGTTTTCAGCGGAATCAATAGTTAATTTGAGCATAACCTTGTTAAAGGATTATGTTTGGAGGGACAAGGAACGATATGGAATTGTGGAATGTAAGGAACTCTGGAAAATAGAGAACACTGAGTTATGTAGAATTTTGTGTTAACCTTTGAATGTGTTGACCTTCCTGTGAAATGTAACTTTTTTTGCTTGTTAACCTTTGATTCTGTTTTGACCTTGAAACCATGTCTTAAAATGTAACTTTGTGCATGACTTAAATAAACGCCTAAAAAAAATAATTGGTTCACCCATAGCGAGGTTCGGCCATTGCACTGAGGCCGTTGCTGACCCGTGCGAATTCCCCAAATGTGGGAATCTCAATTGCATAATTTCTGGTAGTGGGGGACTGCGTTCGCGCTCTCCCATGATCATGTTGTTCTAAAGAAATAAGAGCTATGAATGCCTGCTTCGCGTTGCCTGCTGGAGTCCATCGCAGCATTTGAAACGCTATGTTTCTTCAAAGGTTCACGCAAACGAACACACACGCACACGCGGTGTATTGCATTGCGTTTTGATATGGTACTTTGAGTCCGGAATAAAGTATTCATTCATTTCTTTCCTTCATTATGGATCTAATCATTGTTTCTGTACAAGTCCCGTCTCTGGTCACGGCAGCGCTCTCAGTCCTTATGTGCTCCTGCTGTTTAAAAGCTACTTTGGATGCGGCAATACTCGCTTACGGCCATACCACCCTGAACACGCCCGATCATGTTTGATACCGTTCAGGTGCGAAACCAGGAAGTGAATGAGCAGAGAGAGCAGGTGGAGAGAGAAGGTGAAATTTCTTTTGTTTGTGTTAGATTGACAGTGAGAGAGTGTACTTTACTTTTTGTTTTAGTTTTACTCCCCCAGCAGCTTGCTGTTCGGGGGAAACGTCTTTTTTATTTGTGTGTGTGTTGAATGAGTGACGAAATGGATAGGAGAGAGCGAGTAGAGAGGAGTAGGACGGATCACATGGCAATTGAAAGCGGGCCGGTACACACAACGACACAGAATATGGACAAAGGCATGGAGCAGATATCGCCTAAGAACACCGACCATGGAAAGACCACGACTCCGAGCAGGATCATGGACAGTGGCAAGACGCAGCAACCGACAAAGAACGCCGACATCGGAAGGGAAACGACTACGAGAAGGATCACGGACAATGGCAGGAATGCTTTGGACAAAAGTAAGACACAAACTTTTGAGAAGAAGCTGACAGTTGCTGTTTAGATTATTGGGGAAGAAAACGTATCAATGATGGAATTGCTAAAAGAAATCAAGAAGATATGTGGGGTGGTTGTTGGCTGCCGATTTAAAGCACCGAAGAAATATGAAATCACGAATGAAAATGAAGACGGAAAGGAGAAATTGTGTGATGGGTTAAAAATAAAAGACAGTTTAGTGTTTGTTAAGGAGATGGTAAACAATGAGCTGGTTGTTTCCTTTTTAAACCTTCCGACGTATGTGCCTGATGAGGTGATCCTGGCGAAACTGCACGAGTGGGGAGTGAAAGCTGCCTCCCCGATAAAGAGAAGGATGTGGCCTGGGACGGACATAGCAGACGGGACAAGGTTTCTAAAAGTACAATTCACAGAGACGGTGAAATCACTGCCGTACTCAACGAAATTTGTCACACTGGAAGGCACAGAATTTTGAGTGATTCATGACCGACAAGTCGGTGTATGCCGGATGTGCATACAACCAGGACACATCTTGAGAGACTGCCCACAATTCACTTGTCACAAATGCCAGATGCAGGGGCACTACGCGGGGGACTGCCAGACGCATAACGTGAGAGGAGGAGACCGAGCAAATGAGAACCAGGAAGGGCAGCGGGACGGTGAAGCGACGGCGGCAGCAGTGGTGCTGGCGGAGGAGGCTGCGGAGGTGTCAGCAGCGGTGGTGGAAGCGGATACGGCGGCGGTGGCGCCGGCAGCAGCAGAAATGGAGCCACTCTGCAGCACTCTGGACGACGTCGTCCAGCCAGAGGATCCACCAACCGGGGGAGCGAGTGGGCTAGGAGTAGGTGAAGGTACCCCTGGGGACCTGGTGTCGAAAATTGCCCATGAACGCACCCTGGTTGGTAGAGGAAGTCAGAGAGGAGTTGGAGAGGACAACGCGGAAGGCATGTTGTCGGAGGGGGAGATCGAGGAAACCCCAGAGGAGGAGCGGGACCAAATAAGGAAGAGCTGGATGGAGGAAATGGACGTTGGGACGGTGTCTGAGACTGATGAACCCATGGACGGAAAGGACAGAAAGGCAGAGCTGGTGAAGAAAAGGAAAGCCAAGAAGGAAAGAATTGTGGCAGCAAAAAAGAAAGGTACGAACAAAAATGAAGGTTAGAAATGAAACAATAATCACCTTGTGTCTAATGTTTAGCTTAATCTCATTTAACACAAATGGTTTACGAAATCAAAGCAAATTGGAAAAACTATTAGACAAATGTAAGAATAATGATATATTATGTCTGCAAGAAACCAACTGGACAGACAATATCATGAAGGATATAAAAATAAAATGGAAAGACACGGTATATGTAAATAATGGTACAGAGAGAACTTGTGGTGTAGCAATTTTGATAAAAAATGATATTGTACAGAACATAAAATAACTCTACAGCGATAAAACGGGAAAAATAATTATAATAGAATTTAAATACAAAAATATAGTGTATCGACTGATCAATGTATATGCGCCAAATATAGAAACGGATAGGAAGGTGTTTTTCTTGGGTTTGGGGAAATGGTGTGTGGGAAACTGTATTCTAGTGGGAGATTTTAATTTAAAAAGTACAAGGCTGGATTTAGCGAGAGGGAAAGAATTTAAGAACGACACGTCAAAGGTTTTTCTGAAAATGATGGAGGAAAGACAGTTAATTGATATATGGAGGAATGAAAACCCAATCAAGCTGGAACACTCGAGGAGACAAATGGTAATGGGGGAATTAAAGCAGAGCCGAATTGATCTATGTGTTGCAAAACAGAGCACTGTCAAATATCTAAAAAAAATTAAGTATAACTTCACATCGTTTAGTGACCATGCCATTCTGTCGTTAGAGGTTGGTAGTGGGGTGGAAAGAAGGGGAGGAGGAGTATGGTGCCTCAACAGCAGTCTGCTCGAGGAAGAGAGGTACAGAAACAAAATAGTGGCCTGTATACAACAAGAAAAGTGTGAAAGGAAGTGTGCAGAAATAAGGGATCATGGTGGGAAAGACTAAAGCAAAAGATAAAAACAATAAGTATTCGATATGCTAATGTAGCCCTGTAGAAAAACCATAAGTTACAGAGCATAAAAAATAAACAGTATAATAAAATGCTGTGTTAAATGTTCATAAATAAATAGAGTTCATAATAATAAAATGGGTTAAAATGTGTGCGGGTTAAAAGCATAAATAAAATACGTTTAATTAAACTATTTACAGTTAAAAGATAAATTAATATAAAGGTCTTTAAGTTATCAAGTCTAAAATATTTGTGAATTCAGGTTATAAAAGAGGAAGAAGCCGTGTTAATGTTTAACTTAACCTGTTTGCCTGTCACACATAAATCATTTAATTTCTGTTTTGTCTTTGGTTGTATTAAAACCTCACAAGCCAATCCGAATAAATTCTCACCGTGTAACGGGCGGGACTAGTGCAGCAGGTTAGTGTGGGGAGTAGTGAGCACATGTAGAGAAAGAAACCTGACCTGACCTGAGAGCTAAGAGGAGGCATCGTAGTGTGGGAAGCAGTTAAGTTTTATCGTGAGGTCGACTACTCGTGGTCCTGATTTAAACTTCTTTGTGACCTGCAAAAGGTGAATACGATGTGTATGCCTCCATTGTGCTATATCTAACTGTTATAGTAACGAAGAGTACTGGATGTGTAACGCGGTTAGCGTGCTAGTTAGCGGTAGCATTCTGTGCTAATGTGCCCACATATCGTAGTTTTGTAATGTAACTTAAGTTAACGCAAAGCTAATGCTAGTTCGATATGAAATAGTGTTTGATATTGTGGCTCATTGGATAATATGCTTAAAGGAGCTGGACGTTGGAGCGAGAGGGTTTTCCAGCAGATGGCCCTGCTGTTTCTGTGTTTTTCTTCCCTGTGACTTCGCCACCGCCATTGCCCGCGTGTGTGTTTGGATTGCCACCGCCATTGCCATTATCTTTGTGAGAATATCATCCCCCAATCCCTTTCTGCCCCTACTAATTACACCCTGGATTTCGTGAGTACTGACCAACACATGCACGTGCTTTTATTTTGAGCTCAATGCTGAGTGAAGCGGCCAGTACAGTTTTTAGGCCCCACCGCACACAAGCTTCAAATAACAGGCCTGCAACGGGTTAACCTCATTTAAAGTGTGTTGTTAATTTGATTGTGTGTGGTACATTGAGTTTGCATTGTTGTAAATTGGAGAATCCCGTGCATCTGATTTTATTTGTTTATTTTCCTAAAATACATTCACCTAGTATTTCATTTTTGTGAATAAATATGTGAATGAATACTTTTACATTTAAAATACAGTTGTGGTGGTCATTTATTAAAATTATCTAACAGTAATATATGAATCAAAGTTGTAGTTTCCTACAACGAGCCCAGGCCCAGTCTTATTGTATTAACCACTCTAGATTTATTATTTAACTACATGGGACAAGGGTTACACTAAGATCCGGAACTTTAAAGAAAGAGAGAAAGTAAAAGGCTTGACGGATGCGCTGGCAGAAGAGGCTGAGAGAGTGGATAAGGATCCAAATCATAGTATAGAGAAATATTTAAAGGTAAAATCGAAATTGTACTCTTATGAGCAGAATCAATGTAAGGGGGCAATAACAAGGAGTAGGGCGAAATACGCAATGAGGGGAGAGAAATGCACAGGTAATTTTTTGGGACTGGAAAAAAGAAAACAAGTAAGGGTATATATCGAAGAGTTGGAAAATGAAGATGGAGAGACAAATGATTTTGTAGATATTATTGATACGGTTGGGACATTTTATAAAAATCTATTCAAAAAAGGTAATACAAATAAGGAAGATATAGATATAGTATTAAGTGATATTAGTAAAACAATCACAAAAGACGAGAAATGTATGTGTGATGATAATATAAAAGACATAGAAATAAAAGAAGCTAATGAAGACATTATCAAGAAGATAATGTCCTCAAAGAACAATAAAAGTCCAGGGACAGATGGCCTTACGAGTGAGTTTAACAAAACGTTTATAGAAATTCTGTTCCCTATATTAAATAGGATCTATGCAGAGATGGAAAAGGAACAGGAGATACCAGAGTCACTTGCAACAGGATTAATAACGGTACTATATAAAAACAAGGGAGGCAGAAGAAAACTAGAGAACTACTGACCACTAAGCTTACTTAACACAGATTACAAAATTTTAGCAAAGGTATTAGCAAACAGAATAAAAACGGCCGCACCAACAGTAATATCATCAACACAGGCGTACGGGATACCAGGGAGGGACATATCAGACATCACTAGCACAATAAGGGACACAGCAGAGTACATGGGCAAGGCTGGGGGAATCATTTTAAGTGTGGACTTGAATAATGCGTTTGACAGGGTTAAGCACAGTTTCCTTTTTTGCACATTGGAGAAGTTTGGGTTCGGAGAGAGAATGATAAATTGGATAAAACTGTTATATTGGAATGGAACAAGCAGCGTTAAAATAAATGGAGCTATAACGGATCCCTTTCCGCTTGAGAGATCTGTAAGGCAAGGGTGTCTACTATCTGCAGTATTATACAGCTTAACTGCGGAAAGTCTGGCTGAAATGATAAAGAAATTGAGGGGATCCAATTGACAAATGGGGGAGAAAGCATAATTCAGCAATATGCTGATGATACCACATGTACGGTGAAAAATATGAATGGCGTGAAAAGGATAATGGAAAAAATAGAAATAGATGGAAAAGCATCAGGGGCTAAGGTAAATATAGATAAAACTGAAATAATGTACGCTGGAAATGTAAACCAGATTGGTTGTAGTATGCCTTTTAGAATTGCAAATGATTATACAAAAATATTGGGGATACATATTGGAGTGAAAGAAAAGGAGGCTAGAGACGAGACGTGGAACGGGGTTATAAACAAAGTGAAAAACACATTAAATGCGTGGAGGCCAAGGAGATTGAAATGGAAGGGGAAGGTTGTGGTGATAAATACTCTGATATTATCCAAGGTTGTATATGCAATGACAGTGATAGACATGCCAGAGTGGGTGCACAAAGAACTAAACAGTATAATTAATAATTACATATGGGATGGGAAACCAGCTAGAATAGCACATATAACCCTGATAGGGAAATATGTAGAAGGACTGAAACTGGTGGATTTAAATATAAAGAAAAAAGCAATAAGAATCAAGACTGTCAAAAAGTATTTGCATGACAGGGTGGATTACGGATGGAAAAATGTTTTCAAGGAATATTTGCATAAAAACGGAAGGTGTGAAGAAAATGGATTAATTATGATTATGAAAAATACTACGTATGAAAAAGTACCTCGATTTTATAAAGAAGTGTTTGAAGCATGGGGCAAATACACAGTCAACATTAAGTATGAATGTAACAAACTTAGTCAAATAATTAATCAACCGGTATGGTGTAATCCAATAATAACAAAGAACAATAACATGCTATGGGAGAAAAAATTATTCTATGCAGGATTAAGGCAAATTAAGGATTACATATACAAATTCATACCTGGATTCCTTAGAAACCAGGCGATTATAGATACAGTACAGGAGTACGATGAAGATATGAGTGAATGTAGTATTGTAAATATGTATGATAAAATAAAAGAAAGCATACCAACGGAATGGGTCAGACAACGTGGTAACAGACAGAAAAGTAACGTTTCCTGAGTTATATACAGAAAATAATGGGAAAAAAATAGTACTATGTAATCTAAAAGTAAAGGACTGTTACAACATGCTGATTAAGGAAGAGCTTAAAGAACCTGCTTCCGAAAAGGTTTGGGAAAAGGTGTTTCCAGGTATGAAGGGAAATGAAATATGGAAAAATTGGATTGTAAAGAAAAATAGTATGGAATGCCAGAATCATGATTTTATATTTAGACAAAATAGGATGTTCACAAATGTGGTGATACACCAAATAAATAGAAATGTAAAGAGGGAATATGATGTATGTAGAATTGATCCAGAGACATTAATGCACCTGTATTATGAGTGTGACAAGTTGAAGATGTTTCTTTTGAAATTGAAAAAATTCCTGCATGAGAACTGACGGAGGGAGTATAATGAGGGGATGGAGTGGAAAAAGATATTTCTATTTGGGGTGTGGGAAAAGAAAGAAGGAGTTAACGTGAATATGTTAAATTACGTTTTAAGTCATGCCAGATACGCTATATGGCTGAGAAGAAACCTAGCACATTTTGAGGGAAAACACAGAGGTGTATGGTTTTATTTTGAATCTGAGTTGAAGAAAGATATTTTCTGGATTTATAAATGCGAAAAGATGGAATTTGAAACCTTTATGAATGCATGCAAGTTCATTACTGTGATGTAGGACGGGAAACTTTCAATTTTTGAATTGTATTTTGTTCTTTTGTTATTTTATTTGTATTTCAGAAAGGTTACCTCAGCTGTTTTTTTCTCTGTGTAATTAATATTAATGTTTGTATATAAAATCGGACTATTTTTGAAAATAAAAGAGAAAAAAAAAAACACGCCCGATTTCGTCTGATCTCGGAAGATAAGCAGGGTCGGGCCTGGTTAGTACTTGGATGGGTGACCGCCTGGGATTACCAGGTGCTGTACGCGTTTTTATTTTTCAACTCGAGCTCATTGGCCGCAATGGCCTGCCGTGCCCTGATCTTTAGCGCCCACTGTTTGGGAGAATTTAAGCAACATGCAGACACAGACAATGTCTCTCCAAACTCTATTTGTGAAACATGCAGACACTGTTGTGACACCGGCAGCAGGGAGCATCAGAGGGCTGCAACGACAGCGATCCATTGCAGTCCATCCCAGGTGTTGCAACACTACATTTCTTCAAAAGTTCACTCAACCGCACACGCAGTGTATTGCATTGCGTTTTGATATGGTACTTTGAGTCTGGAATGAAGTATTCATTCATTTCTTTCATTAATTATGGATCTAATCATTGTTTCTGTACAAGTCCCGTCTCTGGCCACGGCAGCACTCTCAGTCCTTATGTGCTCCTCCTGTATAAAAGCTAGTATGGACCCGATTATACTTGCTTAAGGCCATACTAACCTGAACATGCCCGATCTCGTCTGATCTCGGAAGCTAAGCAGGGTCGGGCCTGGTTACATTTACATTTTACATTTAGGGCATTTAGCAGACGCTTTTATCCAAAGCGACTTACAATAAGTGCATTTGTTACAATAAGTGCATTTGTTACAATAAGTACATTTGTCATAAGAAGTGAAACAATATATCGCTGTCGGTACAGTAAAGATGTTCATAGAACTAAGTGCAAGTATTACAATCGCTAGGCTAACCCATTCCCCATGTAAAGCAACAATAGCAGCTACTGTAGATGCTACACAATTAAGTACCTTCAATCAGTGCCATGTGCAAGTGCCAGGACGTACAACATTCAATGGTGGCTGTGCATTGTTTTCTATGCAGAGTCGAGGTGAACTCTGAACAGGTGAGTTTTGAGTCTTTTGCGGAAGCTGGTGAGCGACTCTGCAATCCTGACATCGGTAGGGAGTTCGTTCCACCACTGAGGTCCCAAAACAGAGAAAAGTTGTGACTTCGCTGATCGACCTTTGCTTGCTCTTAGCGATGGCGGTACCAGACGTCCAGCTGAGGTAGTTGAGCGGAGGGATCGAGCTGGGGTGTGTGGCTTTACTAATGCTTGGAGGTAGGCAGGGGCAGTTTCATTGACTGCCTTGTATGCCAGTACCATCATCTTGAATCTGATTAGTACTTGCATGTGTAGTGAACCTCAGTAGGGGTTGCGAATGCAACCCCATCTTAGCTCCTCCCTCTGCACCCAGGTGCAAGATAAAAGGGCCAAGACGGCTGAACTCAGCCTCTGTTGGTTACCTCCTAGGGTGGTGAGTAGGGTCCCCGTTTTTTAACAGTTTTGAGTCCCCATTTGAACTTTTATTAATTAGTGTCTCTTGTTTTTTTGGATCCCCTGCTGCTGTTTTGTACGGTTTTAGTTCTGTTTTAGCTGTGCTGTTTTGTTTTGGTTTTGTTTTGCTATTTTGTTTTGATTGATTTAGTTCAGTTTGCTTTTTTGTTATTTCCCCTTTATCTGTTTAATTGTTTGACCAATGGGTTGCTGGGTTATATAACCCCTGTTTTGCTGTTTGGTTTGGTTTGGTTTTGCTCCAGTTCTTTATTTAGTTATTATTATTATTATTGTAATAAAAGAAAGTTAGTGTATTTATTGTCTCTGCCTCTTTAGTTCTCGAACCTGTGTTTAATTTTCTTTGTTCTATATTTCCTGGGGTGTAATTCCCCAGGTGGCGTTGTCGGTCCCTCTTTAGTTACTTCCCTCTTCCCCCGTTCATATTGACTTTTACACTGAGCCCCGTCACACATGCAACTCTTTATAACGGATCTTAAAACGGCCAAATTTGTTGTACAGAATGCTGAGTGGAACTAGTCACTACCTCCTCTTCAATTACAAATAAAAGGTTGACCGAGCGTTGAAGCTGGCCTTTTGCTTAAAACATGAACAGTCGGATATATAATCAATCAACCAGAATTTCAAACCAGAAACCTATTGTCTCACAGCGCCAAGATCAAAATTACAAATTTGCCCTCTCTCCAGATCCATGTTCTGCAGCTCAATTGGCCCACGATTAGCACATTAAACTCATTCAAACTGCAATTTAAACAATTCCGACCTTGGCATTTTGAGAAAACAGGCTTCTCGCATTTTTGAATAAATAAGTCTCTAGTTTGAGGTATCGCTTGAGGTGATTTTTTAATCCTGATCTTGGTATTTTGAGAAGTTTTCTTGTTTAATGATCTGGTCGAGTGTTCAACCATTATTTTGAGAAAATAAGCTAGTCGGCATCCCAAGGAAGCTATTCTCAAATAAAAATTAATTCATTCACAGTAATGAATTCTTATTGACAACCCAACTCGAGCTGGGATATTGTCAGAAATCCTACAGGTTCTGTCTTCATAAACCTGCGGGCCTGCTTGCACTGTCCTATTGGAACTTTCCCACTAATTCGTTCCTCTAGAAGACAGCCACAGGACTTACAGTAGGCCTAGTTATTGTTTTACCAATTACAACAACTCGTATCAATTTAGAACCACAAAGCGTGTTAGTTAGTTAGAACCACAGAGCATTTATGGTTATGTGCGCGCGCACGTCAATCTCTCCCAGGGCTCCCCTATTTCTCTCAGACGGGGCAAGAACAGATCAAACCACTGTTCCTGTATAATGGTAAGGCAGCTTACCTGTTGTTATGAGCTCTTGTTCTGTGATCCGCCCGCGCCCCGTCCTTAGGCCCGGCAGCTGGTGTGTGTCTGTTCTTCAATCCAGTTCGTGACGCCAAATATGTGGTAGAAAAAAAATCGAGTTCTATCACTTCAACTATCTAAGAGAGCAAAAGAAATCGAGGGGTCCTGAGCAAGTATGACAAAAATATTTCATCATTAAAAAAGCAACAACAAAGCCGAGTAGCAGTGCTTTGCAAAGCACTGCCGGTTAACAGATCCCAACCTCTTTTTTATCCTCACATACAAAGCTGTTTCTTGTTTGAGGTGTCCGACCACGGCCGATCAGTCATAAATTCCTTTGAGCTTGTGGTCAACAACACTAATCTAAAACGCCAGGCAGAGGTCAACACATCTTGACCCCATAGCCTCTGGCGTCGTGTCGAGTTCTAACTTACGCGTTGACCCCAGACTCCCTGGCGCCGTGTCAAGACTTAGATAAGAATCCAGATGCGTTTTCAATGCTTTCTACTAGTAGATATATGGGCCTTATAATAATCATGGTTTACTATAGAATATAATCATTAATTTCTTCCATACATCATCTGGTATAGATGTGATAAAAGTTTTTCTTGCAGTTCAAAAAAATGCTTCACGCAATGCTTTACCTACCAAAAATGTTGCAGAATGCTAACGTTCGAACAAGATGGAGAATTAAAACTTGTAAACTTCTTGTAAATAGGAGACCCTGGGTTCAACTCACAGCAGTACCTTCACTTTTTGCAACAGAATCATCTGGTGTAGATATGATAAAAGTTTTTCTTGCCGTTCAAAAAAACGGAATTGTCTTAACTGGCAATCTTGCTTGTGGTTGTAAACTTGCAATCCATCAATGCAATAGACTTTCCGTCACTTTCAACGGCGGCAAGCAAGCAAAATTCCCTATGAAATGTTTGATACCCTAGCTAATGACCTATTTGTCCCTTCTATCGTTTAGCAAAGCTTCAGGAATCGGTTTTACAGATGTACAATATAAGTAACACAGGGGATGTCTCTCAACGGCAGAGTGTGTACTTCTCATGTGGAAGGCCTGAGGTTCAATGCCTGCCGTCTTCAACATGTGATCAAATCAAGCTTCTGTCGATTTGAAGACTATTTCAAAATGAGATCAGGCAACGCTTAACCTACCCTAAATGTTCCAGAATCTTACCGTTCGAACAAGCCAGAGACCTTGATTTCTGCGTGTGTGTTGTCGTGGTCGAGTGGTTAAGGTCATGGACTCAAAATCTATTGTGGTCTCTCCGCGCCACTTCGAATCCTGCAGACAATGATTGTATCTGCGAACAGTTTGTCATTCCCTTGTTCAGTCAATA
Source organism: Pollachius pollachius (assembly GCF_949987615.1). Taxonomy (NCBI): domain Eukaryota; kingdom Metazoa; phylum Chordata; class Actinopteri; order Gadiformes; family Gadidae; genus Pollachius; species Pollachius pollachius. Next base: position 1,346,596 of record NC_136944.1, read on the forward strand.
AATACACATAGAACGGTGTAACTGCATGAGTTCAGTGCAAATATGTAAATCTAAGCATGTAGCAGGCGCCATCTTTAATACCTGGCATATTCTGGACGTCATGTAAGCAGCCAATGTTTTTGACAACATGTTCTTCCAACATAAAATGTTAATATCCATAGGTCTGATGGATCCAAAGACTAGTGTTGTCATGTCCAAGTGCTGAATGCCATGGATGAGAAAACCCTTAGTGTGTTCAGAAGCCGGTTTAAAATGTACATTCTTAAGTACAAAGGGGATGTAGCTCAGTGGAAGAGCGCATGCTTTGCATGTATGAGGTCCCGGGTTCAATCCCCGGCATCTCCATTCGATTGTCAAAGTAAGGTCTGGTGAGTGACAACTTGATCAAAATGAGGTCATGCAGTGCTTTACCTACCAAAACTGTTGCAGAATGCTAACGTTCGAACAAGATAGAGAATTAAAACTGTTGAAACTGGGTTGTCGTGGCCGAGTGGTTAAGGCGATGGACTAGAAATCTATTAGGGTCTCTCCGTGTAGGTTCGGATCCTGCAGTCAACGTTAAAGGTTAATCAGTGCATGCCTTTTCAAAAGCTAGTGCTGGTCAACACATTAATATGAGTACGGTATGATTAGGCACTTGACAGCCACAGAATAGAAAAACATTGTTGTGTCACGACAAAGATTGAGGCCTGCCGACAACCGTTAGCCAGTTCTGCCATCTGTACGCAGACTATTTCTCTATGAAGTGTATGACACCGTACTGCCAGTCAATAACCGATTTCGCCTCTTGTATGATTAAGCAAACTTTCATGTATCGGTTGCACACATGTACAATTGAAGTACTCTGTTTTCGGCTCATCTCTAAAGCTTCTCATGTAGGAGGGCTGAGGTCCGATCACTAAGATGTGATCAAAGCAAGCTGTGGTCAAGAGTGTAGGACTATTTCAAAATTTGATCACAAAACCTCAAACGTTGCAGTCTGTTACTGTTCGAACAACTGATAGACTTTAGGTCGATAAGCACCATTGTCCTGGCCAAGCGGTTAAGCTGATGCACTAGATATCCATTGGATCCCCCTCTCCATGTTTGAAATCTGCCTCACCAGTTTACCACCTCTGCTTTTAGCAGGCAGGCCAAATATCTGCATCTCTTAGGATGGCCTAGTGCAAGTCAACATATTGATTGGCTATATCAATAAGCAAATTTTAAGGTATTCATAATAGAGATGTACTTTTTAGAATAAAAAGGGGATGTAGCTCAGTGGTAGAGGGCATGCTTTGCATGTGTGAGGTCCCGGGTTCAATCCCCGGCATCTCCACAATGTAGTGAAGGTGATGCTTTGATTATTATTAATTCCCTTTTATAAGGTAGAAGTAAAAAATTATCCGATCACGAAACATTGCTGAATGTTACTGTTTAATGAAGCTTTAAACAAAATGAGGTCACGCGATGCTTTACCTACCAAAAATGTTGCAGAATGCTAACGTTCGAACAAGATGGAGAATTGAAACTTGTAAACTTCTTGTAAACAGGAGACCCTGGGTTCAACTCACAGCAGTACCTTCACTTTTTGCAACAGCATAATCTGGTGTAGATATGATAAAAAAGTTTCTTGCAGTTCAAAAAAACGGAGTTGTCTTAACTGGCAATCTTGCTTGTGGTTGTAAACTTGCAATCCATCAATGCAATAGACTCTCCGTCAATTTCAACGGCGGCAAGCAAGCAAAATTCCCTATGAAATGTATGATACCCTAGCTGATGAACTATTTGTCCCTTCTATCGTTTAGCAAAGCTTCAGGAATCGGTTTTACAGATGTACAATATAAGTAACACAGGGGATGTCTCTCAACGGCAGAGTGTGTACTTCTCATGTGGAAGGCCTGAGGTTCAATGCCTGCCGTCTTCAACATGTGATCAAATCAAGCTTCTGTCGATTTGAAGACTATTTCAAAATGAGATCAGGCAACGCTTAACCTACCCTAAATGTTCCAGACTCTTACCGTTCGAACAAGCCAGAGACCTTGATTTCTGCGTGTGTGTTGTCGTGGTCGAGTGGTTAAGGTCATGGACTCAAAATCTATTGTGGTCTCTCCGCGCCACTTCGAATCCTGCAGACAATGATTGTATCTGCGAACAGTTTTTCATTCCCTTGTTCAGTCAATAAATACACATAGAACGGTGTAACTGCATGAGTTCAGTGCAAATATGTAAATCTAAGCATGTAGCAGGCGCCATCTTTAATACCTGGCATATTCTGGACGTCATGTAAGCAGCCAATGTTTTTGACAACATGTTCTTCCAACATAAAATGTTAATATCCATAGGTCTGATGGATCCAAAGACTAGTGTTGTCATGTCCAAGTGCTGAATGCCATGGATGAGAAAACCCTTAGTGTGTTCAGAAGCCGGTTTAAAATGTACATTCTTAAGAAAAAAGGGGATGTAGCTCAGTGGTAGAGCGCATGCTTTGCATGTATGAGGTCCCGGGTTCAATCCCCGGCATCTCCACAATGTAGTGAAGGTGATGCTTTGATTATTATTAATTCCCTTTTATAAGGTAGAACTAAAAAATTATCCGATCACGAAACATTGCTGAATGTTACTGTTTAATGAAGCTTTAAACAAAATGAGGTCACGCAATGCTTTACCTACCAAAAATGTTGCAGAATGCTAACGTTCGAACAAGATGGAGAATTGAAACTTGTAAACTTCTTGTAAACAGGAGACCCTGGGTTCAACTCACAGCAGTACCTTCACTTTTTGCAACAGCATAATCTGGTGTAGATATGATAAAAAAAATTCTTGCAGTTCAAAAAAACGGAATTGTCTTAACTGGCAATCTTGCTTGTGGTTGTAAACTTGCAATCCATCAATGCAATAGACTCTCCGTCAATTTCAACGGCGGCAAGCAAGCAAAATTCCCTATGAAATGTATGATACCCTAGCTCAGGGGTCGGCAACCTGCGGCTCCGGAGCCGCATGCGGCTCTTTAGCCCCTCAGCCGTGGCTCCCTGCAGTTTTCTTAAAAAAAAAACAAAAAAAAAAAAAAAAAAAATATTATATATATATTTTTATATATATCGTCAACTAAACGAGAGGTCGCAATGGATGCGCAATAGCGCTACCGTGAGGGGGGGAGTGAATGACAAAGCTTCGTTGATTTGCAGGTGGCTAATCCCAGTAGGAGTTAAATCTTTAACTGGTATCTGGCATCAGGAAGTAGCCTAGATGCTGCCATTGGCAGGAGGCGGGACATGCCAGTGAGCCGCCAATCAGCAGCATCCACCGTTGACAGCCAATTGCACGAACAAATACTGAGCGAGAAGGGTTTACAGCATTAAAGTTCGTAGTCAAAAAGTTATTAAGCTGTGTTGAATATTAAAGTTTCAGTACGTTATATTTTGATAATAAAGGTCCTTACAGTTTTTTCATTACTTGACTATTGTATCGCTATGCTATGCTATGCTATCTATTCCTTGTTTACATTGCTGGCCATGACCGATCACGTAGAACGTCAACGGTTGACGCTGCTGACTGGCTACTGTAGTCTACTGTAGGCTACTGTAGGCTATCCCTGATGCCACATGACAGCTAAAGATTTAACCATGTAACTCCCTCTCTGACTAATATTGAGTAAACTTACCATGGATAAATCCAAGAAAAGAAAAGTGGCAGAGGAAAATCGAGATTTTAATTCAGCGTGGACAGATTCATTTGCTTTCAGTACTACTGATGCAGGCTTACCTATATGCTTGATATGTGGCGAGAAATTAGCCAATAACAAAAAATGTAATGTTGAAAGACATTTCCAGAACAAACACTCCGCATTTGCTGAAAAGTACCAAGCAGGAGATGAAAGGAAAAGAGCGATTTCGGAACTGCTGCGGAAATGTGAGCAGAGTAAAATTACTTTTAAGAAATGGATCAAGTCTCCAAATTCAACAACTGCTGCTAGTTTTGCGGCAGCTCAGGAGATCGTCAGGTGCGGAAAGCCATTCACAGATGGAGAATACTTGAAAGAGACATTCATTAAAATATCAGAACATCTATTCTCGGACTTTAAAAACAAAACTGAAATTGTTCAGAAAATTAAAGATATGCCTCTCTCTGCAAAAACCGTAAAGGACAGGACCATTAAGATGTCAGAAAACATCACCAGTCAACAAATTAACGACATAAATTCAGCTCCAGCATTCTCCATCGCCTGTGATGAGTCCAGTGATGTGAACGACATTGAACAACTAGCGCTGTTATGCAAATACGTGAACTCTGACGGGCCGCAGGAAGAAATTATTGAGTTGATACCGCTCAAAGGCCAAACACGGGGGGAGGACATTTGTGAGGCTGTGGTGAATTGTTTAAAAGCCAAAGGAATAAATACCACCAACATGGTGTCAGTGGCTACTGATGGGGCACCTAGTATGAGAGGAACACAGAAGGGGTTTATTACTTTACTTCAGAAGTCGCTGGGTCGAGAGCTGCTGACGTTTCACTGCATCCTGCACCAAGAAGCACTGTGCGCTCAAACATTTCCCCCCGAATGCAAAGAGGTGATGGACCTTGTCATTCAGATAGTCAACAAAATAATGGCAAAAGGGTTAAACCACCGACAGTTCTGTTCATTGTTAGATGAAGTCGACAGCGCATATTCGGATCTCCTGCTGCATAACAAAGTCCGGTGGCTGTCCAGGGGAGAAGTGCTTAAACGGTTTGCGGCTTGTCTGGAACAAGTGAAAACTTTCCTGGAAAGTAAGGGCCTCACCTATCCAGAACTGGAACACCCAGATTGGCTGGAAAAGCTGCACTTCATGGTGGATATGACAGGTCACCTTAACATGCTGAACAGAAGTCTCCAGGGAAAAGGAAGCACTGCCCTTCAGCTGCTGGAGTATGTTTTGGCGTTCGAGCGCAAGATGACAGTGTTTGCCAGAGATGTGGAGAAAGGTACGTTCTCTCACTTCCCCTCCCTGAGAGAGTTCAAAACGTCACACAACATCAATTGTGAGTACTTGCAGCACACGATCATTGCAATGCAAACTGCATTTGGACAAAGATTCAGTGAGTTCAGAAAGGAAAAAAGCACATTATCCTTCCCCGTCACACCCCTGGACATCGACCCGTCCATGCTGAACATGTCATCATTCACTTTCGTGAGTCAACCCGATCTTGAAATTGAACTGGCTGACATAGCTGACAAAGAGGTATGGGTGTCCAAGTTCAAAAGTCTGACAGCTGATCTCGAAGACGTCGCCCGTCGGAAGGCTATTCTCGCTCGAGAACACAAATGGAGCGAAATAGAAAACCTTCCCAAACTCGACAAACTTGTGTTTGAGACATGGAATGCAATTCCCGAAACTTATCACAACATCAAGAAGTATGCCTTTGGAGTCCTGTCCATCTTTGGATCCACATACTTATGCGAGCAAATATTTTCTAACATGAACTATGTCAAATCAAAATATCGCTCACGCCTCACAGATGTCAGCCTGCAATCCTGCGTTAAGATGAAGGTCACGTCCTACAGCCCCGACATAGAAAAGCTCAGCAGTGATGTTCAGAAACAGAAATCACATTAAACAGGTGAGGACACTACAATTTAATAGGCTATTATTTTGCACCAAAAAATATATATTTTAGAAACTGAGCTGGTGTGTTATTTTGATTTTTGTTCAGATTCGATGGTTTATTGCTGTGGCCGAGGAAAAATCAAGAGGATGACAACAAACCTATGTTTACCTGTTTAGGTGTTCTTTATGTTTAGACTTATTATAGCCTACTCGTTCTATATGTTTGATTTATTTCAAAGTTATTTCTCCTCTTCATAAGAGTTTGAGGTTTTCCTGTTAGAACAGCAATCAAATGTTCTTCAACAGCTTTCTCTTTGTTGTTTTATAATTTCATGAATGCAACGAACTATGTTCTTTATGTTTAGACTTATTATACTCGTTCTATATGTTTCATTTATTTCAAAGTTATTTCTCCTCTTCATAAGAGTTTGAGGTTTTCCTGTTAGAACAGCAATAAAATGTTCTTCAACAGCTTTCTCTTTGTTGTTTTATAATTTCATGAATGCAACGAACTATGTTTTTTTTGTGTCACAGGGAGGGGGTGAATTAAAAAGTTTGCGGCTCCAAACATTTTTTTTTTGCGGGAGATGGGCCAAAATGGCTCTTTTGATACAAAAGGTTGCCGACCCCTGCCCTAGCTGATGACCTATTTGTCCCTTCTATCGTTAAGAAAAGCTTCAGGAATCGGTTTTACAGATTGTAGTATTCAGATCATGCCAGTAGTCTGAATACATGTTAATGTTTACCATAAGCTTGCACGTACTGCTTACGTCATTACGGTAGTAGAGGCGCATACCGGATGTGATGTGTACGTGGCGGATTCTGTTAGTTCTCCAGCAATAAAGCAACATACTGCGAAGCTCCGTCTCTTCATTCTAAACTAAGTAAACGATACCCACAAATACCACACTGGCGACGAGGATACAGGAGAAGTACTACACGTTTCCCCGGAGAGTGGAATATTGCGTGCGGAAAAAAGTTCGGAGTGAAAGAGACTACGGTAACAAGCTGCTAAGTGTGCTAGTCAGTTAGCATCCAGACAGGCAACATGATGTTAGCACATGGCCCGACCGTACCACCGTTCGATACTGAGAGCGAACATAGCTCTATCGGACCGCGATGGACTAAATGGCTTCGGAGATTCGAGAACTACACCACGGCTGTGAATATCACTGGAGAGTCAAGATTGAAAGCCCTTCTACTGCATCTAGCCGGCGAAAGAGTGCACGACGTATACGATACGGTGGCGGGGGAAGGAGACAAGTATGGAGATGTGAAGACGAAACTCACCGACTACTTCTCCCCGAAAAAGAATGTCCAGTACGAGGTCTACGTGTTCAGGAAAGCCACACAGCTGCCTGGTGAGAATTTAGATGTTTATAATACCAGACTTCGAATGCTAGCAAAACACTGCGAGTTTGGTGATGTAGACAATGAAATAAAATCACAGATCATTCAAAGCTGCACGTCCTCCAGGGTGCGCAAATACGGTTTGAGGGAGACAAATAAGACATTAAAAGAACTCCTTGAATACGGCAGGACGATGGAACTGTCTGAATTACAGTCAAAAGGAATTGAATAGGGTTCTAGTCTCGCTGTGGCAGTGAATCAAGTGCATAGACGACCCCAGAAGGAGGCATACCAAAAACGTCCAATAGGTGGCAGCAACACCCTATGCAGGAACTGTGGTGGCGAGTGGCCACACAGTAACGAATGCCCTGCAAGAGGCGAACAGTGCAAAGCGTGTGGCAAGCAAAACCACTTTGCAAGACAGTGTAGGTCGAAACCACAACACACTGAGCAGAAAACAGACACAAGGACCTACAAGAAAGACTACAGGAAAAGAGTCAACAAGGTAGAAACACAAAGTGAACCAGCTCAGCGTGAGTTATCCTCAAGCAGTGATGAATGTTATGCGTACACTGTTAAAAGCAATAAAGACACTAAGCAGCCACTGACAAAAATCAAGCTGAACGGAGACACAGTGCCAGCTCTGATTGACTCCGGTGCTGCAGTAAACATTATCAGTGAAAAGACATTTAATAACCTGAGTATCCAGCCCCGCCTCCAACACACAGATCTCAGAATACTAGCCTATGGATCCAAAGACGCGCTGCCCATCCTGGGGAAGTTCACAGGCAGCGTGGAGGCGAGGAATAAGAACAAAACAGATGGAACGTTCTACGTGATCAAAGGCGATGGCTGCTCCCTACTCAGCTACCAGACAGCTGATGAACTGGGGTTGATCAAAATTGTAAATTGTTCTATCAGCCTTCCCCCAATGAGGCTCACAGTGGCGGATGAGCTCGTGAACAGCCACCCCGAGCTGTTTGATGGCATCGGTAAGCTCAAAGACTTTCAAGTCACACTACATATCGACCCAGACATACAACCAACATGTCAGCCACATCGCAGAGTTCCTTTTCATGTACGTGAGAAAGTTGAAGCTGAGCTACGCAAACTCGAAGTCGAGGACATCATCGAGGAAGTGACAGGCCCGACGCCCTGGGTCTCGCCCATCGTAACACCACCAAAGCCCAAGGATCCAGACAAGGTGCGCATATGTGTCGACATGCGGCAGGCAAACACAGCCATCCAAAGAGAGCGCCACCTGACTCCCACTATCGACGACGTCATACACGAACTGAATGGAGCAACTGTATTCTCAAAGCTGGACCTGACGTCGGGATACCACCAGCTGGCATTACATCCCAACAGCAGGTACATTACCACATTCACAACGCACCTGGGACTGAGGAGGTACAAGCGCCTCAACTTCGGCATCTCCTCAGCTGCTGAGGTATTTCAGAACGCCATCCATCAGACACTTCAGGGCATCGCCGGGGTGAAGAATCTCAGCGATGACATCATCGTTTACGGGGCGACACAGGCTGATCACGACAAGAGCCTGACTGCTGTGTTCCGGCGACTAAAAGAGCGCGGCCTCACACTGAACCGCAAGAAGTGCGAGTTCAACAAGACTCGACTAGAGTTCTTCGGGTTCATATTCTCAGATGGCGGCGTCTCAGCTGATCCGAAGAAGGTTGACAGTATACGCCTAGCCGACAAACCCAAGGATGCAGCAGAGGTAAGAAGCCTTTTGGGCATGGCGAACTACTGCTCACGCTTCATTCCCGACTTCGCTACAGTCACGGAGCCGCTGAGAAAGCTCACGAGGAAGAGCACTCCCTGGCAGTGGGGTGCGGAACAGGACGCAGCGCTGAGCACGCTGAGAGAGAGTCTCACCAGTGAGACCACGATGGCGTACTTCGACCCGAACAGGGAAACAGAGCTCATTGTTGACGCTAGTCCAGTAGGACTTGGCGCAATACTGCTGCAAAAGAACAAAGAAAAGAAACACATCATCGCATATGCAAGCCGAGCGCTCAGTGATGTAGAGAGGCGCTACTCTCAGACAGAGCGTGAAGCACTTGCAATCGTATGGAGCTGTGAACATTTTCATCTCTATATCTACGGCAAAGAGTTCACTATGGTGACGGATCACAAGCCACTCGAGCTCATCTGAAACAACCCGAGGTCCAAGCCGCCCGCCCGCATCGAAAGATGGGGACTTCGACTGCAGCCGTACAACCTCAAAGTAGAATACAGAAAAGGGTCTGATAATCCGGCAGACTACATGTCCCGTCACCCAATCCCAGCACAAGCACCTACCAAGAACACCCGTGCAACGAAAGTAGCTGAAGAATACGTGAACTTCATCATGCATAACAGCACACCAAAAGCAATGACTCTGGATGAAATCAAGTGTGAGACACTCAAAGATGAAACACTACAAAAGGTCAGTACTCTCATACGCAACAATACGTGGCACACAGTCACAAAAGACACTGTACTGAGACAATATGAACATGTGAAAAGCGAGCTCACAGTGTTACATGAAAATGACATTATACTAAAGGGTTCCAGAATCGTCATTCCCTCCGCACTCGAGCACAGGGTCCTCCAGCTCGCACACGAGGCGCATCAGTGAATCACAAAGACAAAGGCACTCCTGAGAGAGAGGGTGTGGTTTCCAAACATCGATCGACAAGCTGAGGCGATGGTGAGAAACTGTTTGGCATGTCAAGCTAATACACCAGAAACACACAACGAACCACTGCAGATGTCAGAACTCCCCGACACAGTCTGGCAAGATGTCAGTGCAGACTTCTACGGCCCACTGCCGACAGGTGAACATTTGCTAGTTATCGTGGACGAGTACTCCCGGTATCATGTAGTGGAAGTCATGCACTCCACCTCTGCAAATTCGGTCATCCCTGTCATGGACAAGATCTTCTCGATGCTTGGCATCCCCAGAACGGTGAAGACCGACAACGGCCCCCCTTTCAACGGTGAGCAGTTCAGCAAGTTTGCAGCCTACATGGGGTTTCACCATCGGAAAATCACGCCACTATGGCCCCAGGCAAACGCAACTGCAGAGAGGTTCATGAGAACACTTGGAAAGTGCCTCCGTGTTGCCCACATGGAAAACATCCCCTGGAAGCAGCATCTCTACACATTCCTACGGGAGTACCGTGCAACACCACACAGCACAACAACAACGTCACCTGCTGAGTTGCTGCTCAACCGCAGGATGCACACAAAGATGCCTTCAATGAGCACACCTATCAGACCGGACGAGGATCTTCGCAGGAGAGACCGCAAGGCCAAAGCCAAAATTAAGGCGTACTCAAACACTTGCCGTCACGCTGCGCCTTACCCTCTCCGACCTGGTGACATGGTGCTGTGCTCTCAACCCAGACACAATAAACTTACTACAGCCTACAATCCTAAGCCGTACAGAGTGACCACCGTCAAAGGCTCTATGGTCACAGCTGAGCGGACTGGACACAGAGTGACAAGAAACTCCTCCTTCTTCAAGAAGCTCAACCATGGCCTGCGCGACACATCTGTAACAGAAGTAGAGGATGGAGAAGTCACCGCTGACACAATCCCAGTGTTAGGAAGGTACCCTGCTAGGCACCGACTGCCTCCACAGTACCTCAAGGACTTTGATACGGCCTGAAAAAAAAAAAAAATGGACTGTGAAATGGACTGAATTTGCTAAAGTTTGAAAAGAGTGTTCAGCAATGAAAAAAAAAAGAGATTTATCTCCAGACAAATTTTGTATTTGAAAGTGTTTGCAAAGTTGATTCTATGTTCCATAGGTGAAATGATATTTGAGAAAGCATTTATGTGATGCATTAGACTGAAGCAATCCAGTTGTTTGCCTAATGGTTTATTGTTGTTTACAGACCAAGTGGACGTTAATTAGTTAGTTAATGAATATTCAAAGTAACCAGAAGTGGAAGTAACAGACAACGTTGAGTTCAAGTTTAAAAAAAAAAAAGAAGTGATGTAGTATTCAGATCATGCCAGTAGTCTGAATACATGTTAATATTTACCATAAGCTTGCACGTACTGCTTACGTCATTACGGTAGTAGAGGCGCGTACCGGATGTGATGTGTACGTGGCGGATTCTGTTAGTTCTCCAGCAATAAAGCAACATACTGCGAAGCTCCGTCTCTTCATTCTAAACTAAGTAAACGATACCCACAAGTACCACACAGATGTACAATTTAAGTAACACAGGGGACGTCTCTCAACGGCAGAGCGTGTGCTTCTCATGTAGAAGGCCTGAGGTTCAATGCCTGCTGTCTTTAAGATGTGATCAAAGCAAGCTTCTGTCAATTTGAAGACTATTTCAAAATTAGATCAGGCAACGCTTAACCTACCCTCAATGTTCCAGACTTTTAGCGTTCGAACAAGCCAAAGACCTTGAACTCTGCACAGGTGTGTTGTCGGTCACTGAATGGACTGCCTAACAGATCCTAACAAAGTCCTAACAAGTCCTAACAAAGTCCTAACAGGTCCTAACACAGGCACCAACGCTCCAAACCAGTGGGGCAAAAGAGCCAATCAGATCCTGAGAAATCTCTGGGTCGACGGCAGTTCTTAAACGTTATCAATCAGGCTGACCGGGAGTGGATCGCACAAATTCTTTGTGACAGAACAGGACAGCTTAAGCAAAAGCTCACACAGAACTGGTACCATCCTCCAAGCCCCACTAGATCCACCTCACCTCCAGATCCACTACACTATTTTAGGCAGCGGATGTTCCTGTGGGCTCCAATGAGGATGTGGGGCAGCCCTCTTAAATGCACATCGTGTAACAGGAAGATGCACCACTCTGACATTTACATGAAAGTGAGAGAGGTGATAGATGTGAACTCCAGATACTATCTGGTTGGTGGAGACTACCCATGGTGCAGTAAATGCATGATCCCTGTCTGCCCTTGGAGTAGTGAGATCTTGCAGCAGCTGGATCCCTCCCACCGTAACAAGTTTCCTGCTGTCCTAACAACACAGCAGGCACTGGACAGGAAGTGTGTCACAATGTCGCGACCACGCACGGTAGGGAACAGCTCCAGCTACTCACAACAGGTCTTGCAGGAGGTGCACAGCGAGGAGTGGGCAAGGCGGACTATCGACTACCTCACTGATTGTGAGGTCCATAAAAAGTCGTGTGTCCTCACCCAGTCCAAACTTGTATACCAACAGCCACCCACCTTCAGTCGTCTGCCCCTGGCTCAGTGGTTTGAAACCGTCCCCACAAATGGGGTTCTTGGCCACCTGGATGAGTTGAAAGGTGTTATAACCTCAACTTATGGCAGAATCTTAAAGCTGGACTCCACCAAGAAGGTAAAAGTTAACTCATGTAAATTTGCTTTCATTCGTGTTTAATAGTATGTCCAATGATTTGCCAATGTCTTCTGTAGATCACTAAAAAGCTTGCAGGTGGCATTGAGACCACGGCCACGTGGATGAGCAACATCGGCAATGAACTTGGCCAAGTTCTGAACTCAGTGCTGACCACTGGTGAGGGGGCTGGCCTTGATCACCTGTGCCAAAGCGTTGTCCAGAGGTACAGGGATCCTGGTGAGCCAGAGCCGGATGCCATATATGTGGACAGGGACTGCTGCAGTGAGTCAGGTGTGTTGCCTTCAATTTGTGCTGTGATGTTTCTTATGAACTTGTTGTTTGATGAACAGTTTTAGCAGTATATTAATGCAATTGGTAATTGGCTAACTGGAAACAATCTGAATAACATGTATTTATGGCATGTTGTTTATTATAGGGGGGAGCCCAGTTCTCACTTGGTTTCGTCCATGGACCTTCACAGTGAGACTGGATGTCTTTCACTTCATGAGGCGTTTCACCAATGGCCTGACCACTGTGCACCATCCACTATATGGCACATTCGGCTCAAAACTTTCCAGCTGCATTTTCAAATGGGACAAATCAGACATTGAAAAGTTGCAGCAAGCCAAGAGGGCAGAGCTGGTCAAAAAACACCCGGGACACATTCCTACTCACAGCCAGGTGTTAGCGAGCATCACCTCCAGCGAAATGGCTAAGCACTGCCACAGGAAAACTCGAGGGGTTGAGGAGACTTGCACCCTCATTCAACGACTGTTGGACTCCATGTGGGACCTCACAGACACCACAGGGTTAAGGGATCAACCAAGAGAGCATGTCTCGTGTGTGGGAGGTGCAGCAGAAGCACTTGCACTGCATCCAAGATCCACCTGGTGTACAGTTGTACATCAACACCGGATCAAAGTTGGAGAAGGGGGATAAAGCACTTGACGTCCTGAGATGTGGCAGAGGGTCCTCCTCTCTCTCTCTCTCTCTCTCTCTCTCTCTCTCATCTCTACCAGAGAGAGAGCTTTCATAATCATCAATGCTGTTTCATCCCAGGCAAGTTGAAAGACTTAACATTTTAAATATTTTGTTAATGTATTAAGATGTGATTAAACGATGTATTAAGTATTAAAATCTTTATTTAATGTTACACTATTGTCCCTGTTGCAATGTATTTTGAATGTTATATCTCCCTTGTGAGTCATTTGGATAAAAGCGTCTCTTGAATGACTAAATATAAATTCAAGTTTTCTTAACATTCTTTTGTTTGTTTTTGTTTGTTTTTGTTTTTTTATTAATACTTTTGTCTTGCCAGGGTGGAGATGTAATGCTCTGCATACAGAAATGTATATGCTGGAGGGGTTGTCCAGATGGAACATCATCGGGCCCAGCAGGCTCTGAATATGAGTGTCACGTCACACACTCAAATTTATGATGTTGGTCTGATGTCCGGTGTGAACACCCTCAGCAACAGAGTCCTGGGAAGTGAACTTCTTCAAGAGTTCACACCGCTAAGATTCTCATGCTGTTACGTATTTTAAGCACATAAGCTGCCCCCACATAGCCACAAGGATGCAGGATCGAACACGCAAGCTGCATTACCTCCACATAGCCACAAGGAAGCAGGATCAAACATATAAGCTGTAATTACTTCGCATAGGCCACGTCTACTTCACATAGGTCACGCCTACTTGATACAAACGGGGAGCGGGAGTCAGATGAGGTCAGAGACATATGGCAGACCCGTTGACAGCCCAGGGGAAAGCCCCCCGGGGCTGGAAGGTAGCTCTGTGGTATCTCTCTCCACGCGTGTTGAATACAATTCCCCTCCTTTTGCTTCATAGTTACCATACCAAAATACTTTAACAAATAAAGTGAGTTAAAAGCGACCCGGATTGAACTACTTTCTTCAAGAACACGACAATGCCAACAAAAGAACAGATGCTGAACAATATTCTATTAACGCCAAACTGGCAGATCATGATGATTACAACTCTGTTCACTCACTCATTCTACTTCAATCTCATTTTTCCTGGTGACTACTTATGGCAGGTGAGCTTATTGCGGTGTAGTATTTGCTGGCCCAGTCCAACAGAGGACATCTGCTGAGTGCACTTGATGCAATTGGTGCCAACCTGCCAGAGGGGCCGGAGGAAGTTCAGGAGGATGAGTTTCCTGATGAGACAATACCTCAGGCCACTGATATTCTTTTCTTGTCTTCTTCTCAGGTAATGATGTGATAGCCCTTTGATAATCTATCAGAACATCCTCCTCATCGTTATCCGCTTATCCGGGGTCGGGTCGCGACCCATTTATCAGAACATTTTCACTGTAAATCTAATTTGATGAGGGTAATTCCTTTGTGTTACATGGGCACAACAAAGTTCACCTCACTGTACTCTCATTCACTTCTTTCAAATAATTCCCTTCAGGAACCTACGGCTGAAAGTGAAGGTGCATCTCAGAGTCCTGTCAGCTCCCCATTTGGGGACAGTGGGCCATCACTTCAACTCTGGTAAAGTAGCTAATGTCTGACCATTAGAAATGCTTATTCCTTCAGTGTTTCTCTTAAATTAGCTATACAAACTGTTTTTGTTTTCATTTCATATGACAGGATAGTCGGTGTGATCCCAGAGGCATTCCCGGATGGGAGGCAGTCGATGCCTTGGCAGGGTACCTTGTCAGCCTTAACCCGACGATAACTGCTCTTTCTAACAAAGAAATAGCAGATATATTGAGGTTGTACTCCTGCCTGGATGAAATTGAAAAGTCCCCAACAAAGTACTCCCTAAAAAATAAGAAGAAGACCTTGCCAGGGCCATGGAGGGCTTCTCGGAAACGCAGTGGCTCTGCTCCAGGTCAGCAAGCAGCCGAGAGGTACCTGCAAATAAACAGCTTCAAGTATATGCGTGTAGCTGTGTGTTCATGTGTAATTAACTGCATACACAAACACTTTAATGGTGTGTGTATATATATTTAATATATAATATATTGTAATATGTGTGTAAAGTGTGTACATTTGTATGTAACATACAGGGGTATATATATATATATATATATATATATATATATATATATATATATATATATATATATACCCACAAAACAAACACCCACATTGTGTGTTTACAGTACGTACACAATGTGGGTTGTATCATCTTGTTTTTTCAGATTGTTCATGGTTCATGGCCAGGCTGCCCGATTACACCAGTGTCTCTGAGTGTGTTGCACTGAAGCTTTTCAAGGAGTTCAAGGAAGGCAGAAATAGACCAAAAGACCCTAAGGGGAGGACATTTGCAATTCCTCAGGCTATTTTCATTGCGTATGGTCATATGAAACAATTAATTGAGGATTGCCAACAAATCCTGCAAAGCACCAACCTGGTACTGGTGACCATAAACAATGCAACCGTCTCCTCTTGGTGAGTTCATTTTTACTGCTTCATATATTCCCTTCAAAAGGACCTATAAATTCATAGGAACATGCATTCAAAACAAATAATGACTATAAAACAATGTGAAAAACTCTTCTGATCCCCTCCCCCAATAGCCTACAGGATCAGCAGAAGAGGGCCGACCGCGATTCTCTGCTTCAAGGGGTGGAGCTTCCTCAGCAGGTCCACATGGCAGAGGAATCCCTCCTGGAGGACCTGGACCTACCATCTGAGCCTGTTCCACATGGGCATGCAGATCTGGAGTTCGAGGAACCTGACAACCGTGAGGGTGAGGCGGTGATTCGGCGACGCCGACGTCGAACCCAGGTTTCCAGCGAAGACGCTGGAGGAGATGATGCTTGGCCTGTTCCTTTTTCTGCTTCATCTGACCTAGCCTATTGTGAGCAGGGTCAACACCCAGCTCCTGTGTCTCAATCACAGAGCTGGTCCCCATACCAACCACCGTCAGCTCCAGCGTCTCAGTCTCGTGGCTGGTCCCCATACCAACCACCGTCCGCTCCAGCGTCTCAATCCCGTGGCTGGTCCCCATACCAGCTGCCTCCAACACCGGAGTCTCAGTACCAGGCCTGGGCCTTTTACCAACGGTCTCCAGCCTCTCACACTCAGGGCTGGTCGGGGCCCTCATACCTGCCGCCACCACCACCACCAGCAGCTCACTCTCAGGGTGGTCCTCCAACCTGCCACCACCACCACCACCAGCAGCTCACTCTCAGGGCTGGTCCTCCAACCTGCTGCCACCACCACCACCTCCAGCAGCTCACTCTCAGGGCTGGTCCTCCAACCTGCCACCACCACAACCACCACCAGCAGCTCACTCTCAGGGCTGGTCCTCCAACCTGCTGCCACCACCACCACCTCCAGCAGCTCACTCTCAGGGCTGGTCCTCCAACCTGCTGCCACCACCACCACCTCCAGCAGCTCACTCTCAGGGCTGGTCCTCCAACCTGCTGCCACCACCAGCACCTCCAGCAGCTCACTCTCAGGGCTGGTCCTCCAACCTGCTGCCACCGCCACCAGCACCAGCAGCTCACTCTCAGGGCTGGTCCTCCAACCTGCCACCACCACCACCAGTAGTTCACTCTCAGGGCTGGTCCTCCAACCTGTGTGGTAGAAAATAACCAAGTTCTATCACTTCAACTAACTAAGACAACAAAAGAAATCGAGGGGTCCGGAGCAAGTATGACAAAAAGACTTTATTCTTACAAAGGCAACAACAAAGCCGAGTAGTTTGCAAAGCACTGCCGGTCAACCAATCCCGGCCTCTTTTTTATCCTCACGTACAAAGCTGTTTCTTTTTGAGGTGTCCGCCCACGGCCACCCATGGCCGATCAGTCATGAATTCCTTTGAGCGAGTGGCCGGCAACACTAATCCAAAACACCAGGCTGAGGTCAGCACGCGTTTTTAGATGCTTTCTACCATTAGATATATAGGCCTAATAATAATCATGGTTTACCTTAGAATATAATCATTCATTTATTCCTTATATCCCCCCTTTTGGGATTGTTAAGATCACAACAAAGATAAAGCAGTCGTTCTTCACTTTTCACTTAAACTATCATAAAGACTACGTGTGAGGTCTTTGGACAAGATCAACACAACATTTGTTATCAGTAAAAAACCTTTAAGAATGTTCAGGGCTTTCAACCTGTACAATTCACAGGGATTTTAACCTGTTTTTTAAGGGAAAAAAGATTCATCAAATGTACTCTATTATATTAACATCATGACCTAAGACCTCCTCCTGGTGTCCGACTTTCACATTCCGCTCTTCTCTCTGGTTTAATTCTGATCTATCTCCCCATAGAGCTTCCTCTCCCAATCATCCGACTCATCTATGCCAGTTACCATGAAGGCCATCTCCTTAGAAAGCCTGGATGATATCACAGATCTGACTATGGGAATACAACAACAGAAAATCAATCCTACCACTGTTAGTACTATCAAAAGCACTATACCTATTTTGGCTAGAATCATTCGCCACATACCAAACCTAATTTCTAGCCATTCAAACATTCCCTGGTCATGGCCTGCATTATCCTTTAATTTCCTTTCTTAAACGTTTTAGGTTATCTATTGCGAGTGTGAATGATCCATCTGGAGCAGTATTATTTGGTATGAAGGTACAACACATTTCACGTAGAAGAGCACAAACTCCTCCCCTCTCTGCTAAGGGCCAATCCAAGGCTTGTCTGTTCTGCCAAGCCAAAGCGCTTGTGGCTGTCAGCAGTTCACCTAAAGCGGATAAAGCATCATCCGTGTAGTTGATAAACCTTTGTTGATTGTATAAAATGTAATTGATCCATTCCGGATTATTAGCAATTCCGATTGCTGGCAGTGTCGTGTTCTTGACGAAAGTAGTCTAAACCGGATTGCTTTTAACTCACTTTATTTGTTAAAGTATTTTGGTATGGTAACTATGAAGCAAAAGGAGGGGAATTGCATTTAACACGCGTGGAGTGACAAACATCTGGCCCTCGTCTGACTCGGGACTGCCCTAGGTTTCTGACCTCAACTGACTCCCGCTCCCCGTTTGTGTCAAGTAGGCGTGGCCTATGTGACGTATTGGCTCCGGCTTCCTCACCCGTCTAAAGGTGCTGCCATCTGTGGCTGGAGTAATTATTGCAGCTTATATGGTGGTCCTGCTCCCCTTGTGGCTATGTATAGTAATTACAGCTTATACGTTTGATCCTGCTTCCTTGTGGCTATGTGGGGCCAGCCTATGTGCTTAAAATACATAACATTTCCTCCTTTGTCATCTCAGATGACCATTCTGTAAGATATTAAGCCATAAGCTCAATTTACCACACCGAAAACATAGTGAAAATAGGAAAAAATCATCAACACCACCGACCGAGGTGGAAAACGGCATTCACCTGGGTAGGTCTCAAAGGCAATACAGGTCATTGTCAACAACACAACAATAAACGTATACCGTGGTAATCATACAATCATATAGTAAAAAAGGCACATAGATAAATGCATTCATAGAAACTCAAACTAATACTTCTGGTTATTTGTGACAAAGTCATATGGTTTTCAGCATGCATTAAAGTGAAAAGTACAAAAATAAGTGACATAAAGATATAAATTCACAACATGCTATAAAGTGAAAGGTACAAAGAAGTGACAAAGTAATTAATTTTGAACACGCTATAAAGTGAAAGGTACAAAAATAGTGACTTAATCAGCATAAAAAGTCAAGATAGTCTGTAGGCTCGAACAGAAGGGAATGGCTCAGGTGATCTTCATGTATTGGTGCGCTGGTACATGTGGGGGGTTTTGGACATTGTTGCATCCGCAGCTCTCGTTTCCTTAGTTGTCCTCAGGACCTGTAGTTCATGAACCCAACGTTCATCCCTCCTTGTCAAGGGCGCGGCTCACATAGAGAGGTTACTAGCACATCATGTAAGCCTCCATTAGGCGTCCAATCGTCCACTCGACCGTGTCAGCAACAAAAAACATGTGAGCAACTGGCTCAAAGAAATCCAACAGTCCCATTATCAGTGCATTAATACAGAAATAGCATGTAACACTTAGCATATAACACAACAGCACGCAACCAAACAATACTATACAATATCAAACATAACCTGCATTGGTTGTTTAATAATTCATCACTCAAGTAAGTTTGGGATCTTGATTATCTCAGATATAGCATTATTACCAGTGTTGACTATTGCACACGCTGCAGCTGGATAGCGTTGGGCCCCTCAGGTGATATCTCGTCCATGTCTACCGGATCATACCTGATCCCCATGTAAGCCTGAATGGTACCTGGCGCTTCTGTAGCGCCCACTGCTGTGGCGATCAGCCGATTCAGTAGCCCACGCACGCAGGGAATACAACAGCAGCCGACAGCAATTAACACGGATACTGCCAATATTCCCGCGACGAGCACTGACAGGATCATGCCTTTCCACCTACCAAAAACGCTCTCCATCCATCCTGTGAGAGGGTCATTAATGCCAGAGTTTTCTGCCAATTCTAACCTGAGGGATCGTAATCCTGCCAGTGCCCTGGCCACTGACCCATCCGGAGCTGTTTTATTGGGATAAAAGTACAACATGTTGTTCCTATCATCCCGCACACCCCACCTCGTTCAGCTAATAACATATCTAAGGCTAGCCTATTTTGATATGTCATCCTGGAGGTGGCATCTAATTGTTCGGACAGTCCTTAGACTGCCTCCTCTGTGAAATTAACAAACCGTTGCTGATTATAGTATATGTAATTTATCCAATCAACATTTTTATTAATGGTGGACCACCAAAACAGAACCGATTCAAATCCTGCCGCTATCTGATTTCGAGCCTTATGTTTGTTAGGGACCCCTAGAGGGACTCCTATTGAATCTATGTATATATTTTTATCAAAACTACCCGGGACTAGTGCATACCCCCGTTTCCGTCGTGTCAAATTCTGGGAATCATCAACCTTGGATAATTAGAGATCCATCACCGTCTTGCTGTCGGGTAAAATGTAGATGGGCATTACCAATTGTATTATGGCGCATGTACCTGAGAATTTTAAGGGGAGAACTTTCATGGCCTTAATCGGGGTCTGGGGATACATGACATGTAAGCGAGCTTTGATCGTAATCGAGCACCCCGGGATGTGGCCTTCCACGAACAGCTCCAATAGACATGCAAAACCTTGCGGCGAATTATGAGGGGTGATCCTAGCGAGGGCCGTGGTCAAGGTGGGTCGCTCAGCGGCACAGATAATGCAGTTGGTTTTGCCTTGAGCCCGGTCCGTATAGTTCATCCATTTTACCCACATATTCTGATTAAGCTCGCCCGTCTTAGTCTCCCAATAACCCTCTCGAGCCACATTGAGTGGGCCCGTGTGCATATCCTGATAGAAAGATCACCATCCATGGGTCATCTCCTGTCTTATCCGCCCTTAGTATTAGATAGACCAGGCCCTTGTATTTTCTCTGTGACCTATTCACAGGCACAATTAAATCTGCTTTTACCCTTATGAACATCGTCTCTCCCTTGACTGTTAGGCCACCATTTAGGGCATTTAGCAGACGCTTTTATCCAAAGCGACTTACAATAAGTGCATTTGTTACAATAAGTACATTTGTAATAAGAAGTGAAACAATATATCGCTGTCGGTACAGTAAAGACGTTCATAGAGTGGCGAGGAGGATCTGGTGGTTCACAGTGTCAAATGCTGCAGACAAGTCAAGGAGAATGAGAACCGATGAGAGGGACGAGGCTCTGGCCGCCCGGAGGGACTCAGCCATCGCGAGGAGAGCTGTTTCCACTGACATCCATTCTGGATGTCAGTGGTATCAAGCGTTAGTTTTTTGAGGAGAGGCTTTATTCTGGCAGTCTTGAAAGACGTTGGAACAATGCCAGAAGTGAGGGAGGAGTTAATAAGTGCGGTTAGAAATGGCAGGATGTCGTTTGACACAGCCTGGAGGAGGGAGGAAGGGATAGTGGTTGGTGGCATGGTTAGATGTTATAATTCTGTTGACCTCGTCTGAGGTGAGAGGGATGAATTGGGTAAAGACAGAGGTGGGGGTCGGGGGAGGGAGGATGGTGGCAGTGATAAAAGAGGAGCTAATGTCCTTTACTTTCTGGGTAAAGTAGGTAACAAAGTCATCAGCAGTGAGGCAGGAAGGAGGAGGAGGGGAGGGAGGGTTGAGGAGGGAAGAGAACAAGGAAAACAGTATCTTGGGATTTGAGGCGGAGGAGTTAATTTTGGTCCGGTAGAAGGCAGATTTGGCTGTTGACACAGTGGAGGTGAAACCTGAGAGAAGGAGGAAATAGTGAGAGAGATCATTAGGACGGTCTGATTTCTTCCATTTCCTCTCAGCTGCCCGCAACTCTGCTCTATGGGTCCGCAGAGATTCAGACAGCCAAGGAGGGGGGGGGGGGGGGTGAAGATCGTGCCGGTCTGGAGTAGAAGGGACAGAGAGAGTCCAAAGAGGAGGAGAGGGAGGATAGCAGGGTGTCAGAGGAATCCTCTGTGGATAGTTGAGAGAATTGTTCAATAGAAGGTAGTGAAGACAGAACAGTTGAGGCAAACGTAGAGGGAGAGAGAGTTTTGAGGTTGCGGCGGGTGGTGACAATGTGGGGACTAGAAAGGAGGGGGGGAGAGGACTTTAAGGGGAGAGAAAAAGCAGCAAATTGATGGTCAGACACGGGGAGTGGGGTAACAGAGAGAGCAGAGGTGCCACAGGACCTTGTGAATATCAGGTCAAGCTGGTTCCCTGCCCTGTGTGTGGGAGGAGAAGGGGATAGTATTAAGTCAAAGGTGGCAAAAAAGTTGGTTAATTCAGGTGAGTGCAACTTCTCTGGCAGAATGTTGAAGTCGCCAAGTATAACGAGTGGTGTGCCATTTTCAGGATAGCAGCTGAGAAGGGCATCCATTTCGTCATAGAAGTCACGAAGGGGACCAGGGGGACGGTAGATTACCACAATGAAGAGATTAATAGGAAGGGTGACAGTGACAGCGTGGAGTTCAAATGCAGATCTGGCCAAGTGTTCTAGTGGTAGGACCTGATAGGTCCACAACGGAGAGATGAGGAGTCCAGTCCCTCCTCCTCGCCCCGAAGGTCTAGGGGTGTGTGAGAAAGAGTAAACAGTGGAAAGGGCAGCAGGAGTGGCAGAGTTCTCTGGAGTGATCCAGGTCTCTGTCAGGGCCAGGAAATGGAGGGTATTGAGGGACGCATAGGCCAAAATAGAGTCTGCCTTTTTGACCGCTGACTGGCAATTCCAGAGTCATCCCATCACTTTAAGTTCAGTGATGGCGAGGGTGGGTAAATGGCATAGATTGGATGGGTTGCGACGCCGAGCAGAGGATCTATTGCGGCGTTGTCTATGAGTAGAGATTCTAACGATAATTGAAGTACGACACATAGCTACTATTCCGTGGCCTCTAAGGGGGACTCCCACAGAGAGACTCCCTTGGTCTTTGTTTCCCGGGTCTTGACTCCCACAGAGAGACTCCCTTGGTCTTTGTTTCCCGGGTCTTGACTCCCACAGAGAGACTCCCTTGGTCTTTGTTTCCCGGGTCTTGACTCCCACAGAGAGACTCCCTTGGTCTTTGTTTCCCGGGTCTTGACTCCCACAGAGAGACTCCCTTGGTCTTTGTTTCCCGGGTCTTGACTCCCACAGAGAGACTCCCTTGGTCTTTGTTTCCCGGGTCTTCGTTTGCTGGGTCCTGACATTAAAGCTGACGCTGCTAACACTTAGCCTTTAAATGCACATGGTAGCTCAGGCAGCCTTAGCTCCGCCCAGTCAATCAAGCCTATTGTTCACACCTTGTGACCGAAACTACACTCAACGACCTTACTATCAACAACAACACAGCAAAAACCAACACTGCAGGTACTAGGTTTAAAGTTAGTACAACCAATTGAAATGCAATTAGCTCCGCCCAGTCAATCAAGCCTATATTTCTGGACAATTCTGCATACAAATGTGTCTGAAACTCTGCAAGGCGATTGCCTGTGGTGTCCTATGAACCATACTGCAGTTTCAGACCCGTACCTTAATGTTTTCATGACTAATTAATTGAAGAGGAGACAGTTTTCAGGAAATCACTTTGGAGACTTTTTATTAATTTATTCATTCATTTAATGAATTCATTCAATAAATAAAAGTTACTATAAAACCCTAAACATTTCTAAAACATTTCTAAAACAATTTAATACTTAGTGCCTTTGAGCCCGAGTGCGTTCATGGCTTGCCACGCCCCCCCCCCCCCCCGGTATTTAATCAGACGATAAAGGGCAGAGCTCAGAATGCAGGTAGAAGGAGCATCGGACAGCAAGAACGAATACAAGATACAAGATATTATACAAGTTATACAAGATTCAAATGTAAGTGAACAATGCATGACTTCAATTCTTTAGTTTCTGATTAGATAGTTATTACGTGTGTGCTCTCCTCTGCTATTGACAGAATCTCTGTTTATTATTATTATTATTATTGCATTATTACGGGATTATGAAAGTGCCCTCAAAGGCCTGTGTGTGACGAGCACGTGCACAGGCCTCAGCCTGTCCTCCGAGATTTATTGAATCTCTGTTTATTAATATTATTATTGCATTATTAATTATTGAACAATAACGGCGTGTCAGCTTCCTAGTTGGTGAGGTTTAATCCATTATTACAAATACACAAGTTAATCCATTTACGTGATCATGTGTTAGTGCGCTCACAGGCCTGTGTGTGATCTGATCTTATTCATTATAACAAATATACATTTGTTATCTAATTTAGTTAAGAAATTACATATTTAACTAATATCTCATGACTTTTACAGATGACAAAACCCAAGACAATTGGGGAATGTCCCATTTGCGGCAAAGTATTATACTTTGTCGCAAAGCATCTCAGGGACATCCATTCCCTCCTGAACAGCCAGGAGAGGAACATCCTTAACAACCTGGCCACAGGCAGGACTTTGGTCCCCGCCGGACCCTGCCCCCTTCCCGGATGTTCGCCCTCTCTCTCTCTCATGTGGAGAAACACTTGAGGACTCATACTGAGCCTCAACGACAGAACGTGGATCGGGAGATCAAGGCCCTCAAGCGTGCTACAGCGATTAATCAGCTGGCGGCCTTGAGGGCCACTGGTCCCCATCCACCCATGGTCAGTACGCTTGACCAGCTGGAGGATCAGGCGCAGCAGACTGACCCGGAGGCGGCAGTAAGCATGTGCACGAAGCGCACATGCGTCAGTGCCCGCCTCCGGGTCCGTGAGCTGGAAAGGGAGCTGGCAGACGTCCGTACTGTGAGTGAAAGAAAAATACATAGCAATTATGCATTCTTTCCATGATCAATTTATTTCAATAACTCAATCATTACAGTGTCATTAATTTGCTGTCCTGTTTTCTCTTGCTGTTTGTTTTTTCGCTGAGCAGAGGCTGGTCCAGTTGCAGGCCAAGCGCGGACCTCGACGTAAGTGAATGAAAAATACATAGCAATTACACATTCTTTCCATGATCTATTTATTTCAATAAATTACATTACATTGTCATCGGCCCCAATACCGGCCCCGGAGGAGGAGGAGCCGGAGCCTTCGTCCCCGGAGGAGGAGGAGGAGGAGGATGTCCCGGTCCCGGCCCCGGCCCCAGCCACAGCCACAGCCCCGGAGGAGGAGGAGGAGGAGGATACCAAGAAAGGGGTCAAGCGGAAGCTCCGATTTGCCACTACTGGGGTGAGAAGATAATTGATTAGTGTAATACATAATCATTTTGCCCAAGGCCAAAGTATGTAACTTAATCATGTCTTGTTATTGTTTTTCTCTCTACCCAGAAAAAAACCAAGCAGCAAATGAAAGCTGCTGCTGAGGAGGATGGAGGAGGAGGAGGCACCAGGGATGAGGTGAGTGGGATGGATTAGTTCATCAATAATTTTACAAATCTTTACCAAGTGTAGAACCAAGGAGAAAATGCAGTCATGCAGAAGTGGTGTTAATTATGTTTGTTTTTCGCACAGTCTGCCTCACGGGTGTTCCCGAGCATCCTTAAACGGAAGAGAAAGGCCTCAAAAATGAGGGACATAAAGTTTGGGACCTCCATGGGTAAGAAATAACACATTGTGTATTTGTGCAGGTGTGTCCTTAAACGGAAGAGAAAGGCCTCAAAAATGAGGGACATAAAGTTTGGGACCTCCATGGGTAAGAAATAACACATTGTGTATTTGTGCAGGTGTGTCAAGTGTTTTCACGCTACATTCCTCATCATGTGTTGCATCTTTACAGACGCTTACATGGAGGAGTATGGGAAGTACCTCTTCTGCCCGGAAGGGACAACAAAAATGAAAGACAATAGCGTGTCGAAGGCCAGCCGAGCGAAGCTCTTTCTGAAATTCTTGACGCTCGGCTGGCCTTCGATAAAATATTGGACGTGGCTATTCCTTTTCAATGTCCCCCTGATAAAGACGTAAGTAGTGAATTTTTGATGATGATAATGATGAAGCAGTACTCAAAACATATGACTGAGACTAATTACAGCCTGGTCTTTCTACAGCTACCCTGCTACGCTGAGAGCGGCTGGCCTGGCCCCGACCACAATCGTATTGTATGTGGGCCAGGCCATCTCCTTCATGGAATTCTTTCGCGATATCCCGGCTAAATACTCCCAGCTGACCAACGGCCAGCTGGTCATGGTCACCCGGGATTTGAGAAAACTGATGAATGATCTGAACAGGAATGTCCTTGGCCACCAGTCCCTGGTATAACAGGGCAAAAAGTTGAGACTGGTGGCCAAGGAGGACCTGGCCAAGTGCCAGGCCATCGCAAAAGAAAAGATCCCCTCTCTACTCTGTGAGTCTGCTCTCTTTCTCTCTCTCTTCTGTGCCATCAAAGCTGGAAGTCTCATTGTCCTTTACGTAATTTACCGGTAATTTACGTAACATTACCAGCATTCGTAGTATTGATCAGCAGAGAAATAGTCCGCAAAAGACGTTGTCGTCGCTTAGCAACCGAGTACGCTGGGGTTGACAAGTTACCGGACTATTAGCGGAGTGATACCAAAGATGTCATTAGAGGCAAAAAATCCTTTGTTTAGCTTGACAGCGGTCAATTATACTTGGCAGCGGTGAATTATCAAATATAATTCACGCCGGAAGTTGTGAAGGGCCCATGCAAGTGAACCAAGCGTTCCACGCCATTGAGAAGACCCGTGTAATAAGTTATTTTATGTAACCATGTAATAATGTTCTCCTATTGAACAACATTATGGCGTCTTCTTTCGTAGGATTTACGGGTGAGCGGCTGCTCCAGTCATCGGTCCTATTGTATAGTTATAAGAACGATTTTTATGGCTAGACAGATGTTTTAATGACGTCAGGTTGCTAGGGACGGGCTGAAAGACGCCGTGGGCACCTGTCCCATTGGAAGACGGAGGGCCTATCCCGGTAGTAGTGTAATGCCAGTTTTTTAGGTTTTTACCCTAACAATGATTTGAACATGATATCTGTGACGTTTCTTGCCCCTAACACAGCATTGTATCCTTGTTAATTACACAAGCCAATGTTATGTACATCTGTTTCCGGGTTTTCCACCTTCAATTCTGAGAAAAGATTTGTTTGTGTTCACGGTTGGTTAGCTGAAGGCATAAGCCTATACAACCCATAATCCTCAACTATCGAAAAAACGCTTAAAGAAAAAGAAAACATAACAAAAACTAATTACCCTACAAATAATAAAAAGAGCCAAGGCACAAAGCCTACATAAAACTGTTAGTTTCCCACAGAACAAGATGACACAAGAGACAGAATTGTTTTCCCTTAATGTAGGCTAATATAGCCAATCATTTTTTTTCCTTGCTTTGTTATTTTTTTCGTCGTGTTTACTACTTCATTTAAATATCTTATTTAATTTATCCATTTGTATTACTCCTTCTGGCAGTGCTTTTGTATTCACTGAGACATCATAACATGTTGTTACTGCTGCCATGTTCATTTGGAATTTCAATAAAAATAGCCCACCTTATTAAAAGTTAAACGTGAACTCCAATCAATTCATGTTGTAAACGTTTTCTTACTGATGTGATATGACAGCACACATAATAGGCTAATTTAATTGTTTCCCTCTGTACAGAAGTGTAAAATGTTAGTTTTTTTATTTTTTTTTTCAAAAGAAATGCGCGATGCAACGTCATGGTATCCGACTGGTGTTCCTGGCGAAAATTGCAGTTTTTCTCACTCCCGCTCCCCGTTTTTATCAAGGAAGCTTGACCTATGTGAAGTAGGCGTGGCCTATATGACGTATTGACTCCGGCTTCCTCAGCTGTCTAAAGGTGCTGCCATCTGTGGCTGGAGCAGTTATTGCAGCTTATATGTTGGTCCTGTTGCCCTTGTGGCTATGTATAGTAATTACAGCTTGTGTGTTCGATCCTGCTTCCTTGTGGCTATGTGGGGGTAGCTTATGTGCTTAAAATATGTAACACCCCCGACGTTGTAATCAGATGTCCGGTTAGTTATCCCACGTTTTGATGGTAGCCTGCTAGTTCCAGTAACAACATCTTGGCCTAGTGTTTATTTTTAAGCTTTATTTTACCCAGTGTGCGAAATACCCGTCAATATTCGGGGGTCCCCATCTCCAGATTGTTGCACAATACGATATACATTGTGCAGTAGGCCTATTACGTTACAATATTTCCAGGTGTTGCGTTCTTAAAGAAAGTACTGTAATCCGGATTGCTTTTAACTCACTTTATTTGTTAAAGTATTTCGGTATGGTAACTATGAAGCAAAAGGAGGGGAATTGTATGGACACGCGTGTGAGCGACAAACAGCAGGCCTCTGTACCTAACTCCCTAGTATGGACTGCTGGATGTTTCTGATCTCGTTGGCTTCAGGCCCTGCTTTAATACCGAGTAGGCGTGGCCTATATGACGTATTGGTTTCACCCTCCTCACCTGTCTAAAGGTGCTGCCCTCTCTGGCTGGAATAGTTATTGCAGCTTATATGTCGGGTCCTGCTTCCTAGTGGCTATGTGTGGTAATTATTGCCTATGTGTTCGATCCTACTTCCTAGTGGCTATGTGTGGGTAGCATTATGTGTTCGATCCTACTTCCTAGTGGCTATTAGTGTTGACTCGTTCGCGAACAAATCAGTTCGAATGAACGAATCTTTAAGACGAACGAACTGAACTGGTTCCTCTCTCTAGTTCGCCTCATTCGTTCTCAGACTCGACTCCTCCCAGACCCACTAGTCGCTGACTCGTTCACTCACTGTGTGAGTGGTGAGGAGGGAGGGGACGTCACGACTCACGCGAGCCAGCCAATCGTATGCTGTTCTAGGACTGAGTCTAGGACGCTCTCGTTGAATTTTAGTCGATGAGAGACAGAAATCAACCGGTTTAATGGGGAAAAAACAAATGGGCTTAGTGAGCGAGCTATCTATTATTCACATTGGCCATCTGTTGCGTGGACATATTTAAAGGATGCATTGTACATATTTATAATTCAAAATTCATCCCACATTTTTCACAACCTACCAGCTCTCGTTGTGAAGACTACTCACCGCGCAATTCGTTTCAATGGGAATCGCGACAGTAGACTTTCAACATAAAGTGTACATATTTATCATTTGAAATTCGTCCCAGCCTTTATACCAGAAACTCTAGAGTCTATAGTGTAGCGACCCTGGGACATTTAAAGAGTTTGTGTGTTATGTGTTGCATTGTATTTCGTTGTCCGTTATGCCAGTTCTCTGTACATGCATTGGATGTTCTTCTTGTCAATCAGTGTGGGGGGCGAATCATCAGGTCATCTGGGGGAGGGCCTTGGGAGAACAGGAGGGTGGGGTCTTGCACGTTGAAGGGACCGGGTTGGGGGGTTGCCTGGGTAACCGGTTGTTGTTAGTGTGGCTTTTTGCCGTTGGTTACGGGTTTTTAGTGACCTGGTTTGTTACATTAAAGTTCCTTCAAGTACTCATGACTGGACATCGTTATGTCACCGGCGAGGTCATTACAATAGCGTATAACCGCGTTGTCTGATGACAGTTTAATGCATTTTTCACAATTAACCAGCTCTCGTTTTGAAGGCAGTGTTAATTTTGGCAGCTAGATTTAGTCTTTGGCTGCACAGGGTTCTGTTTATGGGAGCCTAAAACACCCGGGACACCCACTATCATTGCTAAATCAAGTCTAATATTTTGCTGATATGTTAAACATCCAATAATCAACTACACCCCCATCCCGCTGCGTTTGGTTAAAGTTGTAATGTTGACGTATGAGAATGAGAACGAGGGAGGCGCTGAGTCTGAGCCGTTCATTCCATGATTCGATTCACTGCTACCGGAAACTCGACTGAAAGAACGAATGAACGATTCGCGAACGACTCCTCTTGGCGTACTGAA
This sequence comes from Pollachius pollachius, assembly GCF_949987615.1. Classification (NCBI taxonomy): domain Eukaryota; kingdom Metazoa; phylum Chordata; class Actinopteri; order Gadiformes; family Gadidae; genus Pollachius; species Pollachius pollachius. The sequence continues at coordinate 1,376,155 of NC_136944.1, forward strand.
TGACGCGAACTGAATAGCGGAAACGAATCACTAAAGCCAACCCTAATCCCAACTGTTTTGCCTTCTTGTAACGTGTGCGGGGGGAAATGGCCAGGGAACTGAGGGGGGGGGGGGGTAAGAGGGATGAAGCCTCGGGGCTCTTAAAAAGCCTCTCTTGCTTCCAGCGGCATGCGGTTCTGTAAAAGGATATTGCCCCTGGGTCATTAGAAACCCGACACATTCCCGAGTCTGTAATCGCTGGGTTGTACTAAAGGGGCCCCGTTTACGTTTTTTCCAAATGTTCTACGACCCGTCACATTCCCTGCCCGCTGGAGAAGGGGGCAGGGGGCAAAGATTATTGCAGCTAGGTGGGCATGTGGGTGAGGTCTAACGAATGTCCTAAAGTAATCTTGGCGGTCGAATAGTAGTCTCGACGTTAAGACGATGCTGAATGCAACCGGGCGTAGACCGGAGTGGTATGCTCGCTACGCCCACCACGGTTTGGCGTGCGAACGATATCGAGAGCCCCAGGACAAGCAAGGACAGAAGACTGGAGAGATGCAGAAATATGAAAGAGCTGTGGGCTAGGAAGTGGACGTTACCCGGTAGGTCACCCGACCACGCCGGACCGCCTGCGACTCTGAGCCCATTAGCTTTACGTAAGCAAAGTGCGAAGCGTCGTCACCTGGACCTCTCCCCTGCCCCGGGGACGGCTTGTGTTGCCGTGCTCGCACCCAGTTGCCTCTCAGACAAAATGCGGAGGTCCGGCCGCTCCCCAGTCCGCCACGCGGATGTCGGCTTGAGCGCCAGTCCTAACGCGCGTCAGAGTAGGCCTACTGGGCCACGACGAGGTGTGAAGCGGCGAACCGGGTCCCTCGACAGAGGTGCCCGTCACTCTCCGTCATCCACCTTACCATGTTACGTATTTTAAGGACATAAACTGCCCCCACATAGCCACAAGGAAGCAGAATCGAACACACAAGCTGCATTACCTCCACATAGCCACAAGGAAGTAGGATCAAACATATAAGCTGTAATTACCTCCACATAGCCACAAGGAAGCAGGATCAAACATATAAGCTGTAATGACTTCGCATTGGCCACGCTTATTTCACATAGGCCACGCCTACTCGATACAAACGGGTAGCGGGAGTCAGATGAGGTCAGAGACATATGGCAGACCCGTTGACAGCCCCGGGGAAAGCCCCCCGGGGCTGGAAGATAGCTCTGTGGTATCTCTCTCCACGCGTGTTAAATACAATTCCCTCCTTTTGCTTCATAGTTACCATACCAAAATACTTTAACAAATAAAGTGAGTTAAAAGCGACCCGGTTTAGACTACTTTCTTCAAGAACACGACAACCACAGGCCACCAAGTTGGATGTGAGATGGTCGGTCTCTGGTGCGCCCCTATCCGTGGAGCATGAAGGGCTGAACCCTCGGTTCAAATGTCTACCTCGGATTGTACTGGGCGCTCTGGTTGGAACGGGGAGCGGTTTCACGGGGCGGCGGGGGTGTGTGTCTGGTTCGAGCCTTCGAAGGAGGCTCTTCAGTGTTGCGACGGAGAGGAAGAGCTTCACCCTGTTCTCGTTTAGGAAAGGGGGTCGACTGTCCTCCAGCACCTCTGTGGAGGTTACCTTCCCCTACTTGGCGCAGAAATGCGATCTCTGCGAAGCTCATCTGGGTAGAAATGCGATCTCTGCGAAGCTCATCTGGGTACCGCCACTATATGCTGCTCCCACCTCGCTAAGGCACATGGCTTGGCCCGCTCGACTCTCTTGTGCTCTGTCTGTAGGATCTCCAAAAAGAGGAGACATGAGATAGAGTGCCATGCAGCTATTTGTCAAAACGCAGTAAGGGCGGCGGCGATCGGGGTAAGATGCACCCTGTGTAATAAGAGCATTAAGTCCAAGAGGGGTGTTTCCATCCACATGAGGTCAGCCCATACAGCGGCATATGCGGCCCAGCAGATGGCAAAGGCTGGAGGGCAAAGGGCCCCAGGAAGAGCGAGAGGTGTGTGGTCCGAGGAGGAAACGTGTCTACTCCGTACGCACATCATGGATTGGAACGAGAGACGGGGCTTCGTCGATGCGGCATGTGCTCTCATCCCGGGACACACAAAAGACCAGATACGCTACAAGAAGCGCCAGTTGAAGAGACTGGTGCAGCTCCCCGTTGCGCCCGACGTAGCCGTAATAGTCGACAGACTCATACAGGATTTGACGGAGGGAGGAGAGCGGCTTCCCAAAAGAACCCAGAGTATCGTGCGCACTAAGATCCTCGAGGTGCTGGCCAGGAATGCGGGCCCTGGGAAGAGTATATGGGCCCGCGTCCCTACCGAGAGCGAAACACTCGCTGCTCTGGTAGATCTCGCTACGGTGGTGTGCCGAAAGCAGTGGCTCACGAGATGGGAGGGGGGGAGACGGTATACGAGGAGGTGGCGTTGCATGGAACCCGGTGCCGCAGGTTCACAGATTCTTAATCACTTCCAACTACAAATTCTCTTTAGTAAGAAAACGGCGAAGGTAGCCCGCCTGGTCCTAGATGGCAGTCAGGACGGACTATGTCCGGTCAGGGTTGACGAGGTGACCAGGTACTACAAGAGCAAGTGGGAGTCTAAGGATGCTTTTAAGGGTCTCGGTCGATTCAGAGCTCGCCCTGCCTATCTCACCAGCGATCGTCTTAATGATGAGGAAACACATCAAGGCAGCCTCGGCCGCCGGGCCTGACGGCGTGGACAAGGCTAGTCTGGTGAGGTGGGACCCGACAGGAGGGAAACTGGCGAGAATGTATAATGGGTTCTTGGTGAGAGGGGCCATTCCCGCCTCACTGAAATTGAACCGGACGACCCTGCTACCTAAATCCAAAGACCCCACAGAGAGGAAGTCAATTGTGAACTGGCGGCCCATAACCATCGGCTCGATGGTCCTCAGACTATTGTCCTCCATCCTGCACAAGCGATTGGCTGGCGCCTGCCCCACCAGTGTGCGGCAAAAGGGATTCACGAATATCCCTGGTTGCTCGGAAAACCTGCTATTAGTTGACGGAGCACTCAAGGAGAGCAAGCGAAGAGGGAGAGCAAGCGGAGAGGGAGACCATCGGCGATGGTCTTCATCGATCTAGCGAAGGCCTTTGACTCACACGAGCACATAAGAGCAGTGCTAGAAGACAGGGATGTGGACCAAGCTATTATCGACCTGGTGACAAACTGTTACCATGGTTGCAGCACCAGAGTGCAGACAGGTCGTGGCTTTACCACAAAAATCTTCGTGAAGATCGGTGTGAAACAAGGAGACCCTCTCTCGCCTCTCCTGTTCAACCTAGTGATTGACCCGCTCCTGAATTCACTGGAAGACCTCGGGGAGGGGTACGGAGACGCCGGGAACAGTATTTCGGTCCTGACATACGCAGACGATCGGGTGTTGCAGATCAATTCCTGGGAAGGAATGTGTAGGAACATGGACATACTGGATGCGTTTTGCACCCTCTCTGGGTTGAAAGTGAACTCGGCGAAATGTCACGGGTTTTTCATAGCAGGTGGAAAGAGAACCGTTGACAAGATCAACAACTGCCTACATTGGAAATTGGGGGGTGAGGAGATACATATGGTGGGCGCTGAGGGACACGCGCGATACCTCAGGGTCGAGATAAACCCTTGGAAAGGGATCAGGAAGCTCGATACGGCCAGGAACCTCAACTCCCTCGGGACCACGATCTCGGGAGCACCACTGAAACCGTCTCAGAAAGTCGAGCTCTTGTGCTCCTACGCCGTTCCCAGGCTGATGTACGAAGCCGTCCACGGTTCCGCTAGTCAAACTAATCTTCTCAAAGCGGACCTGGCGATCAGACACTTCGTCAAGGCGCGGCTCCACCTAAGTCCCGCCACCACGAATGACCTCCTGTATTGCAGAAACGTGGACGGCGGGCTGGGGGTCCCGTGCTTGAGCAAATCAGTTCCGTTGGGTGCTGCCAGAAGGATATTTAAACTCTACCATTCTGGCGACGGGGCAACAACGGGAATGGCAAAGAGGGTGGGGTTACCCCTCGAGACTTTTTTAGGAGATGGACAAACAGTGGCGTTAGTAAACATCACCTACCAGGAGCTCTGCTGGATCCCGAGTGTGAGTCCTTCCCGGCTCCCGACCGCTGGAGGGAAGCGGAATTCGTGAGGTGGGCCGCGATGGGACCTCAAGGGTTTGGTGTCAACCTTTTCAAGAAGGATAAGATCAGCAATGGCTGGCTCTCTGGGCGTGGGCGAGCTTGGTGGAAGGAGTCACACCTTATTCGCGCATTACAGATGAGGGCGAATGTGCTCCCGACGCTTGAGTTCCGCCACAGAGGGGCCGGGCTGGTCTTCACTCCTCCGTGCAGGGCGTGTGCTAAGGAGCCCGAGACAAGCTCTCACATTCTAGGCTGGTGTGAGGAAACAAAGTTGAACCGGATGGCCCGGCACAATCGCCTGTGCGGCCTCCTTGCAGCGGTGGGGATGAGGCATGTGCAACATGTCAACATAGTCCATGACCAAATGTCAAAATGGTCCTTCAGGTGTGGGAATGTGTCCCAATGGAGTAGTGATTGTTTTTCTTACATTGTTTTTTGCAAATACTTCACACTCATTTAGCTGGTTATCAATCAATGTTTACAAGTATGGTAAACAAAATCCTTGTTTTCTAATTCTCCTCAACACCTCCCCCCTTGCACAATGGTCAAAACCATGCGCATTAAATGATAAGCAAACCTAACAATGCCGTTGGTGCAACCGACATTGAAACGCCTAACCTTAACCATCCGTAAACTAAAACCAATCTATTGGGAAGGGAAATCGAAACAATTATATCCAAAACCAGGAACGCTCTGCCCGAAAATAAACTATCCAGACGTGGTTTAAACAAAGCGAAAAAAAGTTGGAATTCACCGCGAGCTGACTCTACAGAGTCCTCGATTGATGTTACCCGCTCGGCGGTGAGTTTATTGTGCATTTTAAGGAAAAGGGCGTCGAGTAAAAGTAGCGTTAGCCGCAGCGCTAAAATTAGATGCTAACTGCTAATTTAGTACTTTCTGTGTTAGCCGCTGCAGTAATGGCCAATGTGAATTTGTATTGAAATCAGCTAACAGAGTTAATAAATGAGCTAAATGCCAACATTGTGGGGTAATCCAGATGAAATGCTAAGTTATCGTGTGTGTGTGCTTGTATGTGCGCACTTGAGCGCCCGCACCGTGTGTGTGATCATTGTGTGTGAAAGAAAAAATAAGAGAAATTCGTTTCATTTCATTATTTTATTTTATAAAGTTATTGGAGGATTTTCATTTTGATTTACACTGGTAAAGTGAGACTTATAAAAAAAAGTGAAAATAAAGATGTCCTCTCTCTGATGTTGAGAGAGGACATCAGCGACACCAGAAGTCGACGCTAGAGAGAGAGGACACCGGCACTGAATAGCCACCAGGCGGCTTTCCAGACACCTGCTGGTGAGATGGATCCAGAGAATCAGATTGCGAGCTAGAGCAGAAGGACAACGTACCTTCCTTACCTGGGGTGTGGTAGGACAAGTGAGACTCACAAAGACTAAAGGGCCCCAACCAAATAATAACACTGAGATCATAACTAAAGAATAAAAGAGGAAGACAATACAGATTAAACACAATTTACGGTACCATTTTCTTTTCTTTCATTTTGTGCGCATTTTATTATTTTTCATATTCAATTGTTACTGTTGTCATATTGTTCTTGTTAATGACCGAGAATATATTTTTGAACTAAATTTTGTGAGTGTGGTCAATGTTGATGTTCCATCCTGGGCTCCATGAGCGTTTCCCTAGAGTCCTGATAACTGGTCCAAACTGAATTGAAACTGAAACCTAAATAATAGTACTTTTAACCTCATCAGGCAAAGAGGGGTTACATATGGCTCGCCACGGCTTTGGTGATCTATGGATCCGCTGTAGTTCACAAAGGGTAAAACCAAAATCGGAATTGGAGCGGCTCCGGTTTTCCTTTCGTGCAATGGGGTAGTCGTAGGCCTTTCGCAGGCCTCCGTCGCTCTGGAAGTCTCTTTTGGATAAAGTCGGGAGGGGAGGGGCATTAAGGCCCGCCCCCGCTCGCCGGGGGAGATGTGGCCCGCTTGCGGACCCGTCTCCCTGAAACCTGAGTGTGAAAGGTGCGTCAGGTGTGATGGTAGGTCGTTAGCCACCTGATTGGACCATAGTAACATGAGGGGCGTGTCTCTATGGAACAGGAAGGGATAAAAGGGGATCAAAGCAGGCAGTGGCACTAATCATTTGCCTCTCTTGAGACAGGAGTGAAAGGAAGTGTTTTGGGTACTTTGTCTGTAGAATTTCCCGTTGTCATGAACGCCTCATCCCACAGAATTGTTGTGGGTGTTAGAGGGAAGTGGTTGGAGTCCAATGGCCACAATTTGGAGAGTTTGGGTCTGACAAAGAAGGGAGCAACATAGTTCACCAAGGCGTGCTCTCGGGTTACTATGCTCAAGTCAGTGGATGTATTCCAAGCGTTCAACAAGGTGGTACGAGGTAAGCTACTACCTGCAGACTTGGAGTAAAGGAATCGAGGTCCCACACCTCCGAATGTTCTACGACCCGTTACGTCCCCTGCCTGCCGGAGAAGGGGGCAAAGATTATTGCAGCAAGGCGGGCATGTGGGTGAGGTCTAACGAATGTTCTAAAGTAATCCCGGCGGTCGAATAGTAGGCGTTAGACTGAATGCAACAGTCCCCTAGCAAAAGCGGAGGGCGGCCATTGAAACCCAGAAAAAAGTCGGAAATCTGGCAGTGTCAGCCGCCCGGAGATCAGGCAGAGTGTCGCTCGACACTGATTTCCGACTTTTTTTTGTTTTGACAACCAGGGGTAGAAGTTTTTTTTTTTTTTTAAGACTCCCGGGGGTGTGCTCGCGGATGTCTGGGGGTTGGTGTTCTCCCAATCAAGGCCGAGGAGGGCTGCTCAAGAGTGGGCACCCGGGATCGGCTGGTGGTCGGGTTCATGGATGTGCCGTGGAGATGGTGGGGTGGGGAGCTGGACCCCGGAGGCCGAGTTTAGGCTCCTATTCCTGGGTAGAGATAGGGTGTATGTGGGTGTGGGTCTAGAGGGGGAAGCTGGATCCCACAGCCCCGAGTTGAGGCTCCCATGGCAAGGGAGGGACAGAGTGCATGTGGATTTGGTGCTGGGACCTGATTATTATTATTATAATTAATATTATTTTTCTTTTCACTCTGGTTTTCAAGAGGCTGACACACTGATTTTTGGTTGAGAAGCTGACACTGCCCCGATTTGAGGCTCCCATGGCGAGGGACGGACAGAGAGCATGTGGGTTTGGTTCCAGGGCTAGGATCTGGAGCCCACATCCCCGAGTTAAGGCTCCCATGGCGAGGGAGGGACAGAGCATGTGGAATGGCTCATTCAGCAGACTTGAGCGGCCCATATGAATGTCGACCTATCGACTTTCGATGGTACTGTAGGGTACCAACCATTTGACCGAGGTGAATAATATACTTCTGCTGGTGTTTTCATCCCAAAGACATACAATTTACGGGTAAGAACAATGTTCAGGCGTAACCTAGTGGTGGTGAAACCCGGTGCGTACTGGGCCAGGGTGCAAGACCCTCTACCATAGGTCAGATCCGCTCTCCTATGACTGATATTGCCGAATGTCAGCGCGCTGGTTTTGAATTGCTATCTAAGGATGCCTCTTCATGAACAATCTGGGCCGGGAGTGGGTCAGAGTGCAAGAATCGCCACACACACCAAAGCCTGGTATGCGGCCGATATGGAGAGCCCTAAGACGCGCAAGGACAAAAGACTAGTGAGATGTAAAAACATGAAAGAGCTATGGGCTAGGAAGTGGACGTTACCCGGTAGGTCACCCAGCCATGCCGGACCATCTGCGACTCGGAGCCCATAAGCTCCGCATAGGCGAAGTGCGAAGCGTCGTCACCTGGACCTCTCCCCCGCCCCTGGGACGGCTGGTGCCGCTGTGCTCGCACCCAGATGTCTCTCGGACGAAATGCGGAGGTCCGGCCGCTCCCCAATCCGCCGTGCGGATGTCGGGTTGATTGCCAGTCCTAACACGCGTCAGAGTAGGGCAGCTGGGCCACGGCGGGGAGTGAAGTGGTGAGCCGAGTCCCTCGACAGAGGTCCCCGTCACTCTTTGTCGACCGGCTGGAACGGGGAGCGGTTCGATGGAGCGGCGGGGTGGCGTATCTGGCTCCAGCCTTCGAAGGAGGCTCTTCGATGCCGCGGTGGAAAGGAAGAGCCTCACCCTGTTCTCGTTCAGGAAAGGTGTGTTTGGGGGCCAACTGTTCTCCAGCACCTCTGGAGATTAGCTTTCCCTACTTGGCGCAGAAATGTGATCTCTGCGATGCTCACTTGGGTACCGCCGCCGCGTGCTGCGCCCATCTCGCTAAGGTGCATGGCTTGGCCAGCTCGACTCTCTTGTGCTCCGTCTGCGGGATTTCTAAGAAGAAGAGACATGAGATCGAGTGCCATGCAGCCGTATGTCATAACGCAGTGAGGGCGGTGGTGAATGGGGTTAGGTGCACCCTATGCCCAGCATGGGGCCAAGGCTGGAGGGAAAAGGGCCCCAGGAAGAAGGAGCGGTGTGTGGTCTGAGGAGGGAACGTGTTTACTCCGGACACACATCAGGGACTGGGGCAAGAACCGGGGTTTCCTCGATGCGGCATGTGCGATCGTTACAGGGCGCAAAAAAGGCCAGATACTCTATAAATTGCGTCAGTTGAAGAGGCTGGCACAGCCCCCTATCGTGCCCGATATAGCCACAGAAGTGGAAAGACTAATAAAGGAATTGACGGAGGGAAGAAGGCGGCTTCCCCAGAGAACCCCGAGCACCGTACGTGTGAAAATCCGGAGGCCGCTAGCCAGGTTGGAGGGCCATGAAGGGACCGAATGGGCCGACATCCCTACCGAGAGTGAAACCCACGCCGCTCTGGTAGACCTCTCGAAAGTGGTATGCGGTAAACGAAGGACGGAAGGGCTGAGGGGGAGGAGACAGTTTACGAGGAGGTGGCATCTCACGGGACGCGAGGCCGCAGGTTATCAGACTTTAATTTAAATTGGATTACAGGCCCTCTTCAAAAATGTAGCAGCAAAGGTAGCCCGCCTGGTTCTGGATGGCAGTCACGTTGGACTGTGTCCGGTCAAGGTTGCCGACGTAACTAGGTACAACAAGGGCAAATGGGAATCTGAGGACGGCTTTCGGGGTCTCGGTCAGTTGAGTTCGACTCTCGCCTGCAGGAAGCATGTCCTTGCCCTGCCTGTCTCACCAGCAGACATCTTGAAGATAAAGAAACGTATCAAGAAATCATCGGCCGCGGGGCCGAATGGCGTGAACAAGATGAGTCTGGTGAGATGGGACCCGACAGGCACAAAGCTTGCGAGAATCTACAACGGGTTCTTGGTGAGAGGGACCATACCTGCCTCTCTGAAACTCAACCAAACGACCCTGCTACCCAAGTCCAAAGACCCCATCGAAAGAAAGTCAATTTCAAACTGGCGGCCCATTACCATCGGCTCGATGGTCCTCAGACTGTTCTCCTCCAACCTCCACAAGACACTGGCTAGTGCCTGCCCCACCAGCGTACGGCAAAAAGGCTTTACCAATGCCCCTGTGTGCTCTGAAAACCTGCTATTGGTTGAGGGAGTGCTCAAGCTGAGCAAGCGGGAGGGGGAACCACTTGCAATGGTTTTCATCGATCTGGCTAAGGCTTTTGACTCGGTCTCGCACAAGCACATCAGAGCGGAACGGGATGTGGATCAGGCGATCGATATGGTGATGGATGGCTATGAGGGCTGCAGCACCAGAGTGCAGACGGGTCAAGGCTCTACCGCCAAGATCAATATGAAAATCGGGGTCAAAAAGGGTGACCCTCTCTCACCCCTCCTATTCAACCTTGCGATTGACAATCTTCTGAATTCACTGGAAAGCATTGGGGAGGGGTTCGGCGAGGAGGGAAATAGTGTGTCGGTCCTGGCTTACGCAGACGATCTAGTATTGTTGAGCAATTCCTGGGAAGGGATGTGCAGGAACATGGGCATACAAATACCTCTCCGGCCTGAAGGTGAATTCGGCAAAGTGCCACAGGTTCTTCATAGCAGGCGGGAGAAAAACCGCCAACAGGATCAACGTCTGCCCCCCTTGGAAGCTCGGAGGCGTTGAGATACACAGGCGCCGAGGATCACGTTAGGTACCTCGGGGTCGAGATCAACCCGTGGCTTGGTTTCAGAAGGCCCGATACGATCAGGGATCTCCACTCCCTCGGGTCCAACATCTCAGAACAGATGCTTAAGTCATCCCAAAATGTTGAGCTTGTATCTTCATATGTCATCCCCAGACTGATGTACGGCGCTGTCCATGGTTCCGCTAGACAAACCAATCTCCTGAAAGCAGACCTTGTGATCAGGCGCCTCGTCAAGGTATGGCTACATCAAAGTCCCATGACTACAAATGGTCTCCTATATAGCAAAAATAGGGACGGGGGTCTGGCGGTCCCCCGCTTGAGTACAACCGTGCCGCTGTGCATTACCAGGAGGGTCGTTCGACTCTACCATTCAAATGACAAGACAATTCTGAAGATGGCAAGGAGGGTGGTGACCCTTCACTAGTTCCCAAGTTATCGGAAAAACTGGAAGTAAAGATCACTTACCTGAAGCCTTAAGGAATCTGTTGGATCCCGATTGTGAGACTTTGCAATCCCCTGAATGCTGGAGGGAAACGGAATTTGATAGGTGGTCCAAGACTGGCCCACAAGGCTTTGGTGTCAAGCTCTTCCAGAAAGACAAATTCAGTAATTCCTGTCTCCCCAGACAGGGACGGGCGCTTTGGAAAGAGTCCCACGTGATTCGCCCCTTGCAGATAAGGGCGAATGTGCTCCCGACGCTTGAGTTCCATCATATGGGAGCCGGGCTCGTTGACCCCACCATGCAGGGCGTGTGGTAAGGCGCCTGAGACAAGCTTGCACATCCTGGGTGGATGTGGGGAAACTAAACTAAATAGGATGGCCGTGGACGTGATGGTCCGCTTCGAGGGAACCATGGATTGGCTTGACAAGGCCAGGATCGAAAAGGTGAACAAATATACACCTTTTCTGCCCTTCTTGGCCTTAGAATACCCGTCCATAACGAGTCTCACTACCCATGGCTTTGTCATGGGGGTGAGGGGCAAGTGGCTAAAGAGCAACGGGAAAATCCTGGAGGCCTTGGGTATGAGCAAGAAGGGTTATGCCCAATTTGCTAAGACGTGCTCGAGGACCACTCTTGAAGTCGGTCGACGTGTTCCAGGCCTTCAACAAGATGGTCAGGGGGAAATCGATCCCCGAAGACTCATGAAGGAGACCCCACCCGAACTACAGATGCGGGAATGAAGAGACACAACGGTAAAGGGATACAGCGGAGTCGAGGCGGCCTGTCTGCCGTGTAGGCCCCCCTTCTCATCTAGCCCCCCTCCCCCCGGGAAGACCTCATACGATGCCCATATGGCCGCGTTGGCCGGCGGATGACCCTTGGTCTCCACCGAGCCGCGCGTTTTCCGGTGGGCGTCAGTCATCTTCGCGGAACGGGTCGCGTGCGGCAGGTGGAAGCGTGTGGGCGACTGGTATGGCGGGCGGCTACCTCTCTATAACCCGAAGAGACGTGAAACCTGGGGAGAGAGGGTGAAGTTCAGATTCTAACAGGCCACGCATTTACGTGATAAGGATCAAGTTAGACTTAAGAGTCCATGGGTCAGTGATGTTTTTCACTCAACTTTTGACTCGAAAGCTAGAGGGGTAGCTATTTTGGTAAATAAAAGGGTACATTTTACCACTTCTAAGATCATAGCTGACAAGAATGGAAGATATGATTGTCGCAGGCCTTCTATACCATAATCCGGTTTTATTAGTAAACATTTATGCTCCAAATTTTGACAAACCAGATTTTGCAAATAGATTGTTTGCGACCCTTCCTTTCCTAGACACACATCTTTTAATTCTTGCTGGGGACCTGAACTGTGTTATGAATCCAACCCTAGACCGCTCATCCCCGTACGATCAACCAATCTTCCCTGTCTAAATCAATTAGATCAATTAGAAGATTACATAATCCCCAAACTAAAGCATATTCTTTTTTTTCCCAAGTCCATCAATCCTATTCTTGCATTGATTATTTTTTTGTTGATGGTTCCCTGGTCCCCAAAGTGACCGCCTCCGAGTATCATTCAATTGTTATTGAAATGGGCGTGGCCGCTCGGCCCTCAGCATCAGGGAGTCGTGTGGGTGTGCCCAGGGGCGTGTGGCTCTCCACGGCTTTGGTGATCTGTGGATTCGCTCTGGTTCACAAAGGGTAAAACCGAAATCGGGACTGGAGCGGCTCCGGCTTCTGCTTTCTCGCGATGGGGTAGTCGTAGGCCTTTCGCAGGCCTCTGTCATTCTGGAAGTCTCGTTTGGATAAATGACGGGAGGGGAGGGGCACTTAGGCGGTGTGGGCCTCTTGGGGACTCGCCTCCCTGAAACCTGAGTGTGAAAGGTTCATCAGGTGTGGTGGTAGGTCGTCAGCCACCTGATTGGACCAGAGTAACATGAAGGGCGAGTCTCTATGGAACAGGAAGGGATAAAATGGATCGAAACAGGCACTGGCACAAATCAATTGCCTCTCTCGTGATAGGAGTTCCAGGAAGTGATTGAAAGAAGCGTGAGTAGGTAAAGGTGGTGCCACAGGGAATTAATGTGTTGGAAGGGTTGTTGGGCACCCAGGGGAGAATGGAGGAAGAAAGACAAACAGACTGAGCGGGCTGTGGTGGAAGACCCGAAACGCCACTTAGCGTTGGAGCATCTCTGCTCATGGAGACCCCTAAAACCAGTGAACATGTAGATGTAAAAAGCTGAAAGAGATGTGGGCTAGGTAATGGAATGTAGCAGGGAGATCCCCCGGCAAAGCAGGCCAGTCTACCCCGCGAAGTCCCACATCTCCACCAGTAGGCGGGATGAGGCGGACTCCCACTCCTGGTCGCGTGTCGGGCAGGAAGAGTGTGACCAGGAGCAGGTGTCGCTCAGAAATGCCGAGGGGTTCTAGGCACCACCGTACCGGTGTAGCGGCGGCAGGGGCAGGCGCCAGATCCAAAACACGCCTGAGTAGTGGATCGGGGACACAGGCGGGCGAGAGTAGCGGGTACAAACCCCGCTGGGGGGATGGGCAGTCTCCGCACCCCACCGTGCCTGTGTGTCCACAGCAAGACACCAGATGGACTGTGTCTGGCGCGCCACCATTCAGGGAGCTCAGCCAAACTAGTGCTCATTCTAGGGAACTCCCGAGGGGGAACATGAACACCCTCAGTCGCGATGAGGGCGGCCACACGGAGGCCGGAATGGGAGCAGTTATGTCGGGCCTGCGAAGGAGGCCCTTCGGGGCCAGAGGGGGCCGGAAGAGTCTAGAGGTGTTCCAGTTCAATAGAGGTGGGGTAGGAGGACTATTGTCCAAGGGTATGTTGGTTGAAATCAACTTCCTGAATAGAGCGCAGGATTGTGAGCTGTGCGGGCGATGTTGGGAACGGCGGTGGCGTGTATTAGTCATTTACGGAAGGTGCATGGCCTATATAGAGTGATTTTCCTATGCTCTAAGTGTGGAGTATCGAGAAAGAGGAGGCACGAGATAGAATGCCATGCAGTGAAATGAACGTCAGGAAGGCACCAAAGCCAGGGGTGAAATGCACAATATGCGATAGGGCGTTCAAGTCTAGGAGAGGGGTCTCGCTGCACATGAGAGCGGCCCACATGGAAGAATATATGGCTCAGGTTGGTGAGCGCATGGGGAGGCAGCGGGCCCCCCGGTAGGAGCGGTAAGTGGTCGGAGGAAGAAGTGGCGATTCTTCAAAAGCTGATGGGCGATGGGTCGGAGAGCAGGGGCATCCTTGAAAAGGCATGTGCGCTCATTCCAGGGCATACAAAGTAACAAGTGAGAGGGAAAATGCGGTACATGGTGAAGCAGGGCTGAGCCCCGGCTGTGCCGAGCCAGGGGGAGGAAATCCTAAAGCTGAAGCAGGACTTAATGATGGAAAGGAGTGAGCCTTTCCACGCTCCCCCAAGTATAGTACGATCGTGCATTAGGAGAGCGCTGGCCAGGGGTGGGGGTATTAGTATGGATGGGTCAGCCCTCACCCCAGATGAGAATGAGACTCATCTAACCTGGATGATCTCGTGACGAGGGAAGGGAATGTGAGGAGACCGAGGCTGTTTTCGAGCAGGGGATCACTACGGCACAAGCGTTTCATGAGACGCAGGGCCTCCAGTATGGTGAGTCTGAACTTCCAGGATCTTCAAGGGAGATTCAGCAAGGAGGGAGGGAAGGTGGCGCGGATGGTGTTGGACGGCAGCGACAGAGGGCTGTGTTCAATCAAAATTAGAGAGGTAAACAGGTATTATAAAGGAGAGTGGGAATCTGAAGACCAGTTTAAGGGTCTGGGGGGGTTCAGTTCTACACAGGCTATGGAAGAAATTAATGACTATATTCTAAGGCAAACCATGATTATTATTAGACCTATATATCAAATGGTAGAAAGCAGCTAGAAGTGCCTCTGAACTCTCATCTAGGACTTGGCAGGGGGCCAGGGAGTCTGGGATTAGAGCTGAGTTGGCTTCTCAGAGCTTAGAGCTGAGAAGCCAACACAATACCGGAGGTTATGAGGTCAAAGTGAACTGACCCCAAGCCATTTACATTTACATTTAGGGCATTTAGCAGACGCTTTTATCCAAAGCGACTTACAATAAGGACATTTTTCATAGGAAGTGAAACAATATATCGCTGTCGGTACAGTAAAGACGTTCATAGAACCAAATGCAAGTATTACAATCGCTAGGCTAACCCATTCCCCGTGTAAAGCAGCGATAGCAGCTAGTGTAGATGCTACACAATTAAGTACCTTGAATAAGTGCAATGTACAAGTGACAGGACGTACAACATTCAATGGTGGCTGTGCATTGGTTTCTATGCAGAGTCGAGATGAACTCTGAACAGATGAGTTTTGAGTCTTTTGCGGAAGCTGGTGAGCGACTCTGCGGTCCTGACATCGGTAGGGAGCTCGTTCCACCACTGAGGTCCCAAAACAGAGAAAAGTCGTGACTTTGCTGATCGACCTTTGCTTGCTCTTAGCGATGGCGGTACCAGACGTCTAGCTGAGGCAGTTGAGCGGAGGGATCGAGCTGGGGTGTGTGGCTTTACTAATGCTTGGAGGTAGGCAGGGGCAGTTCCATCGACTGCCTTGTATGCCAGTACCATCATCTTGAATCTGATGCGAGCTATTACAGGGAGCCAGTGGAGGTCTCGGAAGAGGGGGGTTACATGTGAGAACTTTGGTTGGTTGAACACGAGGCGCGCTGCCGCATTCTGGATGCGCTGCAAGGGTTTAATCGCAGAGGCAGGGAGTCCAGCCAGGAGCGAGTTGCAGTAGTCGAGGCGGGAGATGACCAGTGATTGGACTAGAAGCTGAGCTGCTTCCCTTGTGATGAAGGGCCGGAGAAGGGCTGGTGTAGAGGGAGAACAGAAAAGGCCCCAGTACCGAGCCTTGAGGGACACCTGTATCAAGCGTGCAAGGTTTTGACAAGAAGCCATTCCATGTTACCTGATAAGTGCGATTCATCAGGTAGGACGTGAACCAGGAAAGGGCAGATTCAGCTATGCCAAGCTCGGCGAGAGTGGCGAGGAGGATCTGGTGGTTCACAGTGTCAAATGCTGCAGACAAGTCAAGGAGAATGAGAACCGATGAGAGGGACGAGGCTCTGGCCGCCCGGAGGGACTCAGTCACCGCGAGGAGAGCCGTCTCAGTGGCATGTGCTTTTTTGAAGCCTGACTGGTGAGGGTCAAGCAGGCTGCTAGATGAGAGATTGGAGGACAGTTGGTTAGCGACGGCACGTTCCAATGTTTTAGAGAGGAATGAAAGAAGAGATACCAGTCTGTAATTCCGGATGTCAGTGGTATCAAGCGTTGGTTTTTTGAGGAGAGGCTTTATTCTGGCAGTCTTGAAAGACGTTGGAACAATGCCAGAAGTGAGGGAGGAGTTAATAAGTGCGGTTAGAAATGGCAGGATGTCGTTTGACACAGCCTGGAGGAGGGAGGAA
This sequence comes from Pollachius pollachius, assembly GCF_949987615.1. Classification (NCBI taxonomy): domain Eukaryota; kingdom Metazoa; phylum Chordata; class Actinopteri; order Gadiformes; family Gadidae; genus Pollachius; species Pollachius pollachius. The sequence goes on from NC_136944.1 coordinate 1,392,246, forward strand.
GGGATAGTGTCAAGGGGGCAGGTGGTGGCATGGTTAGATGTTATAATTCTGTTGACCTTGTCTGAGGTGAGAGGGATGAATTGGGTAAAGACAGAGGTGGGGGTCGGGGGGGGGAGGGAGGATGGTGGCAGTGATTAAAGAGGAGCTAATGTCCTTTACTTTCTGGGTAAAGTAGGTAACAAAGTCATCAGCAGTGAGGCAGGAAGGAGGAGGAGGGGAGGGAGGGTTGAGTAGGGAAGAGAACAAGGAAAACAGTTTCCTGGGGTTTGAGGCGGAGGAGTTAATTTTGGTCCGGTAGAAGGCAGATTTGGCTGTTGACACAGTGGAGGTGAAACCTGAGGGAAGAAGGAGATAGTGAGATAGATCATTAGGACAGTCTGATTTCTTCCATTTCCTCTCAGCTGCCCGCAACTCTGCTCTATGGGTCCGCAGAGATTCAGACAGCCAAGGAGGGGGGGGGGGAAGATCGTGCCGGTCTGGAGTGGAAGGGACAGAGGGAGTCCAAAGAGGAGGAGAGGGAGGATAGCAGGGTGTCAGAGGAATCCTCTGTGGATAGTTGAGAGAATTGTTCAATAGAAGGTAGTGAAGACAGAACAGTTGAGGCAAACGTAGAGGGAGAGAGAGTTTTGAGGTTGCGGCGGGTGGTGACAATGTGGGGACTAGAAAGGAGGGGGGGAGAGGACTTTAAGGGGAGAGAAAAAGCAACAAAATGATGGTCAGACACAGGGAGTGGGGTAACAGAGAGAGCAGAGGTGCCACAGGACCTTGTGAATATCAGGTCAAGCTGGTTCCCTGCCCTGTGTGTGGGAGGAGAAGGGGATAGTGTTAAGTCAAAAGGTGGCAAAAAAGTTGGTTAATTCAGGTGAGTGCAACTTCTCTGGCAGGATGTTGAAGTCGCCAAGTATAACGAGTGGTGTGCCATTTTCAGGAAAGCAGCTGACAAGGGCATCCATTTCGTCATAGAAGTCACGAAGGGGACCAGGGGGACGGTAGATTACCACAATGAAGAGATTAATAGGAAGGGTGACAGTGACAGCGTGGAGTTCAAATGCAGATCTGGCCAAGTGTTCTAGTGGTAGGATCTGTTAGGTCCACAACGGAGAGATGAGGAGTCCGGTCCCTCCTCCTCGCCCCGAAGGTCTAGGGGTGTGTGAGAGAGTAAACAGTGGAAAGGGCAGCAGGAGTGGCAGAGTTCTCTGGCGTGATCCAGGTCTCTGTCAGGGCCAGGAAATGGAGGGTATTGAGGGACGCGTAGGCCGAAATAGAGTCTGCCTTTTTGACCGCTGACTGGCAATTCCAGAGTCCTCCCATCACTTCAAGGTCAGTGATGGCGAGGGTGGGTAAATGGCATAGATTGGATGGGTTGCAACGCCGAGCAGAGGATCTATTGCGGCATCGTCAATGAGTAGAGATTCTAACGATAATTGAAGTACGACACATAGCTACTATACCGTGGCCTCTAAGGTCTTCCTCGAGGGACTCCCACAGAGAGACTCCCTTGGTCTTTGTTTCCCGGGTCTTCACTCCCACAGAGAGACTCCCTTGGTCTTTGTTTCCCGGGTCTTCACTCCCACAGAGAGACTCCCTTGGTCTTTGTTTCCCGGGTCTTCACTCCCACAGAGAGACTCCCTTGGTCTTTGTTTCCCGGGTCTTCACTCCCACAGAGAGACTCCCTTGGTCTTTGTTTCCCGGGTCTTCACTCCCACAGAGAGACTCCCTTGGTCTTTGTTTCCCGGGTCTTCACTCCCACAGAGAGACTCCCTTGGTCTTTGTTTCCCGGGTCTTCACTCCCACAGAGAGACTCCCTTGGTCTTTGTTTCCCGGGTCTTCACTCCCACAGAGAGACTCCCTTGGTCTTTGTTTCCCGGGTCTTCACTCCCACAGAGAGACTCCCTTGGTCTTTGTTTCCCGGGTCTTCGTTTGCTGGGTCCTGACGCTAAAGCTGACGCTGCTAACACTTAGCCTTTAAATGCACATGGTAGCTCAGGCAGCCTTAGCTCCGCCCAGTCAATCAAGCCTATTGTTCACACCTTGTGACCGAAACTACACTCAACGACCTTACTATCAACAACACAGCAAAAACCAACACTGCAGGTACTAGGGTTAAAGTTAGTACAACCAATTGCAATGCTAAACACTATAATTCTTAGCTTCAACACTCACCACAGCTAGATATGAGACGACCTTCTTAAAGACAAAATGTAATGTACTTGCCGTGAGAACAGAGTCTTCGGAACCGGGTTGCCGCAGTGTACTGTGACGGTCCCTGTCTAGTGTTGATGTGGTTGACCAGTTATTGTTTTTCCTATGTCCTTGAAGGTACCATCATCAGAGTGGATTGGGAGCACCTGGTTCAGGCGCTCCTAAGAGTATAAAAACCCAGACTCAACTCTGCTCTGGTCTCTCTCTGGCATTCGGCTTCGTCCCCGCCAGCAGCAGCACATTCTCTTTGTTTTGTTTCTGCTTTGTTTTCACAATACAACATTTACACCTCATATTGTTCACACATCCACATTTACATTACTGATGTTACTGGCTGACACACTTATAACTTATAACTTCAGTTGTCTTAAGTTAATATAATAAATTCATTAGTTTATTGCCATCTTTTGTCCTATGCTGTATTTGCTATAGCCTAGAAGCCGGGTTATGACAGTACTTGCATACACAAACGAGATGGAAGAGGCCAAACGACGGATGAGGTAATTATGCCTTCCTCATTGCAAAATTGCTTTGAAAAAGTCTAAAAACATCTAAAGAAAAATATGTCTATCCATTTGGCTAGGCTACGTGTTGTCTTCTTACACCCCTTCCCCTATTAAACGGCACAAAACTGTATGACAGTAAACAAATTGCATGTTTATACATCAAAATTGTCCTGATGTATTGTCAATCAATATAACAACAGAGTAATTATTCTTCCAGTTTAAGTAGTCCCCCCCCCTCTGGTGTGCGGTCTTTGTATTTTTATGTGGCATTCATTTTTTTTAAAATCTGTTCGTAATTTAGGAATTCATACACTTAATGTTCTCCTTTTTAGAATATCAATACTTGGCCAATGTGTTATACCACGGCAAATTCTCAAGACTGGTACAGAATGGGAAATACTATTTCAAATGGATGAACACACATTTTACAGACATCTTCGCATTACCCACTCCCAGTTTGATTGCATAACTTACCTACTGAAGCAGCTGGGCCTAAATGAAGAGCACACAGGAGGCCCTTCTTCGATTCCTCTGAGACAAAAGCTTGCACTTTTTTGTGGTATTTGGCCAATCAGAATAGTTTTCGTGAAATGTCACCAGTGTTGGGACTAACGCGTTATTAAGTAACGCGTTACAGTAACTACGTTACTTTTGCGGTAACGTGCACTGTAACTAATTACTTTGTCAAAATCAGTAATGCGTTATCGTTACTGCGATTTAAACTCGCTCGTTACTCGTTACTTCACGTGCAAAACCCAGGACTACAGTTTCCGTGGTGGACGTGAAGCGGACGTGAGTCACGTGACGCAGCGACGCGCAAGTAAATGAATTATAACAATGGCGGCAGTCGACGACGGTCCAGGCGTTGTATTTCTCATGGAAATATGCACATTAATTTTCCTTTCTGACAGTAAAAGACATAAGGAATATTTTGGTGACCTGTCATCTTTGTGGACGTTCGAAAACTCTAGCCACATCAAAAACTAGCAATTCTAATCTGATGAAACATCTTCAGAATCAACAAGCATCTACCAAGCTAGTTGAAAAAGACCCTGAAGGTAACACAGGTGATGCTGCTGCTAACGTCAGCTCCGCCGACGCTAATGGAGAAGCCACTCCAGCCAAACAACAAAAGCTTGATTTTACAAAGCCTGATGTACAGTCTATAACCCAGACACAGCTAAACAAATGATGGAGATGTATGGACAAAGACTGATATAGACATAGACATACTAACATAGACTACTAAAGCACTTAGCATCCACCATTATTGATTTCATCAGTTGTTTTATTTACATAAACGGCCAGAGTGGAGGAAATATTATTTTTGTTAAACATTTACTATGTTTGTGAGGTTGAAAGTACTTTTTATTTAGTTTCTCTTTGTGAGGCTGAAAATACTTTAAAGTTTGCCCATCATTATTGATGATGAGGTCTCCAGTTGGTGGAGTTTAGCTGTTTTGAGGTAAGGTTAACTTACAAAGAACGGATAAACCTCACTGTTTACATTGAAAACATCTATTGTATCAGTTTTGCACTATTGATTCCTACAGTTGCTAAATGGTCTTAGGCACAGTTTAATTTTTGCACTGCCAAAACTATACTTTGTACCTGTTTCAAATGGCTACGATAAATATGCCTATCAAAAGTTTCAAAACATACTGTATGTTGTGTTTTGTTGATCCACTGCTTCATCGTAGTGATACTGGGTACAATGATCAAATTTTACAGTTGTTTTGTCGAACACTATGCCACATCAACCCCAAAATAATGTGTGTGCATTTGTAGAGGGTTGGAAACAGTTGGAAACAATGGAAATATTTCATTTATTTGCACTCACACTACTACACTGCTATGGCACGTTCAGGTCACTAGGTGGCGTATTGCACTTGTGGTAGGATAGGACTTACGTGTAAGCAAGCCAGAGGACTGGCAGCCTCCCTAGCTATCCAGTTAGGGAGGTCCTTTGCCACATTAACACAATAAGATAATTTAGAAAAAAAAAAGTAACTTTCCCTAGTAACTAGTTACCTGGAAAGTAACGAGTAACTTAAAGTAACTGAGTTACTTTTGAAAGAAGTAACTGTAACTAAGTTACTAATTTAAAGTAACTTGCCCAACACTGAATGTCACACAAATTTAACATGTCACAATCATCAGCCCATACATGTATTGTTGAAGTGCTCTCAGCTTTTTGCAACATGGTGCCCTCTTTTGTCAGCTGGCCCACCATTTGTGAGAAGACAGCCTCCTCTGCTGCTTTCAACACAAAGTGTGGCATACAAGCATAGGCGCCAGAACCTATGAGGCCGCGGGGCCAATGGCCACCCCACTTTTCGTGAAAAATTATTTTCTTTTTGCCTGTATTGAACTATTTTGTTTCTTAATAATGTTTTGGCCTAATATTGTTACTACACAAACAAACAGAGCTCCATCTACCTTATACTGATTGAGTCTACAAAGTTCTCAACAAATCAGCCAATGAGAGTACTAGAGCATGTAGCAACCGCGTTGCCATGGCCCATGGGTAAACAAATGATAAGTTAACACAAGTTGACTAACGATTGCTGTAGGCTTCAATATCATGCAAGGACTTTATGTTTTCTTTTTTTCTACATCACAATTGTATTCTTTAATAAAGTATTGTTTTTACCTATCATTACGAGTCTCGTTTGGTCTAGTAGGGAATTCACACAATGGCGCTGCTGCTGCTTGCTTATGGCTGGTTCAGATTCCCGATTTCAGCCCGATTTTGCCCCGATTTGTTCGTCGCAGACACATTTATGTTGCATTCTTGAAGAAAGTAGTCTAATTCGTATCGCTTTTAACTCACTTTATTTGTTAAAGTATTTCGGTATGATAACTATGAAGCAAAATGAGGGGAATTGTATGGACACGCGTGTAAGCGACAAACAGCAGGCCTCTGTATCTAACTCCCTAGTATGGACTGCCGGATGTTTCTGATTTCGTTGGCTCCAGGCCCTGCTTTAATACCGAGTAGGCGTGGCCTATGTGTCGTATTGCCTCCGCCCTCCTCACCTGTCTAAAGTTGCTGCCATCTGTGGGTGGAATAGTTATTGCAGCTTATATGTCTGGTCCTGCCCCCCTTGTGTCTATGTATAATAATTACAGCTTATGTGTTCGATCCTACTTCCTAGTGGCTATGTATGGTAGCCCATGTGCTTAAAATACGTAACAATGCCAGAAATTTGGGGGAATCACATGACATATCCATTGTTGACATGGAGGGAATCACGCGAACAGCTGCTGGAGCACACGGGCAGTGTTTACTAACTAGTAAAGTAGAGATGCACGGTTGGCGGTTATACCCGCGGAAACAGTGGATAATCCACGGGTTGGGTGGATTGCGTGAAAAAAAGTAGTACTTGGAGGAATTGCGGGCGGGTCGCATTTGAAATAAATAAATAATAAGTAGGTTAACATATTGCCTAGACAAACGGCAAACTGACAAATTATGTTTTTCTATAATCAACACAATTCTGAAATCTCCGCTTAGTGCTCGTCTGCTGGTTTTCCATAAGCATTCCACTGTGCGATCATCCCTGCTGCATAGATCACACATTGTTGAAATCATATGCTGGATGCTTTCTTTCTTTTTGGCTTTTAGTTAATGATCCGGCTATAATAAGACCACGTTGGCTATGTTCGCTGACAACAGGGGACATTTTATAGTGGTTGGACATTTTAGCAAGCCGACAGGCTCTTTGTCGGGACGCGGAACAAGCAACTCAAAATCAGGATGACATTACAGCTCATCCGCGGATCTCTACTAACTAGACTTCACTGCACTACGAAGAGGACCGCCATCATAATGCCTACTTTAGGAACTCGGGATCCATTGTTATTGTCATGATCCGCCCCTGGTTTTCCCATTCACCTGCCTGCCACCCTGATCACTCCCAATTAACCCAACCACCTTCACCTGTGTTTCCCCTATATCAGTCCTTTCCTCCCAAACATTCCCTGCCAGATTGTCTCTTGTGTTTCACAGTGCTTTCCCGCGATTCGAATCCTGACCTACCACCTATCCTGCCTGCTCTCTGATCCTCGCCTGTCTGACTATCCTGCCTGCTCCTGATCCCCGCCTGTCTGACTATTCTGCCGGTTCCTGATCCCCGCCTGTCTGACTATCCTGCCTGCTCCTGACCCCCGCCTGTCTGACTATTCTGCCGGTTCCTGATCCCCGCCTGTCTGACTATCCTGCCTGCTCCTGACTCCCGCCTGTCTGACTATTCTGCCGGTTCCTGATCCCTGCCTGTCCGACTATCCTGCCTGCTCCTGATCCCCGCCTGTCTGACTATCCTGCCTGCTCCTGATCCCCGCCTGTCTGACTATTCTGCCTGCCGATCCTGAATCCGAATAAACGATTGACACTGTTCCACGCTCTTCGCCAGTCTGTGCACTTGGGTTCAGCCAAACGCTCACGTTACAGTTATTTACACTTTGTTGCTGTGTTGATGCTGCGTGAAGCACTGCATTAAACACGACCAAAGTTTCTACTGTCAAATCCAAAAGCCATCTATAATGATGATTGCGATGATGAGGATTATGATAACGATGACAATGAAGAAGGTTATTATGATGATTCAGTGTTTGGATCACAACAGTGCTGCAGTGTACCGCTTCCTATTGGTGCTAGGAGCGGAAATTGACACGCGTGAAATTCGCACTGCGGCTCTTTGGTGCCGGTGTGTGGCCGGCTTTAGGATGATGAGGTGTCACGCGCTGTTCGACACATGCACGCCTATTTGGCCCCCCCACCACTGAAATCATTCCGGCGCCACTGCATACAAGGAATTATTGGGGCCATTGATGGCTGCCACATAAATATACAAAGACCACACACCAGAGGGGGGGACTGCTTAAACAGAAAAAAATATGGATGAGACTGGGAGGTTTCGTGACATTTGAGGGTGCACCTGGCAAGGTGCATGATGCAAGAATTCTACGAAAATCCACTGTTTTTGAAAACTGGAACGACAAGATGGGGAGGTTCATGTTGCTCGGGGATAGTGCCTATATTGGGCAAGCTTACCCTTTCATCATGACCCGAAGAGGGACAACGGAGCCCTCACCATGCAGGACCAACTGAACAACTCTAAGATAAGCAGAGGTCGAGTAGTGGTAGAGCAGGCATTCTGTAGACTAAAGTGCAAATGGAGGAGAGTTAGAGATCTCCAGAACACCAGACTGGATTTAGAAGTCATGCTCATTGTGTCTGCGTGTATGCTCCATAATCTGTGCACAGGTCCTGCAGACATCTGTGAAGAGCATCCAGGTGGTTATCCGCGTCAAGAAGATGAAAACATTTGACATTGAGTAATAAACCATGTTCTTGCAATGGGCATATCTGTGTTGTGCCATTTCTGCTTAACATTTGCTCTGCTTTGTTTTTGAGATAAGTGTCATACATTTCATACTTGTGTTTAAATTAAAAGAAAATAAACAGTTTGAGAGTAAAAAAAACCTTTACTTGAATACAGTTATGTAAAATCATAATACATAAGCCCTGGAAATGAATAACTGACATTTTTAAACAGGTATGTCCAAAAAATTGTTGGCACTTGGCACAAATGGTATAGTAGGCTATGACAATACAATATTAGACAATTCAATAAAAAAATTGAAACATTTTTTTTAACACATAAGTTGTCCAAAAAGAAGTATAGGCACTGAACATACAGTGGGGCATAAAAGTATTTAGTCAGCCACCAATTGTGCAAGTTCTCCCACTTAAAAAGACGAGAGAGGCCTGTAATTTTCATCATAGGTAAACCTCAGCTATGAGAGACAAAATGAAAAAAAAAATCCAGAAAATCACTGTCTGATTTTTTAAGAATTTATTTGCAAATTATGGTGGAAAATAAGTATTTGGTCACCTACAAACCAGCAAGATTTCTGGCTGTCACAGACCTGTAACTTCTTCTTTAAGAGGCTGTTTACCTGTATTAATGGCACATGTTTGAACTCCTTATCAGTATAAAAGACACCTGTCCACAACCTCAAACAGTCACACTCCAAACTCCACTATGGCCAAGACCAAAGAGCTGTCAAAGGACACCAGAAACACAATTGTAGACCTGCACCAGCCTGGGAAGTCTGAATCTGCAATAGGTAAGCAGCTTGGTGTGAAGAAATCAACTGTGGGAGCAATTATTAGGAAATGGAATACATACAAGACCACTGATAATCTCCCTCAATCTGGGGCTCCATGCAAGATCTCATCCTGTGGGGTCAAAATGATCACAAGAACGGTGAACAAAAATCCCAGAACCACACGGGGGGACCTAGTGAATGACCTCCAGAGAGCTGGGACCAAAGTAACAAAGGCTACCATCACTAACACACTACGCCGCCAGGGACTCAAATCCTGCAGTGCCAGACGTGTCCCCCTGCTAAAGCCAGTGCATGTCCGGGCCCGTTTGAAGTTTGCTAGAGAGCATTTGGATGATCCAGAACAGGATTGGGAGAATGTCATATGGTCAGATGAAACCAAAATAGAACTTTTTGGTAAAAACTCAACTCTTCGTGTTTGGAGGAGAAAGAATGCTGAGTTGCATCCAAAGAACACCATACCTACAGTGAAGCATGGGGGTGGAAACATCATGCTTTGGGGCTGTTTTTCTGCCAAGGGACCGGGACGTCTGATCCGTGTGACGGAAAGAACGAATGGGGCCATGTATCGTGAGATTTTGAGTGAAAACCTCCTTCCATCAGTAAGGGCACTGAAGATGAAACGTGGCTGGGTCTTTCAGCATGACAATGACCCCAAACACACCGCCCGGGCAACGAAGGAGTGGCTTCGTAAGAAGCATTTCAAGGTCCTGGAGTCTTGACTTGTGAAATAACATTAAAAAGTAAATTTCCTTAGCAACTGTGAGGATATTTTCAGACTTTATCTTTAAAAAAGCATAATTTCGCTTGTGTCCATGTAATATTTTGGGCTAAAAGTGTATTTATTTTTATCTGGTCACGAAATGCTTAGCATACCAGTTTCCCCTTTTAATTCTGAATCCATACATACCTCATTTGTTAAATTTGGTTAATCTAATCAAAAGTTGTAGCAGTTTACATATTTTGCGGCGCCCCCTAGAGGCCATTTTGTATCTGTGTGTTTGACACTTGGACTCAAATTTTTCTATAGACCCTAAACTTCAACTTAGAAGTGAAAACCAAACTTTAACACCAATTTGAAATGACTGAGAAAAATTACACGTGCATCCGACCCCACTAGTTGGGTACAGAGAATAGAAGGGCAAAGAAAGAGTTTTCACCGCAGGAGAATCTGTGCTGGTAAGGAACTACCATGGCGAACCTAAATGGATTCCCGCCACTGTTATTGCACAAACTGGTCCGGTGTCTTACACGGTCCAGACAGCTGATAGTGTTTGGTGAAGACACGTTGATCAAGTCCTGCAGACTCTGACTCCGGGGAATTTTCCAGATGCACCTGTCCCTACACCGGTACATCTACCCTCACAAGTGCAGGACCCAACTGCACCAGAGACAACTGTTCCAGTGGAGGATATGGCTGTAGCAGACGCTGAGAGACCGCCCCTTACAGTAGCACCTGCATCAAGCTCACCTTTGGAAGACCATGAGATGAATGTGTCTTCGGAGAATAGATACCCTACCAGAGAGCGACGGCCTCCTGCTCGCATGGACTTGTAGAGATTTAGTTAGTGACTGACCCAAGTTGCTGGGGCAGAATAATCCCCGTGGGTACGGTCAGGGGACTGAGGAAGTTCACCCTCGCCCCTAGGTAGCTATGTAGAGAATGCTGACCTGTATTGTAAATTTTACGTTATTCATTACTGTTTAATGGTTGATGTGTTAGACATCTGCAATGTTATATAATTTATGGTTGTTTCACAAAAGTATGTTCTTTGCAAGAGGGGAGGAGATGTTGTGTATTTTGGGCTTACTATGATACCATAGTTATAAAGCACCGGGGTATTCTGGGTAATATTCTGTCGGAAGTCCCCCTCGGTTGTTAGCACTGTTTATGTGAAGAAGTAAGGATATAACACTTTCTCCCACAGCTCACCGGATATTGCTCACCAGTGTCATTGATCCAAGCCTCTTTGATATGGAGAGAGGGGGTCGCCATAGAATTTAGATTTTCAAATCGAGAGATCAAATGTTTGGAGGTGGGAGGTTTGGTTATGATGTCGTAGAAGACGTGCTACGCAGGAATTGTATCAAGGCGAGGAAAAAATTGCTTAACAAAATTCCTAATTTGCAAATAACAAAAAAAAAATTACTAGAAGGGAGATTGAATTTTGACTGAAGCTGAGCACTAGAAGCAAAACAATTATCTATATAGAGATCCCCGATAGTAGATAAACCACTAACTGACCAGCGCTCAAAAACAGCATCCATCAGACCTGGCCTAAAACAGGGGTTCTGACATATAGGAGCATTAATTGACAGTTCTGGGAGATCCAGGACACCCTTAATTTGCTTTAAAATCTTAAACGCATGGCACAGAAAAAAATTATTGCGTAGCAATTTCATATCAATGTTAGGTTTGGAAAATGGAATAGCTGACAGGGAGGCACCGGTAAATGATACAGCGTTACCAAGTTCATGCTCAGGCCACCTAGGGCGAGGGCCGCACACCTCACCGCCCCCAACTGAAGATTGATTCCAGAAAACCCACGCTCTAGCGTTGCAGGCCCAATAGTAATGACGAAAGACAGGGAGACCTAAACCCCCTTCCTCTGTGGGCTTCTGTAAGTGTGCTTTAGAAATACGGGGGGGGCTTGGAGGCCCAGATAAAGGGCATGATGATAAAGTCCAACGCCTTTAAAAAAGAAGCAGTGAGAAAAATGGGCACATTCTAAAAAAGGTATGTGAATTTGGGGAGTACTACCATTTTAATAATGTTAACATGGCCAATCAAAGAAAGGGGGAGAAGTTTCCATTTGTCTATCATGGTCATATGCTTATCCACCAGATCCAAATAATTGAGTTTGAAGAGAAGTTTTGGATTTCTGGGGATATTAATGCCGAAAGTACGAAAAATGGTCAAGGGAAATTCTGAAGGGCAAATTGTCGAGAAAGCTGGGGTCGAGACCGTTAGACAGAGGGATAAAAACAGACTTCCCCCAATTTATGGTGAACCCAGAAAGTCACCCAAAGCTGTCCATCAGATTGAGAAGGGGTGAAAGGGATATGCTCACGTCAGAAAGAGTCAAAACCACGTCATTCGCGTAGAGCCCAATGGTGCAGTCAGATTCGACACACCAGAACGCCAGAAATTTGGGCGCTAGCTCCAATGGCTATGGCTAGCGGCTCTAGAGCCAGAGCGAAGAGCATTGGAGAAAGGCAACAGCCCTGCCTGGTGCCAGGGTGCAACTGGAAGGATGGGGACCTGTCATGATTAGTTAGAACAAAAGATTATGGACTAGCGTAAAGCATCTTTAGTATAGCCATAAATGTTGACCCAAAACCAAATTTATCGAGAGCAGCAAACACGTACCTCCACTCTACCTGGTCGAAAGCCTGCTGAGCATCTAAAGAGATAACAGCCGCATGGGGCAACTTATTTGAATACATTACATTTAGCAGACACCTGGTGTTTGAAAAGGAGTACCGATCAGGGATGAAACCCGATTGATCGGGATGAATTAAAGTACCAATATATTTGTTTAACCGATTAGTCAGCACTTTTGTAATTACTTTTTGGTCTGAATTAAGCAGACTTAAAGGGGTAGTTCGGAATTTTGGACATAGGGCCTGATTCCCAAGTGAGCCTTGGTGTTCTTTATCAGTGGAGACAGTTTTCAACACATTTCATTCAGTCCTTCTAGTTGCAGAGTTCGCTCGTACTAGGCTAGCGCACGGCAACGGGCAATGCTAGCCTGCTATTAAAAACAGTCTTACCCACTCCACAGCTCACCCGAGGTAAATCAATTATAACGACAGACTATAGATTTAAATGTCTGTGTTGATAGAATAATGTTACAAATAAAACTAACCTCGCATCGCATGAATCATCGAGGGACTACTTTCTCAGCAGCAGCGGAATTTTACTTTGCTCCGGTTAGACGTGTAACCGAATCACTACAGCAGAAAGTAAACAGACAAGCGTGGGACAGAAGCGGATTGAGCGACTCGGCAACATGGTGGTTCAGTGTGCATTTAGCAATTGTAGAAATAAACGCTACAGATGGGCACCACAAAGTTTCCACCAATTTCCATTGCGAGATCCAGAAAGGACTCAACTGTGGCTTGATACTGCTGGCTTGGACATCAAAACACTGGCGGAAACTGCTCGCAATTGGAAAATTTGTAGCGATCATTTCAGACTGGACGACTTTGAGGAACCAAGCAATCTAAAGAGCAAGGCATCGCTGAAATCGAATGCGGTGCCATCCATCTTTTCAAATGCACCAACAGCCACTGATGAACAGGTAATAACTTTTGGTAGGCTACTCTAGCTAATAAAGCTTGCCCCTTTCATAATGTTAGCCTACTGATTCATGATGACAACGTTAGTGGACATAGCGGTATAGTTACAGATCAATGCATTTGGGAGAGTGACAATGTTAGCTAATGGTATAGCTACACACTTGGTACCTGAGTGGCTAATTGCTAACTTTAGGTAATTGTTGATAGAAAAGTAATGTAAGCTCGTAAAGTGTACATGCAAAACTTCAATGGCAGAGAGTTCACATCAGGACAAAAGCGATTGTGTGTGTGTGTGTGTACTTAATCACTGGGCCACTTGTTTCTCTTTGTTTATGTGGTACTCTCAAAACTGATTTTATTTATATTAGTAATTTTATCTGAATTTAAGGGCTTCAAACAATTTTCATAAATGTATGAGACCAGTACATTCATTTATTCTTCATAATTTGTGTTGAGAGGAACTTAAAATGTAAGTAGCACCCAGGTGGAACTGTTGACACTTAGTAGTTGCGTTCCGGGTTGTCGTCAGATGGGAGCACTTCCGCCCGCGTCCTCAGACGCAACTTGGATGACGAACTCAGCACTCGTGTCTTCATTGCTTCGCACCATTTTCTGTATATTACAGGTCAGTAGTTGGTTTAAACTATAAAACGTCAACCTTCTAAAGCCTTGCTTTATATGTATAACTGTTGAAGTTCGGGTCATGTTTTGTTGTATTTCTAGCGAACTTGAGACTTTAAAATACCGCCGTTCAGAACAATGGCAGGGGTAAATACCGGAAGACGCGAAACGGCAGGTCCCGCCGATTATGGGTTCATTTTTCGCCCTGCGTATTGCCTTGCGGGCATGCCGCGCAATTTAAGGGTTTTTGTTAGCACTTTGCACAGTGTTAGTTTTATTTGTGGTCTCCTGTACACTACAGTTCAAATGGGAATATGTGTAAATGTTAAAGGTTCATGGTTACAGATTTACAAGTTTGAAAGAATATTTATATTAATGCATACTGTTTAAAGATAAAAATATTACTGTTACATCCAGAGTCACAACTTGGTTTTCTTTTGTATTGAAAACGTTTAGCTTTCTCTGAGTAATACTTTTGTTTTATTTAAGTGTGTGTGAATCTAGAATAGGATGTAAGATGTAGTTAATATTTGATGCACTTAAACAGTTGAAGACTGAACAAGAGACACTCAGAGAAATGTTTGTATTTTATTTGCGAATTTGAATAGAGACGCAACTTGGATGACGAACTGAGCACTCGTGTCTTCATTGCTTCACACCATTTTCTGTATAATACAGATTTCTTTATTGTTGCCGTGGCACCCAGTCCTGGGACCCGTAACATTTACATTGCATTTCTGGAACTTAGACACTTTATAATTTACTATTTACAATTTACACTTAATACTTTACACTTGTATAATTCATAATGGTTATACCGTCTATTTTGTTTTCCCTATTTGTTGTTTGTTCTGTTTGTCTTTTCTTCTTACTTTTAGCATTTTGTTCAGCATTTTCCCTTCACGTCTACTTTTGTTAGTATTATTACTTTGTATTCTTATTGTATTTTATTTATTTTTATCCTGTGTTTTTCCACTGCTGCTGGGCTATTGAAACAAACTTAATCTCCCACGGGGGATAATAAAGTTATATCGTAACCAAACCCAAATTTTGATTTTAATTGATTTTATTTCTATAAATGACAAATACATATATTTTTTAAGTTTGGATTTTATTTAAAGAATAACAATGATTAACAACAGCAAAATAAATAACACATCTCCCACTCTGCTCCGTGCCTCAGTTTAAGATGTTGAAATAAATGTGTTTTTGGTTGCCACAGCCTTTGGGCAAACTCTACACACACTTTTTTCAGCCCATACTGCCATGTTGATATTTGACCTTTTCTGAAGTGGAGGGGGCGCTACTAGGAGCTATGAGACCTCAGAGACGCTGGAAGTGGTGTCGATACCGTAAATGCCCAATTAAAATCACTACACTTGATTAAAAAAATAAAATCATCCTAATAGATGAATTCAAAATATGATTAAAATTGAATAATCTCCCAGCTCTTAGCTGACCTACTAATCAAATTCTGTGCCCTTATTTATGCGTCATTTGCAATTTGAATAATTTGTCTCAGTGCTCTTAGTATCAGCATGTCAATGTCACCATTCAAGTCGTGTGCTTCATGGTAGTTCTTCAACGGAAAGAACTACTTTGAAGCTCCTCCATCTGAAAAGAGCAGCAGTTTTAACTAATGATACGTGACCTTTAAGCTGTGTTTCCAATTAATAATTAAACACCAAAACAATAAAGAGATGAATGCACTAAATCATGTTCATAGAAACATAACAGCTTGTGAAAGCTATTCACACAAACTAACATGTCAAAGAAAGCTGATGTTAACAAAATGTAGAAAAGTGCCAACATATAGGATCTACCATCTACACATAGGATCTACCATCTACACATAAGCCTACCATCCACACATTGTCAGAGTTGAAGATCGAGCCCAGATCTGCAAATCCACAGTTCTACTGTAAACCCAGTGAACAAAAGGGAAGGGTATAGCCTCAAGTGCAGAGAGGGTTAACTGAAGTGTTGTTCATTATGACAAAGTGTTTGGGCAAAAACACAGAAGATCACAAAATTCCAAAGCGAGGGCAAAATCCAAAAAGGGCAAAAAGTCCAACAGAGAAGGCAAAAGGTAAACTCAAAAACAGGTAAATCTTCGCCAAAAAGACAAAAGTTCAAAACGTCATACCAGAAGGGCAAATCCAAGTGGGTAGTCCAGAGAGCAGGCAAAGCGGTCAAAACACAGAGAATCAATAGTAATGTCCTATACAAGACTTAGCTTGCGTCAGAGTACAAAAGTGGCACACCAAAGACTAAGCACTGAACATAGGCAAAAGCAGGGCTTAAATACATGGCTTAATTGGTCATGTGACAGGAGCAACAAGACACAGGTGACAGGAGTAATTGGCAATGCAAGGAAACAAAATACTTAAATAACACATGCACGGTCACTAGATGCCGCCAAAGTCCAAAGTGCAAAAAACATTCAAAACCATGACACACATAGGACCTACCATCTCCACATAGGACCTACCGACCACACATAGGACCTACCGACCACACATAGGACCTACCATATTCTTGATGTCCTTGCTTTTGTAGACATTTATAATGCGAGCAGACATCAATTTTTGTCAGAATGGCCATCTGTGAAATGTCTTAACACAGACCGAACAGAAACATAGGTCAATATTAGCTTTGTTCTCAAAACTAGCAACATAAACTATGCCTTGCACAAAACCCCGTTACACACATGGAGGAACGTTATTTTCACCATAGTCTGTGGCAGCTGTTCTGATGCGTCATCTTGGCCAGGGTATCATCTGTCAGCATATGATCAGCGTGGGCAGAAACAACACAGACCAGTATGTCTGCCATGTCATTTCTATCAGGATTTCTGTTGTAGCA
This sequence comes from Pollachius pollachius, assembly GCF_949987615.1. NCBI lineage: Eukaryota > Metazoa > Chordata > Actinopteri > Gadiformes > Gadidae > Pollachius > Pollachius pollachius. The sequence continues at coordinate 1,408,877 of NC_136944.1, forward strand.
TTCATCAGACGGACACAATGCAGATGCAGCATTGAACTGAAATTGGATGTAAAATGAACCGTTGATTGATCATGGTCATATTTCATTATCTATGACCAAATACTTCAACGGGCTGTAGGTACAATTTGAGAGCAAGAAAACAACCAAAAAGGCCCCTCCCTTTCTGCTCCCTCCCTTGCTACTTGTTTACCCCATTGAGAATGGATTCAGGCACCGGTGATTGACAGGCAAGACAGGTTCTCTGAACCAATCACAGAAGAGATGCCCTGATATTGTCTGGGAGCAGTCTGAAGGCTAGATTTGCTCACACCTCTTTCATGCTGTTTGCGTGGTTGCATAGCAGTTTGCAAGAAGTCCAGCCAGCCTTATTTTCGAGGGGTCTTAATAATGAATATTATATTCCATTGCTGCCAAGTCGACACTAACTACCACATGCTGACCCTGTCAGTATGAAGGAAAGACCAGGAAGCTTCATTCAGTTACCATGGTGACTCATGCTTCAAAATGAAAACCCAGACGGCCCAGGGGCTGGGGTCAGAGTCTGGGTTTAATTAAACATGGCCTTTTCTGCTTCTAGAAACACGGCCCAGATCTATGAAGACTAAAGAAATATATACATATACCGAAACATTAAACCTTGTAACCCTCTTTCAGGTGTCCTTGCATGGCGTGTTTGATGTCCCCCTCACTGACTCCTCTATAGCATGTCAAGCCCATGAATTTGTTGAAGATGAAGAGGTGATATTGGCGTGCCTTCCCTTTTTGGATTTGATGTGTTTTGTACTATTAAAAGAATGCAATTGTATTTCAGTATTTCAGATATTGGATGATGATATTGATAAAATGTGTATACTTTAACGCTAGATGATATAAAGAGTTTCCGATAATAGCACAACAAGTTTAGGGGTTAATCATCAATAGAATTAGTTGGCAGGAAAAATATACCGTGACAGTGAAGGAGTCCCCATTGCTGGAGACTGCTGCAGGAGAGGTTATCCTATTCTGACAAACGCTGTCAACAGAATTAATGAAACTGGATTTCCCACTTCCAGACGGTCCATAGAGTAGAATCCGAAGATGCTTTTTGGTGCCCTCTTCGAGGCTGAACGAATTCAGCCACTTGAGTTCCTTTTCTCCATTGTTGTTTAAAAGGAACATTTTTAACAACCTAATTAATATATATTTTAAATAAATACAATTTGCATGCTATTTGCGTTATGTATTCAAGGTGCAGAGGGTAGAATAAAATAGTGTCTAGCAGAACGGCGATTGTTTAAATTGGTGTAAAAGACAAAACATTATGTTTTCAAAGCCTTTGAATGAGCTTTATATCTAAAACAGGGACGGGTCCTCTTCCATGGAGCCGAGAAAGAGATAGAGAACGGGTTAATCAACAGCTGCACAGACAACCACACACACCGCGTCATTATGTGTCCCCTAAAGCTTCACCCTCTCTCGGACATCGACCGCTGGCCAGACGGAGCTCCAAATATCCACACATTGTGGCGTTATATGAAGTTTATACTAAAGTATATATTAAGTTTCCCAAGAAGCTTGACTCCTCATATAACCAGTGAACAACTGGCCGTTTGTTCGTTGCAGCCTCACCACCAGTGATGGGCAGTAACGCGTTAGAAGTAAGGCGTTACTGTAATACAATTACTTTTTTCAAATAACGAGTAAAGTAAGGGATTACATTTGCAAAAATAGTAATTTGATTACTTTTACTTTCCTGCAAGCAGCCTGCGTTACTGCGTTACTAAACCGTGATTTATTTTTGCCATAGACAGTAAAAGAATTTGGGATTTTGCCGTATTTGCTTTGTGAGACTGTCTCGTGACAATGACGTAGCCTATAGCGGCGCGACGTCTAGAAGTAAACAACAGACACATGTGTGCAAGACATGGCGTGCGGGAGAGAGAGCGAACATAGAGCATTTAATTCATGGAAGTTCAGACATTACTTTGAGTTTGACTCGGTAAAAGATGTAAAAAACATTAACGTCCGCTATACACTCTGCGTGGGAAGAAAGATTGTCTACAGCGAAAAATTCCACCTCAAATATGAGCAAGCACCTAACAAGCCGGCACAAGAATGTGAAACTCACTGAGACACCCCGAAATCCCGACATGACCGCTGCAGCAACAGAGGGACCCTCTCCTGCTAAACAGGTGAAAATAGACTTAAGAGCGTCAGCGACAGGACTTAGTGCCGCTGAACTGAAGAAGCTTGTCACTGGCTATATTGTCGAGGACATGTTGCCCATTTCCACTGTAGACTCTGATTCATTCCGACGCATCGTAGAAAAAATACCAACCGAAAGCGGTGTCAAGCTGCTGCAGAGAAAGTCATTTGCAGGATACCTTGAGAGAGAATACGACACAATGGAAGGTCATTTGAAGGCTGCACTCGGAGATACACACTCACTTTTTTCCACTATTGCTGACATTTGGACGAAGAATAATAAAAGTTTTATGGGAGTGACGGTTCACTGGATTAATTCCACTTTACAGCGCAACAAGGCCGCGCTAGCATGTAAGAGAATTAGAGGCAGGCACACCTATGATGTAATTGGAGCAGAGATCGAAGAAATTCATTCATCATATCGACTGCATAGCAAAGTTGTTGCCACTGTAACGGATAATGCATCAAATTTTGCCAAAGCATTCAGAGTATGTCAGCCCTGTAATTTGGAGTCTGAATCTGAAAATGATGAAGCAGGTGATGACGAGGAACCGACTTTTACAGATGTTATAAAAGTTCTTTCATCTGGTGATGGACAGTTTAGCCTCCCTCCACACTACAGATGTGCATCACACACAATAAATCTGATTTCAACAAGCGATGTTGACAGACATCTGAATTCCTGTGCAGACACTAAGGCTGTAATTAGGAGTAGTATTGCAAAATGCACCGCTCTCTGGACTAAAGCAAGTCAGCCGCAGGAAGCTAATGGTACCCACATCCGTAAGGTGGAATTCCCTGTATGAGGCCATTTCCAGAATCATCACAATTCCAATGAACGAGCTGAATCCCATGTGTGTAAAACTGGGAATCAAGTGCCTTAATGAAAGGGAGTACCTATTCTTGCAAGAATACTGAACTGTGATGAAGCCCTTGACAGTAGCACTCAACATCTTACAAGGGGATGAGTGGACCAATGGGACTTTACTACCAACGCTCACATGCTTGATGTCAAAGACACTTGCCCTCAAAGATGACCTCTCCAGAATGACAGCCAGCCTTCCAGATGCCATTGTAAATGTAAGATTATTATTTGATAATTGATTTGGGTGATTTTGTTAAATTTATTATACCATTCATGGTGGGCAGATGTTACACTTTGTTTGTTTTAAGCAGTGAGTACTATTACTAAAATGATAAAAGTTAAATATCAGTTCAATATCAGGGATATTGATCATCATTAATCATGAATATTAGTCATAATATCAACAGAAGATTAAAATAAAGAGGTAAAAATAACCTCAACAATACTTAAATCTCATAAAGTATTGATAGGGCATGAGATGGTTTAGGTCAGTTAAGATCACAGAAAAATTAAAATAGCAGATTATATAGAAAAATAAATATATTCTTATTTATATCGTATTGTATTTTACAGGCCATCAAGATTCATTTTGATCCTGTACTGGATAGCCAAGAGGGACTTCTTGCAGCGGCCACTTCCTAAGTCCCAAGTTCAAACTTAGATGGCTGAGAGATGAGCATAGGAGAGAGCATGTAAAGGAGGTTCTGATAAGAGAGTGTCGTAAAGTTGCTGCTGCAGCGGGCAATGCTAATGTGTTTTAAAAAAGCGTATTCAGGTTGTGTATAGCTAGTGTGTTTTTGAAAAGTAACTAAATAAAGTAATTTGTAAAGTAACTAATTACTTTTGAAAATAAGTAATCAGTAAAGTAACTGGATTACTTTCTTGGATAAGTAATCAGTAACTAATTACTTTTTCCAAGTAACTTGACCAACACTGCTCACCACTAGCTGCTACTAAATGCTACACACTGGAAACATTTGAGAAGGAATTCATCCGAACAAATGTTATAATTGCAGTCAGAAACCATAAAAAACATCCATCTGTGTCTTTTTAATAAATAATTGAAGAATCAGCCATTGTTATGACAACCTTGTTAAGTGTTGAGAAATACCACTTACCCCCAATTAATGTTCCTCCAAGCTTCATTGAGAGCTGTGGAATAAGGATGTCTGGCATTACAACTACAATTGGGGCATTAAGCAGACACTTTTATCCAAAACGATTTACATCAGTCAATACACACATTGAGACAGCGACGGCCGAGACAGCCAGCTGGTCAGGAGCAGTTAGGGTTAAGTGTATTGCTCAGGGACACATCAACAATCTGCTAGGAGGGGCTGGGGATCGAACTAGCAACCGTTCGGTTACAAGACAACTGCTCTACCTCCTGAGCTAAGCCGACCTCATTAGAATGTTGTTCTCCACAACTGAGTCTTTAAAAAATGTAAACAATATTTAACTTATGCAGAGGTTTTTCAATAACAGGTTCTTTATAAAAACAACAGAATACAAATATATCAGAGACCAAACAGGTTAGAATATGTATTGAAATTTGGTAACACACATATTCCTGTAAATTAATTACCGGGAGTGGCCCAGAACATCCCTAAGAGACCGCCCATGTTTGATGCTAAGCCCTGAGTCAATCCCACTGATCCCCTTCATAGACCAGCAATTATACTTTCATTTTCAAAATAACACCTGACTTACAATACCCAGGTGCGGCCGAAGGCGCGGTGCGTGTTTTCTTTTCAAAGTAACATTCCACTGCCAAAACAATGCAGATGAAGGCACATAGAACGAGATAAACCAAACACACCTTTCCCCAACTCTGAGCCGGTTCAACGCGACAGGGGGCTAAAACCCTCATACCTACTGAAATGTTGCTCTATAATAAGGGTGATTATTGTGCATAGAAAACAGCCAAAATCTTCACACAGCATTGCATAAAAAATATTGTGGGCTGCATCAGTGAAGACAGGGAGGACGAGTACATAGGTACATGGAGGGCTCTGTCAGATGGTCCAAGGAGAACCACCTCCAGCTCCACATCCGCAAGACCAAGGAGCTGGTGGTGGACTTCTGCCGGAGCAGGTAGGACCCATTCCCCATTACCATTCAGGGGGTTTAAGAGAGGGTGGACGTGTACAAGTTCCTTGTAGTGCGCAGAGGCCCTTTATAGGTACACAGAGGCCCTCTATAGGAAGAGTCAGAACAGTTGGTGGTCAGGAAGGCTAGCTCTGTTGTGGGACTAGAACTGGAAAGTCTGGAGTTAGTGGTGGAGAGCAGGATGAGGGACCAATCCATCTTTGGTAACCCCTCCCATCCCCTCTATGTTGAGCTGTGGCAGATGGGAAGCACCTTTAGCCACAGATTAATTTCCCCAGGTGCAAGACAGAGCGCTTCAAGTGTTCCTTTATGCTGGCAGCCATAAGGCTGTACAACAGTGTGTGATGTATGTGTATGTGTATGCATATGCACGTGTGTATGCTTTTGTATGCGTGTAGCTGTTAGTTAGCCTAATGATTTCTCAATGCAAATCAAACCAGCTAATAGGCTGACTTAAATAAAACCATACAAATCTCTAGGTATGGTGAATGGTATGTGATGATGAGGAGCTATTTCATTTCCAAAGGCTAAGGGAACTTAATCTGAATGCATAGTATCCTGGATCCATTAAATTACTGGCTTTAAAAAATAAAAATCTGCCTGCCTCTATGGGAATTTAACATAGGGGTGTCGATACTTATGCACCCTGTATTTTAATGGAGAACATTTATTTATTTATTGTATTGTATTTTATTTATTTTCATCCTGTGTTTTTCCACTGCTGCTGGGCTATTGCAACAAACAAATTTCTCCTACAGGCGATTAATAAAGTTGTATAGTATCGTAACCAAACCCGATTATCGATTTTAATCGATTTTCTTTCTATAAATGACAAAGATATACATTTTTTAAGTTTGGATTATATTTGAAGAATAACAATGATTAACAAAAGCAAAATAAATAACGCACATCTCCCTGTTTGAATAAATGTGATTTTGGTTGCCACAGCCTTTGGGCAAACTCTACACACTCTACTCACTTTTTTTCAGCGCATGCTGCCATGTTGATATTTGACTTTTTGTGAAGAGAAGGGGCCGTTACTAGGAACTACAGGACCTCAAAGAAGGTGGAAGTGGTGGCCCTACCGTAAATGCCAGATTAAAATCACCAAATCGTCCTAATCCATAAATTTGTTTTATGATTAAAAAATCGATTAATCACCCAGCTCTTAGCTGACCTACTCAACTCCCTTTGTGCTCTTATTTAGGCGGTCATTTGCAATGTGAATAATTTGTCTCAGTGCTCTTAGTATCAGCATATCAATGTCACCATTCAAGTCTTGTTCTTCATGGTAGTTCTTCACAGGAAAGACGTTGGTTAACGGAATTCCCAGCTTTGTATGGAGGATGTTCATCTGAAAAGAGCATCAGTTTTAACTAATGATGAGTGACCTTTAAGCTTTGTTTCCAATAAATAATAAAACAATAACAGCAGAACAATAAAGAGATTAATGCACTGAATCATGTTCATAGAAACATGTCAACCGCTTGTGAAAGCTATTCACACAAACTAACAACCTGTGAAAGACAGCTGATAACAAAATATAAAAAAGTGTCCACCACATATAGGACCTACCATCTCCACTTAGAACCTACCATCCAAACATAGGACTTATCATCCACTCATGGGCCTACCGACCACACATAGGACCTACCCTTTTCCTGATGCGCTCGCTTTTGTAGACATTTTGAACGCTTTCTTTAACGAGTGGACAGGCTTCATCAATGTTTGTCAGAATGGCCATCTGTGGAATCTCTTAACACAGACCGAACAGAAACATAGGTCAATATAAGATTTGTTCTCAAAACTAGCAACACAAACTATGCCTTAAACAAAACCCTGTTACACACATTATCCCGTTATTACACACACATCCTCCCGTTATTCTCACCATAGTCTCTGGCAGCTGTTGTGATGACATTTATCTTGTTCACGGTATCATGCTCCATCAAATGCAAAGTGTTGGCAGAAAGAACACAGACCAGTATGTCTACCATGTCATTTCTGTCAGGGTTCTTGTTGTAGCATCCATCGGATGGACACAATGCAGGTGCGGCATCAAACTAAATTTGGATGTGAAATAAACTGTTGATTGATGATGTTCATATTTCATGAACTATGACCTCATGCTTCAAGGGGCTGTAGGTACGATTCGAGAGCAAAAAACAACCAAAAAGGCCCCTCCCTTGCTACTTTTTACCCTATTGAGAAAGGTTTCAGGCACCGGTGATTGACAGGCAAATAGATTCTCTGAACCAATCACAGAAGAGATGCCCTGATATTGTCTGGGAGCGGTCTAAAGGCTAGATTTGCTCATGCCTCATTCAAGCTGGGTGCATAGTTGCATAGCAGTTTGCAAAAAGTCCAGCCAGCTGTATTTTCATGGGATTATAATAATGAATATTATATTCCATTGCTGCCATGTCGACATTAACTACCACATGCTGACCCTGTCAGAATTAAGGGAAGCCCATGAAGCTTCATTCAGTTACCATGGTGACTCATGCTTCAAAATGAAAACTCCAACGGCCCAAGGGCTGGGGTCAGAGTTTGGGTTTAGTTAAACATGTCCTAACCTGCTTCTTGAAACACGGCCCACATCTATGAAGACTAAAGAAATATATACATAGACCGAAACATTATACCTTGTGACCCTCTTTCAGGTGTCCTTGCATGGCGCGTTGGATGTCCTCCTTACAGACTCCTTTGTTATCTTCCAAGCCCATGACATCGTTGAAGACGAACGGGTAATATTGGCCTGCCTTCCCTTTTTGGATTTGATGTGTTTTGTACTATTAAAGAATGCAATGGTATTTCAGATATTGGATGATGATATTGATATAACAGTGTGGATAATTTACCTCTAGATAATATAAAGAGTTTCCAATAATAGCACAACCAGTTCAGGGCTTAGTCATCAATATAATTAGTTGCCAGGAACAATATACCGTGACAGTGAAGGTGCCGTCACTGCTGGAGGCCGCTGCAGGAGAGGTTATCCTGTTCTGACAAACGCTGTCAACAGAATTAATGAAACTGGATTTCCCACTTCCAGACGGTCCATAGAGTAGAATCCGAAGATGCTTTTTGGTGCCCTCTTCGAGGCTGAACGAATTCAGCCACTTGAGTTCCTTTTCTCTATCGCTGTTTAAAATGAACGTTTTAAACTACCTTATTAATATTTAGTTAAAATAAATACAATTGCATGCTATTTGCATTACATATTCAAGGTGCAGAGCGTACAATAAAATGGCGTCTAGTAGAACAGCAGAAATCAAGTGTTTAAATTGGTGTAGAAGATGAATCATTATGTTTTCAAAGCCTTTGAATGAGCCTTTATATCTACTTAGGGATTCTTCCATGAAGCGGAGAAAGAGATAGAGAACGGGTTAATCAACAGCTGCACAGACGTCCACACACAACGCGTCGTTATATGTGTCCCTAGAACTTCACCCTCTCTCGAACATCGACTGCTGGCCAGACGGAGCTCCACACATCCACACATTGTGGCGTTATAGTAAGTTTATACTAAAGTATATACTACAAGTTTACCAAGAAGCTTGACTCTGCTCCTCCTATAGCCAGTGAAGACTTCTTTATTAGAGAAGGAAAAATCCTAACAAATGCTATAATTACAATCAGAAACCATAAAAAACATCCATCCTGCACTGTGTCTTTTTAATAAGTAAATGAAGAATCAGCCATTGCTAAGATAAACTTGTTAAGTGTTAAGAAATACCACTTACCCCCAATTAATGTTCCTCCATGCTTCATTGAGAGCTGTGGAATATGGATGTCTGGCATTAGAATGTTGTTCTCCACAATTGCTTTTTGGTGTTAATCATTAAGTTAACACCAAATCATTAAGTTAATCATTTAACTTACGCTTAGGTTCTTCCATAACAGGTTCTTTATAAAACAACAGAATAAAAATATATCAGAGACCAAACAGGTTAGAATATGCATTGAAATTTGGTAACACACAAATTCCTGTATATTAATTACCTGAAGTTTCCCAGAATAACCCTAACCCTAAGAAGTCCATGTTTGATGCTATGCCCTGAATTAACCCCACTGAGCCCCTTTATAGACCAGAAATTTTACTTTCATTTTCAAAATAACACCTGACTTACAATAAACAGGTGCGGCCAAAGGCGCGGTGCGTGTTTTCTTTTCAAAGTAACATTCCGCTGCCAAAACAATGTTGATTGTTATTCTAACGCAAGTAGAACGAGACAAACCACACACACCTTTCCCCAACTCTGAGCCAGTTCAACGTGACAAGGGGTTCAAACCCTCACAACATACTGAAATGTTGCTCTAGAATAAGCGTGATCATTGTGCATAAAAAACAGCCACAATCTTTACACAACATTACAAAAAAAAGACTGCGGTAAACTGAGCTGCCATCTGATTAATGTCGTTCCTAAAGTAGTGTAAGATGCCTTTATCTTCTTTCATGACCTACTATACTCTCTCCTCATGGTGGATCTGTTTGAAGTTTTATCTCATTCTCCTCTGAGAGGGGAGAATGAGATGACTGAGAGGGGAAATCATATCAAGGAGCTTTAACCAAATACTATGTAACAGCTGAGTACAGGAGTGTGTTCCTTATACAGCTGAGAGACTTGATAGGTCAAGGCAGATCCGAGCTGTCCCTTCCAGATCTACAGGGTCCAATGATCAAAAGAGATGAAGAGGATGTCAAGTCTCTCATTGACCATGGAGAATAACTCAATACTACTGTATATTATAATACTATAATTGTCTCAATACTATGTCCCCTAATGGTATTGATGTGGGTAATTTATCTACTGTTTCCATTGCTCCACCTGATGTAACAAGGGATCTCTTGAGAGCTGCTGAGAAAGATGAGGAGGACCCACCAGGACCCACCATCTTTTAAATTCCTTGAGAAGATGATCAAACAAAGCCTGAAACCATTCTCCAATATCAACACAAAGCAATCACGTGGAAGGAAAGGTCAGGGTGTTGTTCTAAAGGCTCATAGAAACCTGTTCAGTCACATGATCCTTGTTGCTGAAGGTAGGAAGGTCAATATGAGGGAAGCTCTCGCTCACCCAGTTGGCCCGTTGCCGTGGGAACTAGCAAATGCTGAAAAACCAACAAGGATGCACTTGCCAGAGAAGTTGAAACTAATGTTTCTCCAACAGAACACATCCCAACCCCATCTTCCTGCATCATTGATTGGATGAGCCTTATTTAAAAAATAAATGGTGACAACAGCGCCATTACAAAGGCGGCCAAGTCAGCTTTGATGAGGGTCCTCCAGGAAGGCGCACAATGGCTGTTTCCCAATGTGAAGGAAGCATGCTCAACAGCTGCCCTTTTAAAGAGCAACTATTATGCTTTTTCGACTTTTCTGACCTATAATCATTGTTATAATGATTCATAGTCATGTTTAACCATACCAAAGTGTCAAATAATGACGTACATGCATTTAGACGTATTCCCTGCTGACCGTCTGGGGTGGCTGTTCAGAGCGCTAAACACTAGGAACGCCGGTCGCGATTCAGTTGTTCAAATTTCCGGGATTTATCTACGTAGAACAATCCGGATTTTCCATGCATGGTAATGCTGCAAAATGCTCTTCCGAAAGGTAACCAATCACAATGAAGTGGGGTTAGCAGGAGGGGGGCGAAGCCGAGTGTTGACAGAGAATGCTGAAAGCGCCCAGATGAGAGGAAGTTTCCCAAAAATCGACATTGTTTTTTGTGCTGTGATTCGTGTCAGGTTGCTCTATAGGAGTCATTAATAAGAAATTAAGACCAGAAAAGTGGAAGGGTGGGCTGATACTCAGGCGATCCTGGAGTTTCCCCTGGCAGCGCTTCTCTGTCCGTGCGCCGGATGGCGTCATAACGAGAAGCCGCTGCCCCCCGACCGCCTCCAGAAGCAGATTGTCGGCCTGACGGACAGAGTGTTCGTTTGTGCATTGCAATCTGCGGCGTTGGTCAACAACATCGCCCTGCTCTCCTCTGTCCTGATCTCCTTGTCGGCTGGCAGGGAGGCTGTTTCCCGGTTCTCCAGCGCCATCCTCCAGCTATGCCAGCCGATGGCGTTTCGGCCGGCCAGCATATTGCCTGGTCCACCATGAATCATGGTGCCCGATGGTGCCCAATGCTAAGCCCTATGCAACAGCAGTAGCAGCCGCCGCCGCACCACCAGCGGGGGGGAGCAGCACAGCGGAGCCAGAAGTATGGCAAGCTGGCTCCCACTTTTTCTTTGCCATACAATTAAGATTCAAAAGACCGTTCGGCCGAACGGCAGTACTTACTTCCAAAAGAGCGATATTCCTTAGGCCTGTGTCCTACGTCCTACGCTTGTTGTGCATTCCTGTAGGATGCCTCTCTCCCCCCCTCAGTCTGATGGCTGTAGGGTGAGGATGGACGGCGTGTTTACATAGCCTCTGGTTCACTGGCTTCAAATAAGCGGCGTCCCTTTGTGCTTCATAAGCGGGCTGGAGACTCGTTACACTTGGCAGCGGCTACGTGTACAAGTCTCTTGGACCCCGTCATTATCCCCTCTACCTCCCTCCCACATTCTGTGGAAGGTGGGAAGGCGGGTCTGTGTGCTGTGGTTACAGCAAGCGGACAACGCGGCGATCTTGGCGTGGCGGCTAGACAACTCATTGCTCGTTCATCGGGCACGAGCGCAGCGGCTAGACGGCTTGCTGCCTGTTCAGTGGGCACGAGCGCGGCATCTAGACAGCTCGCTTTTTGTACAGCAACTGACTCTGTAACGTCCACCACGCTTGCTGAGCCTCCTCCCTTTCATGGGATGCCTCCCTTGGTTCACACACAGTGTGGAGTCGGTAGTGGCCGAGGAAAACAGATTATTCCTGGACAGCGTTCCTCAGCTGTCAGCTTGCCCTCTCTCTGAAGGCTATGCGTGTTGGCAAGAGCGGTGAGTTCTTCCATTGTGGTTAGGGAACACGTTGAGATGGGGCCATCCCATACAGTTCAAGCACCGTCCCCCACCCTTTATGGGTTTGGTGGAGACCAGGCTACAGGACCCAGCGGCAAGCACTGCTCTGGCAGCAGAGGTGGCACGCCATCACTACCATTCCCCCCTACGAGTCACATCTAGGGTTTTACTCCTGCTGCTTCTTGTTTTCCAAGAAGTCAGGGGAGGAGAGACCTTTTCTGGATCTTTGCATGTTCAACAGATTTGGTGCTGCGAGGAATTTCAGAATGCTCACTATCAGATCGCTGCTCCGATGTGTGAGAGAGGGCGACTGGTTCACATCCCTGGATCTCAAGGATGCTTTCTTCCACGTCCCTGTCCGGCAGGCGCACAGGAAGTTTCTCCGCTTTGCCTTTATGGGGGTGGCATACCAATGCCTGCCATTTGGCTACTCCCTGGCCCCGCGCACCTCTCAAAGTGTGTGGAGACGGCGTTGGGACTGCTCAGGCATCAGAGAAAGAGGGTTCTCTTCTACTTCGACGACCTACTTATTCTGAGCAACTCAGAGGAAGCTGCGAGAAGGGACACCATGACGGTGATAAACCATCTCTCTTTTCTGGATTTTGCCATCAACTGGGAAAAGAGCTCCCTGCTCCCCAGCTGGCAGATTGTCTAGGCTTTGCCTAGACTCAGCCACCATGACAGCGATGCTTTCAACTCCTCTACGAGACGCCATCCTGTTGGCACTCTCCCGCTTTCACGTTCACAGAAACCTGACCGCACTGTCGTCCATTCGCCTGTTAGGACTGATGGCAGCCACCCATCCCATGGTTCCCCGGGGTCTGCTCTTTATGCGCAGACTCCAGCGGTGGTTTGCTCACCAACAATTGGACCCCATGCGACACAAGCTCAGGGTGCACCCTGTTCGTTTTCACCAGACCTGGAGTATTGGCAAGACCCCCCCGCCCATCTCAAGGGTGTTCCCCTGGGCAGAGTGACGTCCTACTTAGTGGTCTTCAAGGACGCCTCGTTGACGGGTTGGGGAGGAACGTGCCTCTCCCACACAGTCGGAGGCGTCCACCACAGCACACATAAATGTGTTGGAACTCGCCGCTGTGAGGAAAGTGCTGTTGCATTTCTTTCACCTGGTACTTGGCCTCCACGTTCTGATCAGGACAGACAGTGCGTCGGCGGCGGCGTACATAAACAGACAGGGGGGAGTGTGCTCCTCTGCTCTCCACCAAAAAGTGGTCGAGCTCTGGCTTTGTGTTCATCGGTATCTCCTCAGCCTCAGAGCCCTGCATATCGCGGGCGCCCAGAACGTCGGGGCGGACCTCATGTCTCACGGCGGTCCCCGCCGAGACGAGTGGCGGTTATATCCCAACATTTTCAGACTGATCAGGCAGAGGATCGGGACGGCTCAGGTGGACCTGTTCTCGTCCATGGAGAATACACACTGCAGGTGGTGGTTCTTCCCCTGTTAGGGGTGGATGCGTTGGCACACACATCTGGGCCGCGGGCTCTCTTGTATGCGTTTCCCCCACTCCAGCTGATCCTTCCTCTTCTGGAATGGGAACAGGAGAGATTGTCCCTCATTATAGTGTCTCTAGCTCTGTGGTTTCCAGAGCTAGCGGCGCTCTCACGGACGTCGCCGTGGCCGGTACCGTTCAGATCGGATGCACTTTCACAGGCTCACTGGACAGTGCACCACCTGGTCGATATTCTGGAATGGCTGTTGGTTTGGCTCCTGAGAGGTTTATCCTGCAGGGCAAAGGTTTGCCTGAAGTGGTTATCAACACTATTCAGAGTTTTCCGTGCACTTTGCACTTCTTCCCTCTATGTGGAGAAGTGGGGCGCTTTCTCTAATTGGTGTGACAGGAACCACGCTGTCCCATCCCTATGCGAGGTGGGAAGCTTGCTTGCGTTTCTTCAGTACTTATTGGAAAAAGGTTTGGCCTTCTCCACTATCAAGGTCTATGTGGCAGCCGTTTCGGCTGGCCATGCAGGCTGTTATGGTAGACCAGTTTTCAGTCATCCACTGGTTAAGAGATTCTTGTGTGGGGCTAGACGTGTTAAGCCTGTGTCGCACGTGCTTACACCACGCTGGGATCTCCCCACCGTGTTGCGCGGGTTGTCCAGGGAGCCTTTCGAGGCTCTGTCTCAGGACCCTTTGGGTACCCTCTCCTTTAAGACGGCGCTCTTATTGGCTTTGGTTTCTGCCAAGTGGGCCGGTGAGTTGACCGCTCTGTCAGCCCGAGCTACTTATTGCTTAGCGAGGACAGCTCCTTTGCGCTGCTCAGACCTAATCCTGCGTTCCTCCCAAAGAACATTCACAGTTATTTCCAGTCTTGGAATATTGTGCTTAAGGCTTTTCACTCCCCGCCTCATTCTAGTGAGGCAGAGGCGGAGTTGCATCTTCTGTGCCCGGTGCGGGCGCTGGCTATGTATGTGAAACATTTGGCCGCATTCCGCTCCACTCAACAGTTGTTTGTGTGTTATAGCAACGCCTGCAGGGGCCGCGCTCTCTCTAAACAGCGGTTTTCTCGCTGGATATGTGAGGGTGTTTGTTGAGCCTACTCTCGGCAGGGCTTAGCACCACCATTGGGCGCTACAGCTCACTCGACTCGGGGCGTGGCCATTGCAATGGCTCTACTCAGAGACGTTTCGGTGGAAGACATCTGCGCGGCTGCGTCTTGGTCTTCCCCTGGCCCCTTTGACCGTTTTTACATGTTAGACATGTCCAGGGGTTCACTCGGCCACTCTTTGTTGGAGTCCGGGGGCCCTTCTACGGCTTAAGAATATAGGTATGTTATTTTAAGTGGCATTGTTAATATCCTCTCGCCGGCTGGCAAGTTGGATTTGACTGCCAGTATTTCGCTCCCGCCGTTTTTCAAATGAGAAAAGGACTAGAGAGGTTTCCTATTGGCTGGCCACTTCACGAGTTGGATTCGTCTGCCAGTATAGCCCTCCCGCCATTTTTTTCAAATAAGAAACGGACGAGAGAAGTTCCCTATTGCTAAGTTGGACTCCATAGCTCTGCCCCCGATGGTAGCGGACCTAATGGAAACCATATTACTCTGGTTTTTCTTTTCTTTTTCATGGATTCCAGGAAGCACGGATTGAGCCTGAGTTTTTACAGACTCACTTTTTCCCTTAATGATCGCCTTGCTTGATCTAGGAGGAATTAATTCTTTATGAAGCTGTTGTGTTTTGCACATCCTTAGCTTCTTTGAGTCTGATGTGCTCTGGTGACAGAGCACAGGAGGTTGGAGGTTGTTTTGACTGGGGTCCAGCAGGAGTACATTGTTTGGGCTCCGCTCACAGCTTCGCCTTAGCCCATAAGGCGAAGCCTACATGAAATAGACCGATAGTTATTGTTGAGTTGTGGTGCAGTAACTGTTGCAGCTAACGTTGCACTCGGAAGAAGAGAACTGAGAGATGACCTTCACTTTTAGCCGTTCTTGGCATATTTATTCCAATACTACTGACACATCATTCTCACGGTCAGAGTTACATGGACAGAAACTGAACATGACGTAGAGCGCCCTTTTATTGTCTGCACCATGCGCCACCATGTGGCACAAACATGTACCTATAATATTAAAGTACAGCATAGCATTTCACTGCATTATATTACATACAACTGAGGACATACATTAATAAACATATCTTAACACCCCCACTTGTACTCATGTTGCTATACTTTAAGCAAAATAAACAAAAACAGAATGAACGTGAACCTCTGTCGAAAACATATCACTCCCCAAATAGAGCGCCTGCAAACCTCTTCAGTTTCAACTTGTTTACAGGTTTGGTCATTACATCAGCAACCATGTTATCGGTAGAACAATACATCAAAGTTACCCTTCCCTCAACAGTAGACCTGATAAAATGGTACTTTATGTCAAAGTGTTTACCCCTCTGTCTGTTTACAGGGTTTTTGGCAAGATTGATTGTTCTCTGATTATCCTCATGCACTACAGTTGGTGTGTACTTGTAGTTATCTATATCCCCCAATAACTGCTTCAAGTACAGACATTCCTGTATGGTTGAAGCTAACTCCATGTATTCCGCCTCGCAGGTGGATAGCGCGACGGTAGGGTGTTTTCTAGTCTTCCATGAGACTAGAGAGCTGTTCTGACTAAGGCTTACACAGTATCCAGTAGTGCTGCGTCTGTCGCTGCTATCAGCCGCCCAATCAACATCACTGTAGGCTTGAATACCTAGCTTCTCACTGTCGATTCTCCTAAAGCGTAACCCTTTCTCGGCAGTGCCTTTGAGATACCTTAAAACGTGCTTCACAGTGACCCACTGCTCCTCTGTAGGTTCTGCAAAGTATTGCGATAACCTGCTCACTTATTGTAACAATTGCACTTATTGTAAGTCGCTTTGGATAAAAGCGTCTGCTAAATGCCCTAAATGTAAATGTAAATGCTCAGAACAAAGCTTAAATCTGGTCTGGTACAGGTAGTTAGGTATATACGACTACCTACAGCCTCCCTGTACATTCTGACATCTTCCATTTTTACTGCATCCTCAGAATATTCTAACTTCTGCTCACAGGGTGTTTCTCTGATCCTAGTGTCTTGCATATTAAAATGCTGTAGTATCTTGTTAGTGTACCTTTCTTGTGACATCTTTATACATCCATCTGATTGACTGAAATCGATGCCCAGAATATTTTGAGTTTACCTAAATCTTTAATCTTAAACTTTAATGCGAGCATCTCTTTTACCTCTATCAGTCTCTCTTCATAGCTTGCTGCAATGATTAGGTCATCGACCCATGTGATTATGATGACCTTCCCTTCTTCTGATTCTCTGGCATAAACACAGTGGTCGGCTGGGTTTTGTGTGAACCCATCCTCAGTTAGACTATTGTGCAAGACCCTATTCCAATTTCGGCCGGACTGTTTGAGACCGTACAGTGATTTCTCCAGCTTATACACTATACCCTCTTTCTCTTCATAGCCTTCCGGTGGATTGATGTAGATCTCATAGTCTATGGGGGCGTGTAAGTACGCTGTTTTTACGTCCATTTGGTGCAGGAGTAAATTCTCCTGTACAGCTTTCTGCAGAACTACCCTTACACTCGTCATGTCTGCCGTGGGTGAAAACATCTCCCCATAGCCTATTCCCATTCTCTGGCTGTAACCCTTGGCCACAAACCTTGCTTTGTGTTTGTCTCTTCCATCTACATCAGTCTTGATGGCGTAAACCCATCTACCCCCCACTGTTTCTTTGTCTACTGGCAGTGATGTCAGGGTAAAAGTCTTGTTCTCATTTAAGGACTGGATTTCCTCATCCATGGCTTTAACCCATTTATTTGAGTTAGGTGACCCCATTGCCTCCCCAAATGTCTGTGGAATGCCACACAGTGCTCTACAGCAGTAGTCTACTGTGATATGAACTGCATCACTAACACGGTTTTCATTTATGAAGTCCTCTAAATGGCTCGGCTTCCTTCTTTCTCTTTCCGGATACCTTCTACTCTCAACTTCACCACTTGTCACCCTCTGTTGTGTTTCATCATTGTCATTAGACTTTGCTTCTGTACCTGGACTATCACTGTGTGGACTTCTGCTCTGGAGCCTTTTCTGTACCTCCTCTGGCGCCCTGCGTGGTCCCACTAGTCCTGGTTTTCACATTTTCATAGTCATCACCTGGCTCTGGCTCACCTGTCTGTGTCTGTTTTTCCACAGCTGTCTTGCTCACAAGCTTCACTAGTCTGTGTTTTCATACTTTGTTTGTGTCTGGGTGATACACCCAATACGCCGGGCTGTTTTTATCGTAGCCCACAAAATGCCCCTGATCACATCTGGAATCGAGTTTCCCTTGGTTCTGTTTGTATGTGTAACATACGGATCCAAGCTTTTGCATTTTGGATACATTGGGCTTTTTGTCTGTCAGCAGCTCATAAGGAGTCTGCCCAATACGCCTGCTAAAGTATCTGTTCCTTACCATTGCTGCTGTTTGTACTGCGTAGGGCCATAGCTGCTTTGGTAGCTTACTTTCTACTATCATGCACCTACCCATCTCAAAAAGAGTATGCCAACCCCTCTCAGCTGTTCCGTTTTGATGTGGAGAATACGGAGCTGACGTTTCATGTTTGATCTGGATTTTCCTCAACAGAGCTTGGAAATCACTGCACGTAAACTCTGTTCCGTTGTAATGCACCTGACCTTCCCGTGAGGGTATACATCTGCTAGGAACTTTTCAGTAGCCTGTACTGTGTCACTTTTCTTCTTTAGAAGAAACACTGCAATTGTGTAATCGTCAGTAAATGATTGTACATATTTGTAACCTTCTTTCAACTCAGGTGTTACAGGACCTGCAAGATCTGTGTGTACCATATGTAAGGGAGCCTTTGCTCTGGTATCAGGATCCCTATTTATGGTTTGGGCAAACTTTCCCTGAATACACACCTCACACTCTTGTTCGGGCCTACCCATTTTGCCCTTCATCTGCATACCCACAACAGCATTCTGCAACTTAAGAACATCGTCATAGTTACAATGGCCCAATATCTCATGCAATGTCTGTATGTCGTGACATGCATTACACTTATCAGATTCAGTTTCAGTATGCAAATAATACAACTTTCCATAAACATGAATATTAAACCTGGTACCGTTTCTGGCTATCTCCACTCGCAGTCGCCGCCTTCACTGAGAAGATGCTCTGGGGATACGACGGTACGTACAAAGCGTCTCTCAACGTCGCCTTGCGTCGCTGTCCTCTGCTGTCAATGAGGGAAACCTCAGCGTTTCCCCTCCACTGAGCAACCCCGCTGCACCGGGTGCCGTCTGCCAGCTCCACACTGTGCGTTTCTGGCCTGAACGCGCCGTCGAAACTCCTGAACAAGGTTATGTCAGTGATGACATGAGAGGTAGCCCCCGTGTCCACCATCAGACCCCTCTCCTGGATGTTGCGCGCCGGCCCCTCCGTCTCTCACGGTGAATGCGTAGTCCTCGTCGGCATCTTCTGAGACTTTACACACACCGTCCTGTCTGTCCTTACTGTTATATCTCTATGCCTACACGTGGCATCTATGTGTGTGTCACTTCTGCAGAGACTACACCATGTCTTCTGTCGACACGCTTTCGCTCGATGGCTTT
Organism: Pollachius pollachius; assembly: GCF_949987615.1. Taxonomy (NCBI): domain Eukaryota; kingdom Metazoa; phylum Chordata; class Actinopteri; order Gadiformes; family Gadidae; genus Pollachius; species Pollachius pollachius. The sequence continues at coordinate 1,428,076 of NC_136944.1, forward strand.
GGCGCCTCACTTGAAACACACCATTTCTGTGTCATCTTTGTTCCATCCATGCGCGATCATTTTGGCGGGCCGCCTTCCCATTTTCCCTTGAGTCTTCATCACACTGTCGCTCGACTCAGCTGCATCTATCTTCTCTGTTTCTTCAAAACTGCGTAATTTAGTCTTGAATTCGGCAAACGTTATGTTGTGCCACATGTATTGCAAATGGCTTAAAACTCTCAGGCAGTCCTTTTAAGACCATAGCCATTAACAATCCATCTCCTAGAGTTTCTCCCGTGTTCCACAGTGCTGTGATGGCGGTTTCTGCTCTGATAATATAGTCCATTGCACTTTCATGGTTTGCCTTCTGAAGCGATGTCAATGTGGGTTACAAGTTAATTATACGGGGCTTTCCCCTGCCTGCATAATATTCTCTTAATATTTTCAGAGCTTTTCTTCCATCGTTGGGCGCATCCCTCATAACTAACGAGAAGCTTTTATCATCCAACAGCAAAATTAGCTCTGCATATGCGTCAGCATTTAGCACTGCATCTGCTGCTATCTCACCTTCTGTAGTCGGTTCTTTCAACACCGTGTCCTTTAGCAATTTCAAATGGAAATATCCAAACATTTTGGTTTCCCATATCTCATACTTCTTTTCATCTCCGTCGAACGTCAGTTGAGGATATTTGCTGCTCCGTCTTGGTTCCATCATGCTAGCTTTTTCTTCCTTGCTAGCAGTTAGCACGCGGTCCGTTGTGACTTTCTAACTTCAAATCTTCCGAACGACTCCTGGGCCCATAACCTGCTGAGTTGTGGTGCAGTAACTGTTGCAGCTAACGGATGCACTCGGATGAAGAGAACTGAGGGATGAACTTCACTTTTAGCCGTTCTTGGCATATTTATTCCAATACTACTGACACATCATTCTCACGGTCAGAGTTACATGGACAGAAACTGAACATGACGCAGAGCGGCCTTTTATAATCTGCACCATGCGCCGCCATGTGGCACAAACATGTACCTACAATATTAAAGTACAGCATAGCATTTCACTGCATTATATTACATACAACTGAGGACATACATTAATAAACATATCTTAACAGTTATGATATTATATCTCTAGTTCTATGATTGTAGGCGTAGCCGTCTAGTTTCCACCTGCTGCACCCTTCAAATGCTGAAAGAATAGCATGGAGTATGAGCGGCGGTATGCACCGCCTTATATACATGTTGCCGTGGGAAATGTGGGCGGTGCCCACGTTGATTGGTGCATAGTTTAATTTTCAATTATGTCCCATAAGGCTACGCCTACCATCATAGGTAACCCTTCCTTTTACAGTCCCCTAATTGATAGGTATTTACCCGGTACATATATGGTAAATCATAGTGCATTACTGGGTAATTACCCCTGGTAATAAGAAGGTAAATACAGAGAAATTACAACTGAAGTACTAAGTAAAACCTCCACTATTACCCATCAACTCAACTAAGTACTGTGTAGTTGCAACTGGTTTAGATTGGTAATAACTCAGATATTGTGTACTTCCTAGGAACCACCTAGGAAGTACACAGAAACACCTATCAATTCAAGTTACACTTGTGGTTATCCAAGGTTTATGTTGGTAACAGCACAAGTTTAATGATGTACTATCTAGAAATTAGCATAGCAATTTCCAATAAATTACTTTTTCTTACATAGTTATTATTAATAGCTACACCCATTTAGAAAGGGTTTATTCGATTTACCTTAGAAATTATGAAATTACTTACCTGGTAAAAACCTCCGCAGAAACAGTTTTCCTCTAGTGTCATGGTACATCTTCTTAAATACTGGGAACGAAGCTGTTTGTTTCCATGGTGTTACCACGTTATTACCATATAATTTGTAATAGATACATTCCATTGTCCATGCAGTAAACTGGAACTTGTACCATGTACGTTCTGCAACGTTATTAAGTAAAACATGACAATTTACCAAGTAACTAAGTTGAAACTGTACTGTAAAAGGATGCCTCGTTTGTTTCCATGACATTACCAGGTTCTTACCATATAATTTGTAATAGATTGTTCCCTTTTCCATTTGGTAAACTGGAACTTGCACCATGTACGTTCGACAACGTAACTAAGTAAAACATGACAATTTACCCAGTAAGTAAGCTAAAACTGTGCTGTAAAAGGAAGCCTTGTTTGTTTCCATGGTATTACCAGGTTCTTACCATATAATTTGTAATAGATTATTCCCTTTTCCATTCAATCAACACAAACTTGTACCATATATTTTCTGCAACGTCGTTCACCAGTATTTATTTTTTTTATTTAGTAGTACTTCAGCTGTAATTCCTCTGTATTTGCCTTCTTATTACCAGTGGTAATTACCCAGTAATACACTATGATTTACCTTATATTTACCGGGTTATTCCTCTGTATTTACCTTCTTATTACCAGTGGTAATTACCCAGTAATACACAATGATTTACCATATATATGCCGGGTAAATACCTAGTCATTAGGGGATTGTAAAAGGAAGAGTTACGTTCTAGTTTTTATGCGTGCAAAATGCTTTTCAGAGCGAGAGAATCAATTTTTGACCAACAATGTGAATCTGACCTTACATTGTTGATTGTGCTTAAAACGAATGGACTTCACTTCCAAACGGTTGTGTATTGTTTAAATAACCAATTTCTAAGCATAATAACACGTTTGCATTGAACGGAACAGAAATCTATACTGTTCTAGTTTTTATGTGTGCAAAATGCTTTTCAGAGCGAGAGAATCACCTTTTGACCAACAATGTGTTTATGATCTTACAATGTCGATTGTGCTCAAATTTAATGGACTTCACTTCCAAATGGTAGTGTATTTCTTAAATAACCCTTTCCAAGCCTAATAACGTTTGCAGTGAAATTAAGAGAAATATCAATTTTTCCAGTTTTTATGTGTGCAAAATGCTTTTCAGAGCGAGAGAATCACTTTTTGACCAACAATGTAATTCTGACCTTACATTGTTGATTATGCTCAAAACTAATGTACTTCACCTCAAAGTTGTGGTTGCTCAAAACAAATGGACTTCACTACCATATGGTGGTGTATAGCTTAAATAACCCGTTTGTGAGTGTGGCATTAGATGAAACGGGGGTAAGCGACAACGCCACCCTAGGAATTGCACCCAGGGAAATATCAATCAATGAACGGAAAACAAGAACTTAGCACACACGTTCGTTGGCTAACGGCACCAGAGACGAGGTTACGAAAATAGGTTGTCTTTATTGACTAAAACATGTACGTTCCACACAAACATTACAATTACGATGACACTGTACGTTGGGGAAAGACAGAACGATCAGGGCTGAGGCTTACCGGCAAGGGGGGGGCAAGATACCAGGAACGCGGAGGGGAGAAACCAGCGACACCAACCAGTCACTCGTGTTCGCACATACTCACAACAAAAGCAAAACGCAGGTTCAACATGGCAAAATAAAAAGAGAATCCAAAAGGGCACACGTGACAGACACTCGGGAAGAAAGGGCACCACCACCTATGGGATCTAGTCGCCTCCCTGCCGTGGGCACTCAGCACCTGGAAACAAAAGGAGTAGAAGAAGCATATACACACGACCAAACTCACAACTTGTAAGTCACAAAAAAGAAAATCAATAAGAAATAAAAATAAAACCCAAATGCACCAAACAGGCCCCAAAAGATATTACACATGCGTGATAGCCCACTGGCTATCCGCAGCTATAAAAGGCCTCCTGCCAGTGGCTTAACAGAAACTGGACTCAAAACCAAATAAAGACAGAATCCCCCAAATTAAACCAAACACTTCCCCAGGACACACACGCACACGCACACACACACAGTCTACACGCACACAGACACACACTAATTGCGACACGGACAGGTGGAAACACACAAGGACAATACAAACGGATCAGGTTAAAAAGGAGTGGTTGTTAGCGTCTTCGCCGCTATCTTCAAGGCTAGCCCGGGACAGCTAAGGCAGCCTTGCAGGTAAGCGAACGGGTGGCAAAAACAGCAGTCGGCAATGACGCAATCGGCAGTACCTAGAAGGTATACAGGTCACCCTGTTAGTGCTAAACATAATTCTAAAAAAAAACACAATAGCAATCTAACATAGGGGATACATACCAGGAAGTTGGCAACTCCCTACTCAAGTCAGCGAGCTCACGGAGCACCGCTGGATTTTAACGTTCGGTAGGGGATCGAGGATGTTACACGATCAATAATCCCGCACGCACCACCAACCAAGGCAGGGCACCAGCAGGCGACAGGCAGAAGCGCTGCAAAGCGACCAGTGCGAAAAAGTAATCCCACACGCACCACCAACCGAGGCAGGGCACCAGCAGGCGACAGGCAGAAGCGCTGCAAAGCAACCAGTACGAAAAAGTAAATCACCATGCTACAAACAAATCAGAGTCAGAGCATCCATAACAGCGTGCGTACATACCGTACATACAGTTGACGGGAGGGGCGCAGCCGGAAGTAACGAGGAGACCAATTGTGGCACCTCCCGACACAAGGGCTACTCGTGAATAAATAAGGTGGAGACTCAAGCCATTGGCTGTGCCGGCCCCGATCATTAAGAAGGGCTCTGCCCCCTGCGTCTCACCGCATGAGCATGGTAACACAATTGCAGTGAATGGAACAGAAATATCAACTTTTCTAGTATTTATGTGTGCAAAATGCTTTTCAGAGCGAGAGGATCAAATTTTGACCAACAATGTGAATCTGACCTTACATTGTTGATTGTGTTTAAAACTAATGGACTTCACTTGCAAATGTTGGTGTATTGCTTAAATAATGCTTTTGTAAGCCATTTGCATTGAAAGGAACAGAATTATACACTTTTCTAGTTTTTATGTGTGCAAAATGGTTTTCAGAGCAAGAGAATCACTGTTTTTTTAATGCATTTTATTCATACCAATTTTTCAATACAAATTTTTCAACACAACACAGAAAGACAAGCACATACAAAAGACGTAATTCGACAAAAACAAAAAACAAAACAAAAAAAAACAGAGCCAGCACTCACTCAGTACAACGAAAAGACTCAGGGTGTGGATACAAGATACACAAGTCAATATAATTCTTTACAAGTTAGGTCTTTCCCTCTTAATGTGATCTGCATTTGAACTCCATGCTGTCACTGTCACCCTTCCTATCAAGCTCTTCTTTGTGGTAATCTACCGTCCCCCTGGTCCCCTTCGTGACTTCTATGACGAAATGGATGCCCTTCTCAGCTGCTTTCCTGAAAATGGCACACCACTCGTTATACTTGGCGACTTTAACATCCTGCCAGAGAAGTTGCACTCACCTGAATTAACCAACTTTTTTGCCACCTTTGACTTAACACTATCCCCTTCTCCTCCCACACACAGGGCAGGGAACCAGCTTGACCTGATATTCACAAGGTCCTGTGGCACCTCTGCTCTCTCTGTTACCCCACTCCCCGTGTCTGACCATCACTCTGTTGCTTTTTCTCTCCCCTTAAAGTCCTGTCCCCCCTCCTCTCTAGTCCCCACATTGTCACCACCAGCCGCAACCTCAAATCTCTCTCTCCCTCTACGTTTGCCTCAACTGTTCTGTCTTCACTACCTTCTATTGAACAATTCTCTCAACTATCCACAGAGGAATCCTCTGACACCCTGCTATCCTCCCTCTCCTCTTTGGACTCCCTCTATCCCTTCCACTCCAGACCGGCGCGATCTTCAACCCCCCCCTCCTTGGCTGTCTGAATCTCTGCGGACCTATAGAGCAGAGTTGTGGGCAGCTGAGAGGAAATGGAAGAGATCAGACTGTCCTAATGATCAATCTCACTATCTCTTTCTTCTCTCTGATTTCACCTCCACTGTGTCAACAGCCAAATCTGCCTTCTACCGGACCAAAATTAACTCCTCCGCCTCAAACCCCAGGAAACTGTTTTCCTTGTTCTCTTCCTTCCTCAACCCTCCCTCCCCTGCTCCTCCTTCCTGCCTCACTGCTGATGACTTTGTTACCTACTTTACCCAGAAAGTAAAGGACATTAGCTCCTCTTTTATCACTGCCACCATCCTCCCTCCCCCCACCCCCACCTCTGCCTTTACCCAATTCATCCCTCTCACCTCAGACGAGGTCAACATAATTTTAACATCTAACCATGCCACCACCTGCCCCCTGGACAATATCCCTTCCTCCCTCTTCCAGGTTGTGTCAAACGACATCCTGCCATTTCTCAACGCACTGATTAACTCCTCCCTCACTTCTGGCATTGTTCCAACATCTTTCAAGACTGCCAGAATAAAGCCTCTCCTCAAAAAACCAACCCTTGATACCACTGACATCCAGAATTACAGACCGGTATTTCTTCTTTCATTCCTCTCTAAAACATTGGAACGTGCCGTCGCTAACCAACTGTCCTCCTATCTCTCATCTAACAACCTGCTTGACCCTCACCAGTCAGGCTTCAAAAAAGCACACTCCACTGAGACGACTCTCCTCGCGGTGACTGAGTCCCTCCGTGCGGCCAGAGCCGCGTCCCTCTCATCGGTTCTCATTCTCCTTGACCTGTCTGCAGCATTTGACACTGTGAACCACCAGATCCTCCTCGCCACTCTCACCGAACTTGGCATAGCTGAATCTGCCCTTTCCTGGTTCACATCCTACCTGATGAATCGCACTTATCAGGTAACATGGAATGGCTCCTTGTCCAAACCTTCTACGCTTGATACAGGTGTCCCTCAAGGCTCTGTACTGGGGCCTCTTCTGTTCTCCCTCTACGCCAGATCTCTGGGCTCTGTAATTACATCCCACGGCTTTTCCTATCACTGCTATGCTGACGACACTCAGCTATTTCTCTCCTTTCCCTCATCTGACAAAGCCCTGATTGCAACACGCATATCTGAATCAGGGAAAGATTGCCCACACATGGACTTACTGGTCACTGTTGAGAACATCACTGTATCTCCTTCTCCAACTGCCAAAAACCTTGGTGTAGTGTTGGACAATCAGTTATGCTGCACCGCAAACATCACTGCGGTGGCCCGATCCTGCAGATTTGCACTTTACAACATCCGAAGGATCTGGCCCTTCCTCACAAGGGAAGCAGCTCAGCTTCTAGTCCAATCACTGGTCATCTCCCGCCTCGACTACTGCAACTCGCACCTGGCTGGACTCCCTGCCTCTGCGATTAAACCCTTGCAGCGCATCCAGAATGCGGCAGTGCGCCTCGTGTTCAACCTACCAAAGTTCTCACATGTAACCCCCCTCTTCCGAGACCTCCACTGGCTCCCTGTAATAGCTCGCATCAGATTCAAGATGATGGTACTGGCATACAAGGCAGTCGATGGAACTGCCCCTGCCTACCTCCAAGCATTAGTAAAGCCACACACCCCAGCTCGATCCCTCCGCTCAACTACCTCAGCTGGACGTCTGGTACCGCCATCGCCAAGAGCAATCAAAGGTCGATCAGCTAAGTCACAACTTTTCTCTGTTTTGGGACCTCAGTGGTGGAACCAGCTCCCTACCGATGTCAGGATCGCAGAGTCGCTCACCAGATTCCGCAAAAGACTCAAAACTCACCTGTTCAGAGTTCACCTCGACTCTGCATAGAAACCAATGCACAGCCACTACTGAATGTTGTACGTCCTGGCACTTGTACATTGCACTTATTCAAGGTACTTAATTGTGTAGCATCTACAGTAGCTGCTATCTTTGCTTTACATGAGGAATGGGTTAGCCTAGCGATTGTAATACTTGCACTTGGTTCTATGAACATCTTTACTGTACCGACAGCGATATATTGTTTCACTTCTTATGACAAATGCACTTATTGTAAGTCGCTTTGGATAAGAGCGTCTGCTAAATGCCCTAAATGTAAATGTAAATGTAAATCAATAAAAGGGCCCCAAATATTTTTCAATTTGGAATGGGAGGAGGACAAATTAAATCTAATATCTTCGAGGTGCAAACAAGAAACCATGTCATTTAGCCATTTTTTGAAGCAGGGAGGAGAAGTTGACTTCCATTCTCTTAAAATAACCCGCTGTGCAATAACCATACCAAACATGAGGGCTTGTTGTAAAACGCATGGAAGAGTAATGGAATATTCGGAGCAGCCTATTATCACCAGGAGACAGTCAGGAGCAAGTTGTCTGTTACATTTGATACCGTACAGATGAAAAATGTCAGTTCAAAACCTAGTGAGTTTAGAACAGGCCCAGAAAAGATGCCCGAGAGTACTGTCAGCAGATTTATATTAATCACAGGTAGCAGGAACAGAAGGTATTCAGAACAGAATTCTTTTGAGCTTGGTTTTGTGCAACCGGTGAATTATTGTAAACTGAATGAGCTGAAGCCTAGCATTAATAGAGCATAAATTTATCCTACGAAGCCCTTTCTCCCACAGCTCACCGGATATTGCTCACCAGTGTCATTGATCCAAGCCTCTTTGATATGGAGAGAGGGCGTTGCCATATAAAATAGATTTTCAAACCGAGAGATCAAATATTTGGAGGTGGGAGGTTTGGTCATGATGTCGTAGAAGACGTGCTGCGCAGGAATTGTATCAAGGCGAGGAAAAAATTGCTTAACAAAATTCCTAATTTGCAAATAATGAAAAAAATGACTAGAAGGGGGATTGAATTTTGACTGAAGCTGAGCAATAGAAGCAAAACAATTATCTATATAGAGATCCCCGATAGTAGATAAACCACTAACTGACCAGCGCTTGAAAACAGCATCCATCAGACCTGGCCTAAAACAGGGGTTCTGACATATAGGAGCATTAATTGACAGTTTTGGGAGATCCAGGACACCCTTAATTTTCTTTAAAATCTTAAACGCATTGCACAGAAAAAAATTATTGCGTAGCAATTTCATATCAATGTTAGGTTTGGAAAATAGAATAGCTGACAGGGAGGCACCGGTAAATGATACAGCGTTACCAAGTTCAAGCTCAGGCCACCTAGGGCGAGGGCCGCACACCTCACAGCCCCCAACTGAAGATTGATTCCATGCTCTAGCATAGTAGGCCCAATAGTAATGAAGAAAGACAGGGAGACCTAAACCCCGTTCCTCCGTGGGCTTCTGTAAGTGAACTTTAGAAATACGGGGGGGCTTGGAGGCCCAGATAAAGGGCATGATGATAAAGTCCAACGCCTTTAAAAAAGAAGCAGTGAGAAAAATGGGCACATTCTGAAAAAGGTATGTGAATTTGGGGAGTACTACCATTTTAATAATGTTAACACGGCCAATCAAAGAAAGGGGGAGAAGTTTCCATTTATCTATCATGGTCTTAAGCTTATCCACCAGATCCAAATAATTGAGTTTGAAGAGAAGTTTTGGATTTCTGGGGATATTAATGCCCAAGTACGAAAAATGGTCAAGGGAAATTCTGAAGGGCAAATTGTCAAGAAAGCTTGGGGCGAGACCGTTAGACAGAGGGATAAAACAGACTTCCCCCAATTTATGGTAAACCCAGAAAGTCACCCAAAGCTGTCTATCAGATTGAGAAGGGGTGAAAGGGATGTCCTCACGTCGGAAAGAGTCAAAACCACGTCATTCGCGTAGAGCCCAATGGTGCAGTCAGATTCGCCACACCTTATGCCAGAAATTTGGGCGCTAGCTCCAATGGCTATGGCTAGCGGCTCTAGAGCCAGAGCGAAGAGCATTGGAGAGAGGCAACAGCCCTGCCTGGTGCCACGGTGCAACTGGAATGATGGGGACCTATCATGATTAGTTAGAACAGAAGATTATGGACTAGCGTAAAGCATCTTTAGTATAGCCATAAATTTCGACCCAAAACCAAATTTATCGAGAGCAGCAAACACGTACCTCCACTCGACCTGGTCGAAAGCCTGCTGAGCATCTAAAGAGATAACAGCCGCATGGGGCAACTTATTTGAATACATTACATTTAGCAGACACCTGGTGTTTGAAAAGGAGTACCGATGAGGGATGAAACCCGATTGATCGGGATGAATTAAAGTACCAATATATTTGTTTAACCGATTAGTCAGCACTTTTGCAATTACTGTTTGGTCTGAATTAAGCAGACTTATATGATTGCGCCCTTACTCTGAAGGGACAACGTGATGATGTCACTACGTTCTAGTGAAGCATACGCGCAGGTCAACTGTCCCGTTGTACGTTGTTTTTGAACTGACTGGACAGTAGTCAGTCATGTATTATAGAGAATAAATACACCAAAGGCTAAAGAGAATCACTTTGCTTATTCTTCACCACGCCATAGAAGAGGAGTGAGCGCTCCATATCAGCTTAACACGTTATGGGCCCAGGAAGTGTTTGGACACAAGCAAGTTAACAGTCATCTCGGAGGAATTACCGGAAGAAGTTTCTGCGCAGAATAGACACGGAACTTGAACATGCTAGGCTAACGTGAATGCTTTGTGTACCATCTTGGAGATAAGTGAACGTTTAGATTCCCGGAAGAAGTATAACGTGAGTAGGGACGTATAACGCGAACGCTAAAGAAGATAACAACCCAGCTTAGCAATGAAAGTATAGCAAGCTAAGAGACTAGCAAAGAGGCTAATAGCCCCAGAGTGAAATTGGCGTGAAAGCAGAAATGGCAAGCACAACGTCAGGAATCATTGGGGCAAAGCTTATATTCGATGGATCAGAAGACAAATATGAACTATGGGAGACAAGATTCCTAGGCCACTTGCACATTCATAAGCTAAAAGGGACAATATTGAATGAGCCTGCCGGCGCCAACGCAGAACAGCTAGCCCAAGATGGCGCGAAGAATGCTGATTGTTATGCTGAACTGGTAAGACTGATAGACGATAAGAGCCTATCGCTGATCAGGCACGATGCAGCCGATGACGGCAGGAAAGCCCTGGGAATATTAAGGGAACATTATTCGGGAAAAAGCAAGCCTAGAATAATAAACTTGTATACATCTTTGACCAAGTTAAGCATGGCAGAGAACAAGAGTGCTACTGACTATATGATAAGAGCGGAGAACGTCATTACTGCTTTGAGAGATGCGGGTGAGACCAAGAGTGATGGACTGACCATAGCCATGGTATTAAACGGACTACCAGACTCCTTCAAGCCACTAGATATCCATGTAACACAGAATGAAGATAATGTTACATTCACAGACTTCAAGAGAAGGCTACATTTTTATGAAGAGTCTGAGAAAATAAACACAGTAGAATCCGCAGACAACGTGATGAAGACGGGTGTGAGGCCAAGCCGAGGCCCAGCCAAAACCCACGCCAGCAGCAGAAAAAGTGAAGATACCGATGTGGCATGCTACAGGTGTGGAATAAAAGGACACAAGTCAAGAGCATGCTCCATAAAAGTGTGGTGCAGCTACTGCAAGAGCAACACACACCAAGAGTCTATATATGCAGGAAAAAGAGGACTCAAGGTGGAGCCAGAAGTGTTGCAGAGGAACCAAATAGCGACCAGGACCACCTCTTCAAGGTCAACCACACCAAAAGAAAGAAACCACCGGACAATGTAAACATGAAGGGCATCATGGTGGACGGGGGAGCGACATCACACATTGTCAATCACATCGGAAGGTTCAAGAGCTTCGATGACTCATTCCGGCCCGAGTCCCATTCAGTGGAGTTGGCCGACGGAACCAAGTGCAGCGGAATAGCACAACGGAGAGGAACGGCGGTGATCTACCTACTAGACCACGCCGGACGCCAGCACAGAGCGCAACTTTGAGATGCGCTGTACATTCCTTCACATCCACACGACATCTTTTCGGTTGCAAGAGCAATAAACGGAGGAGCGACGATCACCTTTAAGAAAGAGTACAATCGCATGGTTTCCAAAGATGGCAGCAGGTTTGATATCCATGAAAGTCGAAATTTGTTTTACTTGCCAACTGTTGAAATTAATGTTGACCAATGTAAACAATGTGTGTTTCATGATGTACAAACCTGGCATGAGATTTTTGGTCATTGTAACTATGAAGATGTACAGAAGGTACAGGGTATAGTGGAAGGCATGGAGATAAAGGGAGGTGCAGTAAGGCCAGCATTTTGTGAAGTGTGTACACAGGGCAAATTCACCCAAACAAGGAATAGGGAGCCAGACAATAAGGCTAAGAAACCTTTGGAACTTGTGCACACTGACTTAGCAGGTCCCATGTGAACACAGAGCATAGATGGAAACAAATATACACAGTATTTTACAGACGACTACTCAGGTACCATATTGGTGTATTTTCTAAGATCTAAAAGTGATGCAGTACAGGCAATAGAAAGGTTCTTGGCAAACATAGCACCTTATGGAGAAGTCAAGTGTATCCTTTCAGACAACGGCACTGAGTTTACATGTGAAGACTTCCAAACACTTTTAAGTAAGAATAAAATCATGCATGAGACGACTGCGACATATTCGCCCCACCAAAACGGCACAGCAGAGAGAGGGTGGCGAACACTGTATGATATGGCCAGATGTTTTCTGATAGAAAGTAAACTACCAAACAAGCTACGGAACTATACTATCCAGACAGCAGCTTATGTGAGAAACAGGTGTTACAAGTTACAAGTTGGCGAATCCCAAGAACTGCTGCAGTCTTTTGGGGGTCGAGGGGGAGGGCCACTCGGCCACCGCAGAGACCTTGGAGGGATCCTTTCTTATCTGGCCCTGACCGATTATTTAGCCCAGGAAGGAGACGGATGGCACGTGGAACTCGCACTTCTCCGCCTTAACATAAAGTCGACTCTCCAGTAATCGCTGAAGAACCTTCCGGACGTGAACCCGGTGCTCCTCCACGGATCTCGAGAAGATCAGGATGTCGTCAATGTAAACGAACACGGAGCGGTTCAACATGTCCCGGAGGACATCGTTGACCAGGGACTGGAAGACAGCGGGGGCGTTGGTGAGTCCGAAGGGCATGACCAGGTACTCAAAGTGGCCCAAAGGGGTGTTGAAAGCAGTCTTCCACTCGTCTCCCTCCCGGATACGGACCAGGTGGTATGCGTTACGCAGGTCAAGCTTGGTGAAGACCGTGGCTCCGTGGAGGGGGACGAAGGCGGAACTAATGAGGGGCAAGGGGTACTTGTTCTTCACCGTGATGTTGTTCAAACAACGGTAGTCGATGCAGGGACGAAGTGAGCCATCCTTCTTCCCCACAAAGAAGAACCCTGCTCCTACCGGTGAAGAGGATGGCCGGATGATCCCAGCGGTGAGGGATTCCCCGATGTACTCCTCCATAGACTCACGCTCGGGCCGAGATAGATTGAACAGGTGACTCCCCGGGGAAAGGAGGTTGATTGCGCAGTCATAAGGACGGTGGGGGGGCAAGGACAAGGCGTGGGCCTTGCTGAACACCTCCCCAAGGTCGTGGTACTCCTCCGGAAGGGAGGACAGGTTAGGAGGTGCGGCGGCAGACTCGAGCTCTGGCGCCCGAGGCGACTGCGCGGACCGCAAACACTGGGACAGGCAGTGCGTACTCCAGGTCGTTACACAACCTGTACCCCAATCGATCTGGGGGTTGTGTGTTTTAAACCAGGGGTAACCCAGAACGACCGAGGAGAAGGGGCTGGAAATCACCAGAAGCGAGATGGACTCGTGGTGATTACCTGAGACGAGTAGGTTGACCGGAATGGTACGGTGCTCCACCCGCGTGAGTGTCCTCCCGTCTAGCGCCAGGGTCTCGATTGGGGGGTCAAGCGGAACAGTGTCGATCTTCAAACGAACAACCAACTCCCGATCAATAAAACTCTCATCAGCTCCGGAGTCCAGGAGGATAGAGAGCGGGAGGGTCTGATCCTGCCACAGGAGGACAGCTTCCAGGAGGGGACGGGAGACCGGGGGGGTTACGGGAGCGGCTCGCCAGGATCCCTCGGGTTACTGGCAAGCCCGTTCTTTTCCCGAAAGCGAGGGGCAGGTTGCCCGGAGATGGCCCGGAAGACCGCAGTAGAGGCAGGAACCGGAGTGCATACGGCGTTCCCTCTCCTCGGGGGAGAGATGCATGCGGCCGATTTGCATGGGCTCGGGAGAGAGTCCCCGCTCGGGACGGGGTGGAGCGGAAAAACAAAGTGGAGGGTTGAGGTGTTGCAGGTGGTCCGAACGGGTGCGCGGAGGACGAGCGTAGACCTCTCTCCCTGCGGCGTTCGCGCAAGCGATTGTCCAAGCGAATGGAGAGAGCGATCAACTGATCTAGGCTTGTGGATTCCTCCCGAGAAGTCAGCTGGTCCTTGATGTCATCGGCGAGGGCATTTAGGAAAACCCCCTGCAGAGCTTCCTCGTTCCAGCCGCTCTCGGCCGCAAGGGTGCGGAACTCAACCGCGAAGGATGCGACGCCGCGGGATCCCTGCCGAAGACGCAGAAGACACTGAGAGGCCTCGTTGCCCCGGACCGTGTGATCGAACACCTTGCGCATCTCCTCGGCGAAGGTGAAATAGTCTGAACACACCGCGGAACCACGTTCCCACACGGCTGCCGCCCAGGCAAGGGCCTCACCTCGCAAGGAGCCGATCAGATAGGCGATCCGTGACTTCTCGGTGGGGTAGGTCTGGGGTTGTAGCTCGAAGACCAGAGAGCACTGAAGGAGGAAGGACCGACAGGAACCCAGGTCCCCTTCGTAGCGTTCGGGGGCTGAGATAAACGGCTCCCGGGAGGAAGCCGATGGACCAGGGGCATGGAATGGGTGTTCTGGAGAGACGGGGCGCTGGGAGTGTACTGAGACGGTCAACTCACGAAGGTTGGAGGTGATCTCCTGCAGGATCTGATCATGCTGCCCTAGGAGTGTCCCTTGACGGGAGATAACCTTGCGGAATGCCTCTGTGTCCGCTGGGTCCATGATGGCCAGTTCATACTGTTTAGGGAACGGGACGTGGGGACCCAAATGCTAAACACAGGGAGGCAGAGGCGGGGTACGTGGAACGGGATTTATTGGTAGGCAGGCGGGTAGTCAAGCAGGCAGGGGTCCGGTAACGGGCAGACAGTCAGGCAGAAAGGGGTTCGACGACAGGCGGGTAGTCAGGCAGGCAGGGGTCCGGTGTCAGGTGGAGAACTACGAAAGAGGAGAGGAGGTTACCACAGGGGCAGGCTACGAAACAGCGGTTCAATAATGCTGGTAGCACCGATACTGACTAGGTAGACGTAACGACGAACTGGCGCCGGCTGATAGGGAATGGTGATTACTGATTGCAGAATGGTGTGCCGGGAGAAGGACCACTGGCGTCAAGTAGTCGCTAGATGGCGGTATTGGACCGCGTAGCAGGACGCAGCGTGACAACAAGTGTGAGAGTGGTCATGCAAAAGGCAGCACAGGAGAATCTTATCTTGCACCAGATGGACGTTAAGAAGGCCTATTTGCGTGCACCGATTGGCTGTGAAATATATATGGAGCAACCACAAGGTTTTGAGAAAGAGTCTGAAACTGGTGGAAAAATGGTGTGTAAATTAAGAAAAGTCTTTATATGGTCTAAAACAGTCAGGGAGAAATTGGAATGTTATGTTACATACATATCTAACTGAGAATGGTTTTGACCAGAATCCTGCAGACAACTGTGTGTACACAAGAGAAAAACAGCACAAAAAGGTTATTTTGATCATACTGGTTGATGATCTAATTGTAGCCGCTAGCGATGAGTATGTACTGAACATTGAAGAGAATGCTCGCAGAGAGGTTCAAGATGAAGGATCTAGGGAGGTTGAACCATTTTCTGGGGATAGACTTTAACCAAACAGAGGGTCAGGTTACAAAGTCACAGCATAGATATGCAACCAAGGTACTAGAGAGGTTTGAAATGCAGGATTGCAGGCCAAGAGAGACTCCATGCGAGCCAAAGCTTGAGTACTCAGAGGATGCTAACAAAATGAATGAGCCAAAGAAGTACAGGGAGGCAGTGGGAAGTTTAATATACTTGTCCACATGCACTCGACCAGATCTAAGCTTTGTAGTCAGTAAATTATCTCAGCATTTTGCTGAACCAACTGAAGAACATTGGAACACAGTAAAACATGTGTTCAGATACCTCAAAGGTACAAAAGAACAGAAGATATGCTTCAAAGGAAGCAACACAAACAGACTAGGTCTTAGAATATACTGTGATGCTGACTGGGCATCAGACGTAACAGATAGGCATAGTATGACAGGATATTGTGCCAGTTTGAGTGAGGGAAGCTCTCACTCACTGGATTTACTTATAACAGCTACTAGAAGGCATGGACAAATACAAATATAAGGTGTACGAAGACAACCAGGATACTATTGCACTAGCCAGAAACCCAGCAAGCAGGAAAAGGTGCAAGCACATAGATATTAAGTACCACCTCATCAGGGAAACTGTAAATAATGGAAGGGTAACTTTGGAATACTGTCCTACTGAGCAAATGATTGCCGATGTGTTGACAAAGCCAGCCACTAAGCTAAAGCTAAAGAAGTTTGCTCAGGATATGTTTGGCACTTAAAAGTGCAAAGTATATTTGTGTGTTAAGCAAAAGAGGGAAACTGTTATTGTTGTTTTTTTTTCCAGGTAACCCAGTGAGCTAAGTACGAGTGGGGGTGTTAAGTGTTAATATATGATTGCGCCCTTACTCTGAAGGGACAACGTGATGATGTCACTATGTTCTAGTGAAGCATACGCGCAGGTCAACTGTCCCGTTGTACGTTGTTGTTGAACTGACTGGACAGTAGTCAGTCATGTATTATAGAGAATAAATACGCCAAAGGCTAAAGAGAATCTATCGCTTTGCTTATTCTTCACCACGCCAGAGAAGAGGAGTCACCGCTCAATCTCAGCTTAACAATGGCATTCGCCACTTATTCAAATTATAGAGGTTGAAGCAGTCTGCATTTTGGTCACTTGCCATAAGACTGTCATGTGTTTTATCAAAACACCATCAGTAACATTTAAATTGAGTTGATGTGGGCCGCTCTTTTTTTTGTCCGATTTCTTCAGTGTTCAGTGCCTGTTTGTGAGATATGCATTGTTTGAAAGATAAGCCTTTGATTTTGTACAATTTTAATATGCCTTTCATCAACAGTGGTTTGGGGTTTTATATCTAAAACTAAAGATCTTAACTACTGGTGAACGATGTTGCAGAACATATATGCTAAAAGTTTGTGTTGATTGCATGGAAAAGGGAATAACCAGTTACAACTTATATGGTAAGAGCCTGGTAATACCATGGAAGCAAACAAGGCTTCCTTTTACAGTACAGTTTCAGCTTACTTACTGGGTAAATTGTCATGTTTTACTCGGTAACGTTGCAGAACATACATGGTACAAGTTTGTGTTGATTGCATGGAAAAGGGAATGATCTATTACAAATTATACGGTAAGAAACTGGTAATACCATGGAAACAAACAACGCTTCCTTTTACAGTACAGATTCAGCTTTTTTACTGTGTAAATTGTCATGTTTTACTTAGTAACGTTGTAGAACATACATGGTACAAGTTTGTGTTGATTACATGGATGATGGAATGTATCTATTACAAATTATATGGTAAGAACCTGGTAATACCATGGAAACAAAGAAGGCTTCCTTTTACAGTACAGTTTTAGCTTATTTACTGGGTAAATTGTCATGTTTTACTTATTAACGTTGCCGAACGTACATGGTACAAGTTCCAGTTTACCGAATGGAAAAGGGAATAATCTATTGCAAATTATATGGTAAGAACCTGGTAATACCATGGAAACAAACAAGGCTTCCTTTTACAGCACAGTTTCAGCTTACGTAGTGGGTAAATTGTCATGTTTTACTTTGTAACGTTGCAGAACATACATGGTACAAGTTGCAGTTTACTGCATGGACTGGAATGTATCTATTACAAATTATATGGTAATAACGTGGTAACAGCATGGAAACAAAGGGCTTCTAGAGGAAAAACACTAGAGGAAAACTGTTCCTGCGGAGGTTGTTACCAGGTAAGTAATTCCATAGTTTCTAAGGTAAATCGAATGAACCCTTTCTGAATGGGTGTAGCTATTAATAATAACTATGTAAGAAAAAGTAATTTATTGGAAAGTGCTATGCTAATTTCTAGATAGTACATCATTAAACTTGGGCTGTTACCAATGTAACCCAAATGTCCCGCTGTCTCTCTATGACCCTGGACTCTGCGTTGTGTTTGATTGTTTGGTGTGATGGGTAGAGAAGGACCATGGGACACAGTTGTTCGGGATTGTGGGAGACGCTTGGCAATTTATTCCCCAACAGTGGAAGGTCTTCAATATGGCCTTGTATCTTGTATCCATGAGGGTCAAACACAAAACAAGAATTAGAAAAAAAACTCTTTGACCCAACAAAATGTAAAAATAAATACATATAACTATAAACTATATAATTTAAGAAAGATTCTCTTTCAAATAAAAGACAAAAATATTAAATTAAACAGTAGACAAAATCATATCGTACAAGATCATATAAGACGCAAACACACACATCACATATAACACTCAACAGGTAAACGAACATATTGTAATATATGCAACATATTGACCAAACAAACTGAAGGGATGGGTAGTTTAAACTTATATTAAAAATATAGATTGTGCAAGATAACTTGCTCACCTTGTATCCATGAGGGTCAAACACGAAACAAGATGGCACCCACTCGAACTACGTTGGCGCACACACGTGAACTACGGTGGCGCACAAGGGACATAATATTAAAATCGCGGTATACAGCGCCACATGGTGGCCTGTCTAATTAACAACCTTACACCAACATAAACCTTGGATAACTACAAGTGTAACTTGAATTAATTGGTGTTTCTCAGAATTGGTTGCCTAAATTCCTAGGAAGTATACAATAATATCTGAGTGATTACCAACCTAAAACAGTTACAAATACACGGTACTTTGTAGAGTTGATTGGTAATAGTGGAGGTTTTACTTAGTACGTCAGCTGTAATTCCTCTGTATTGACCTTCTTATTACCGATGGTAATTACCCAGTAATACACTATGATTTACCATATATATACCGGGTAATTCCTCTGTATTTACCTTCTTAATACCAGTGGTAATTACCCAGTAATACACTATGATTTACCATATATTTACTGGGTAAATACAAAGTGATTAGGGGACTGTAAAAGAAAGGGTTACCCAATCTTAGAACTAGTTATAATATCTTAACTATCGTTTTTTTTTTAAATGTTGATGTTCAAGAATATGTTCTAAAGTTTTCAAAAAATTAAAAAAATATAATGTGAATAAAATGTATTTTTTATTGTACCGTTTATCAACCTTGATAACATATAGTACTCGTTAACTGTTAATAAGTGTATTGCAAAGGACTTATTAACCTTAATAAGCACTTTTCCCGATTAAGATTCCGTACCTGCAAAATACAGAACAAACATTTTTATTATGATTTTATTAACACTTATTGATAGTCTTATTAACACAGATAAATGTTAATAAGCATATAATAAGGTCTTATTATATGTTAACTAAGGCTTAATACAAGGACCTTAATATAAAGCGTTACCCAAATTCTTTCTTTATATATATATATATATATAGGCCTATATATATATATATATATATATTCACGGATCCCTGTGACACCAGTTTGACTCGACTTTGTCGTTGAAACTGGGATTTGTTTGTGTGCCATGGAATATGAGTCTCAGTAACTTGCAACGGCTCAAAATCCGTGGCTGCATCACGCAAATTCCTATTTCCTGTGAGAGCAGGTTGCCTATGTTTAGACCTATCAAAGTTGTTTACCTCTATAGGCGTGGTTCCCGAACAGTCTCTTAGGAGTCTTCTTAGTAAACACTCCTTACATCGTTCATAAATGGCACTGTCCAGAAAGAGCATACTGAAATCGATTGCTCAGAGATGAGTTTCCATTTCATGCGCATGACAGCGTTCAAAAAAATATTGCAGTCTTTGAGGATTAAACATTGCTCGAAATCCTTCTAGTAGGCCTAAACATTTATTTAACCATGGGCAAACATAGCATTTTTTAACACTGATTTAAAAAATAAATAGAAAATATAGAAAACAGCGAGGAGATTGAGGCAATCACATCCTTAATTACAGCTGTCACAGCCGTTCAAATTAGGCTATTGATTTTCTGTTTCCAAAGGTGTCTGACTTGTTGATTATTTATGAAAATAGACATTTTGAAATGAAAGCTAAATTTTGAATAGTTTATTTAGCTTATTTTATAATTCTGTTCATGCTGAGACTGCTTTGCTTTTTGTTACCTGTATCGGTCTATGTTCGGACTTAGCGCACCACCCGGCCAGTGTGTGTTTGTCAGGTGAAAACTAAATGTCAAGGGAAAGAGGCGGTGGTTGAAAAAAGTCTTTCGACCACTTATTACAATCACTTCTTATAATGGTTCATAATTTGTTTCCCACTATAATTTCCTTAATTTAGGAGACTGTTTTGTTTATTTTTGATTTGTAAAAGAAATACAATATTTTTTTGAAGAGACCGGCTTCTAAATGGTGCTGTGCCCAGCAATGTGCCAGAATTAACACAGATGGAGGGGAAGGCGCTCGCGATTATAGGTGAGATCTCCTGGGATGGGATCTCGGGGGACCTGAGTAGAGTTGATGCTGGAGGCTCTCATGCCAGGCGATCCCCATCCCCTGCCACGACACCTCAGGCTAGGCGCTTACATGGACACTTCTGATCCGATTAGAAGTGGAAGAACAGCTCAATCTGAATAAAAAATGATCATATTTACGCCTAAATCGGAATACCTCTCTGATCGGAATAGAATTCCATGCGGAATAGAAGAGGTAGTGTAGTCCGCTATAATCAACATGTATAACCGCTATGGTCGAAAGATGATACACTTATTCAGATTGGTTTGGGGTTGGTGCGGCTACTTTTTAACCTCGAGAGATGGCATCAGAAGTTGCAGTAGTTCGCAGTTGGTCCGTCTGTACTTTTATGCAAACCGAACTTGACCACTGTCAAGGAAAGTGTTTTTTTTTCCTGATTCACGTCTTTCTTATTACTTCCTAAGTAGTCCAGTTACTTATCAACCCTAGCGCGTCCGTTTCTGAGTGACGTCAATGCCAAATGCCATATATACAGTACATTCGCATAGCAGTATAGGAAAAGATCTATTCCAATTAGAAATCTAATCTGATTTCTAATCGGATCAGAAATGTTCATGTAAACACGGCTACTGTCAATGTGGCGGTTCCATGCGCAACTGGGATTTCTAAAGGTACAATGGCGGCGACTAGCGTCAGGAGCTGAACCATCACTATGGTAGAGCTAAGAAGGTTCTACGAGTGCTTCAGACCAACCTTAACAACGAACGAGGTACGAAAGAGATTCGTAGCAAAGAATGTTTTGGGAAACACGCAAAGAACTTAAAGTAGAGGTTACGAATGATGTAGCATTAAGAAGGCTTTAAGAAGGTTTCGGGAAACAGTTTGCATCTGTAGCCAATTTAGGCCAAATTAAATGGCATGTTTGAAGTAAGGATGTTGTCTCGGCTGTTCTTTGTTTGGGCTGTGGGTAGGCTACAGCAAGGCGAGGTCAGCTCGACTTGCTTCCAATAATTTCAAAAACTCGCAACTTCAAAAGAATATTATATTTATTTTACAAATCAAAAATGAACAAAACTGTCTTCTAAATTAAGTAAATAATACTAGGAAACGTATAAACCATTATAAGAAATGAGTGAACGTAATAAGTGGTCGAAAAACTTTTTTCAACCACCACCTTTTCCCGCTGGGCGTTGCGCAGAGCCCGCACACAGACCCCTACAGGTAACAAAAAACAAAGCAGTCTCAGCATAAACAGTATTATATAATAAGCTAAATAAACTATTAAAAATTTAGTTTTCATTTCAAAATGTCTATTTTTCTGTGTATGTTTTTAAAATCAGTGTAGGCTATGCTATGTTCGCCCATGGTTAAATAAATGTTTAGCCCTAATAGAAGGATTTCAAGCAATGTTTTATTCGCAAAGACTGCAATATTCTTTAGAACGCTGTCATGCACCTGCGCATGAAATGGAAACTCGATCTCTGAGCAATCGATTTTAGCATGCTCTTTCTGGACAGAGCCGTTTACGAACGACGTAAGGAGTGTTTCCAAAGAAGATTCCTAAGAGACCATTCGGGAACCACGCCAATAGAGGTAAACAACTTTGATAAGTCTAAACGTAGAAGTCTTCATAGCGCGCTGAGAGTGAACGTTATTGGGAAACCGGGCCCAGCCCAATTACCTTGTAGGTGGACACTATGTAAGGTAGTGGCAGTTCCACCAATAAGAGCAGTCTGATCCGATTTTTGGTGGAGGACTGTAAACACCCAGAGTACAAAGAATTGCTGCTCGGCAAAGTCCTGTAAATAACTTGTAAGGAATCCTGTTACAAACTGACAAAGGAGAAGCATGAAAATCAGAAATGTGGGACACAGAACCGCACACGTTCCCTTAATCACTTAACTGGCAAGCTCAATTGGATTCAGTGTGTGTGACAGCCTAATTGGCTTACATTCCTTCACAGGCTGTGACACGGTCAGGGTAAGTCATGGAATTTAACTGTTGACTCATTCCAGAAAATTGAGCAGTTTACCTGTTCCATGTAAATAGCAATTAGCAGCACATGTGAAGTGAATGAACTGCGCTACCAGCTGTTCTGCACCAAAAGGGGAGATATCGAGTCCAGCCAGCTTCCACCATGTAGAGACTCTTTTTACATGCATGCTCAACAGGCAAACTATCAGGCAGCAATCTGGAACTGCTTTCTAATACCAAACACAATAATATGAAACATTGGGATGTATCCTGAAAATGAGCCAATATCAAGATATGCACCAGCATTTAAAATGGGGGTTATCATGCCAAAATGTTAGCTACAAACTTGTATCTTTTCAAAAATGATGAGTAACCTTTGCCATCTAGGGTGATACCGACATCTGGTCTGGCCCATGGACTTCCCTTCCTCGTCCCTCTCCCCCCGGCGCCACATTCCCTCAGCATCTCCTCCCTTTAGACATCAGTTACCTCCCTAAGTGACCTCCCTTAGTGACCTCCATTAGTGACCTCTCTTAGCTACCTTCCTTAGTTATCTTCCATAGTAACCTCCCTTAGTTTTGTCCATTAGTGACCTACCTTAGTTCCCTTTCTTTTGTTCCCTTATCGTCATCATATGCCTCTGTTGTTGAAGTTTCAAAACTATTAACTCTTTCTGAAGTATTTTCCAGTTCTTGGCAAAATGTATTTTCCAGTCCTAATCCTTTATACATTCCTTTGAGTTTGTGTCTGCATTTGGGTCCAAACCCTCGTGTTGCTGCTGCCCTGCTAGTACCATTCCTCCACTTCAATCCTACTAGTACCAGTCCTCCACTTAATTCTGCTGGTACCATTCCTCCACTTTAATCCTGCTAGTACCAGTCCTCAACTTTAATCCTGCTAGCACCAGTCCTCAACTTTAATCCTGCTAGTACCAGTCCTCCTCTTTAATCCTGCTAGTACCAGTCCTCCACTTTAATCCTGCTAGTACCAGTCCTCCACTTTAATCCTGCTAGTACCAGTCCTCCACTTTAATCCTGCTAGTACCAGTCCTCAACTTTAATCCTGCTAGTACCAGTCCTCAATTTTAATGTTCAGCAAGCAGTGGTGAATCAAGAAGAAGGGTTCACCACGCCTCCCAGGTCCAGCAGCTCACCACTGCCATCGCTCTGCCTGCTTCCCCGGATCCACCTCCAACGGCACCAACGCTGCATGGTCCTGTCTCGGAGCCTCGGGTTGGGGTTCCCGAGCGCTACGCCAGTGATGTGGAGGGCTGTAATCCATTCTTCACAAACTGTTCCATCCGCTCTCCAGCCCAACAGCTTCACCTCCGAGGAAACCAGGGTGGCGCTCCCTGTTAAACATCTGACGGGTCACGCTCAGCTGTGGGGAACGGCCGAGTGGGAACGATGCACGCCAGCCTGCTCCTCCTTCCAGACCTTTGCCGCCGAGCTTCACAAGGTGTCCCGACGCCTCTGGTGGCCTCCTCGGGCTCCGCCAGGGGTCCTGCTTTGTGGTTGACTATGCCATCGAATTCCACACCCAAGCTCAGCTGAGCGAGTGGAACCAGGCAGCCCAGGGCGACGCTTTCCTTCTCGGACTGGCTTATTACATCAAGGACGAGTTGATTTCTCACGACCTGCCCTCTTCGCTTGATGGCATCATCGAGCTGGTTTCCCATGTCAACAGACGCATTCAGGCCAAACGACGGGAGAGGCGCTCAGATCGTCATCTGACCATCCGTCCCTCAGTTCTTCCCTGGTCGCCATCTCCTCCTGCCGGTCAACCCACGAGGGAGGTCGAGCCCATGCAGATCAGCCGGGCCATTCTCACACGTGAGATAGAGAGAGACGCTGCATGGGGAACCTCTACTGTGGTTAAATGGGACACTTCCTATTCAAGTGTCCAGTAAAAGCCCATGCTCACCAGTGAGAGAGGTGGTCCTGGTGAGACACACATCCAAACCCTCCTCCAACCTACATCCCCTGTGCGAAGGGCGACTACTGTTGCCTCTGGGCTCCCAGACTCTCGCTGCACTGATTGACTCTAGTTCAGATTTTAACATTATTGCCAACGCTCTAGCTCGACAGCTGGGGGTCGATCGAGTTCTTCTGCCCTGTCCGGTTCCTGTCAAGGCTTTGGACAGCCGCCTTATGAAGACAGTCACCCACCAGACGGTGCCTATCCGCTAGCTCCTCTCTGGCAACCACTATGAGACTGTACAGTTCCACATCCTGCAGTCTCCTCGCCATCCGCTCCTCCTGGGTTTCCCTTGGCTCTGTCGTCATAACTCCCACCTCGACTAGACCACTGGGGCTATCCTAGGCTCATCCTGTTATCAGATCTGCCTGAAGCGAGCCACTGCAACCGAGCGGACCATCAGTTCCAGCTCTGTGGAATACGTCAAAGGCCTGGGCTACCTCTCTTCCACCGTATAGACTTGACGACTGCGGCATCTACCTCCAAACCGGCCGCCTGTACTCCCTGGCCGCCCCTGAGAGAGTAGCAATGGACACGTACATTAATAATTCTCTGGCGGCGGGCATCATCCGTCCTTCCTCGTCCCCGGCAGGGTTGGGGTTTTTCTGTGTTGCAAAGAAGGGTAAGACGCTTCGGCCTTCCATTTACTACAGAGGGTTGAATAATATTACGATAAAGAATCATTGCCTTTAATCGCAGCCGCCTTCGAGCTCCTAGAAGGTGCCACCATCGTCACCAAGCTTGACCTATGCAATACCTATCATCTCGTTCTGATCCGTGAGGGGGACGAATGGAAGAATGCTTTGAACACCCCCTCCAGCCACTAGGAGTACCTGGTGATGCCCTTTGGCCCAACCAACACTCCGGCTATCTTCAAAGCCCTGTTGAACGATGTGCTGCAAGATAAGCTGAACAAGTTTGTGTTTGTCTACTTCAACGTCATCTTGATCTTCTCCCGTTCCAGAGACAAACACTTCCACCAGGTCATGGCGGTCCTACAGCGCCTATTAGAGAACTCCCTCTTCGTCAAAGCTGAGAAGTGTGAGTTCAAAGCCCCATCGGTCTCCTTCCTGGGGTACGATGTAGGGAGGGGGACCGTGCGGATGGACTCAGCCAAGGTCTTTGCCGTCACTACCTGGTCCGTCCCGGACTCCGACAAACAGCTTCAACGTTTCCTTGGTTTCGCCAACTTCAACCGGAGGTTCATCAGAGGTTAGAGCACGGTGGCAGCCCCCCTCACGGCCCTCACCTCCTCAAAAGTGCCCTTCCAGTGGACTTCGGCCCCCCATGACTCCTTGCAGGCCCTAAAGGAACGGTTCACTTCGGCCCCCATTCTGGTCAGGCCAGATCCTGATCGGCAGTTCGTAGTCGAGGTGGACGCCTCCGATGTGGGAGTCGGGGCTTTCCTAACCCAGAGGGCTGCCGCCGACCAAAAGGTTCACCCCTGCACGATCTTCTCTAGGCGGTTGACCCTGGCCAATGGGAATTATGACCTAGGCAACAGGGAGCTTCTCGCGGTCATGCAAGCCTTGGAGGAGTGGCAAGACTGGCTCAAGAGGATGAAGCTGCCGTTTCTGGTATGGACGTATCACAAGAACCTGTAATATATCCAGTCCACCAGACGTCTTAACTCCCGGCAGGCTTGCTGGTCGCTCTTCCTCACCCGATTCAACTTCACTTCTTTGTATCGGCTGGGTCTCGCAACGTCAAGCCCAATATATTTAAGTGTTTAGAGAGGTTCATTGTGTTGTTGTGGCTTTTTAGAAGTTGGACTGCTTAATATTAGTTTGTTTTAGTGAACAAGTTAACATGCTAACTTTCCAGCTGTATTTAACTGTAATTATACGGCATATAATTACATATATTTCCTTTGTGGTAGGCGTTTGTTCATGGCGGATGACCAACTGTTTTCTTTCTGTCTAAAACATTCGACAGTTATCTGTTAACAATAAATGTCCAGTGCCAAAGCCAGTCTTCCATCATTTGCTTCACGTTAGACACAACGCAGGTAACCGGTACTGAGGCCAGGCCGTTTACACTCAAAACCGTCTGTTCGTGCCACATGACCTCCGGTCCAAGGTTCTGCAGTGGACCCACAACTCCCAATTCACCTGCCACCCTGGAATCCAGAGAACCAAGGAGGTTGTCCAGCGCCGCTTCCGGTGGTCCTACCTGGGAGAGGACACCAGAGGCTTTGTCCAGGGTTTCCGCGCATCCTTAAAAAGTCTTAAATTCATGTGTCTAAA
Organism: Pollachius pollachius; assembly: GCF_949987615.1. Taxonomy (NCBI): domain Eukaryota; kingdom Metazoa; phylum Chordata; class Actinopteri; order Gadiformes; family Gadidae; genus Pollachius; species Pollachius pollachius. Next base: position 1,454,742 of record NC_136944.1, read on the forward strand.
TTTAAGGCCTTAAAAAGTCTTAAATTTGTTACAAATATCGTATGCTAGTCTTAAATACTGTAACTCAAGGTCTTTAATTTGTCGGGGCAGGACTATTTATTTTTGTATTTTTTTCGTGGGACTTTTCAGGAAGGACATGTAGAGAGGCTTCTTTCTTGCTAGCTGCATATATAAATGATTATCTGCGTGCTTGCTAGCTAGTCTGCGACAATGGGTAGGTGCAAATTCAAGGACAGTTGGCTGGAAGACATCCGTTTCCGAAGTTGGCTCGCGTCGTGTTGCCAACCCAGAAGAGGCCAGATGCATTCTGTGCAAAACTACAATCAAGCTCGGCACCATGGGCATTAAGGCTGTCGTCAGCCAGATGCAGTGCCAAAAACACAAAACATTTGCCAGGAGCCACACAGAGACCCCAGCCATTTCGCAGTTTTGCATCTCTGCCCCGGGACCACTGCCGCAGACAACGGTCCGCGCTGCTACTAGCGCTGACCTGAGAGTAGCATTCGGTGTGATACCAACACTGAAAGCAGAGGTTTTGTGGATTTTAAATACAGTAGTTTAAATACAAGCACCAGTCTTACAACTCCAATGAGGGGATAGGAGATCTCTTCCGTTTGATGTTCCCTGACTCGCAAATCACGAGCACGTTTACATCGGGAAAGGACAAGACGGCCTATATAACTCACTTTGGACTAGCGCCTTTCATCAGAAGGGAGCTAATCTGCAGTGTCAACAAGTCTGATTTTGTTTTAATGTCCGATGAGATTTTGAACCACACCACTAAAAATAAGCAACTGGATGGGCACGTACGATATTAGGTCGCAGATCAAGTGCATCCACGTTACTTGGGCTCGCAATTCATGGGACACGCAACAGCTCGAGATTTACTGCACCACTTCAAAGTAAGTAGTATACATTTTTTTCAATGACAAATTGTTAATTGTGTTATATGTATTTGGGCAATTTCATGATGCAGGCCTATTTAATGCAAAGACATATATAAGGTTTAATGTGGCTGTATGATGAATATAAAGTGCTTGCAGCTTTGAGTGTTGTGTTTGTGCGTTCATACATGTGTGTGCATTGATGCTGTGTAGGCTAGTCATTTCTACCCCATTATTTAGAGGCATAGAGATGGGGACATAAGAGCGCGGAAGGGAGAGGGAGTGGATGGATGAGGAAGAGGGAGAGAGTTAATGTTAACTGAGGATGTGTGCAGACAGAATGTTAAATTACACTGAACCATTGGCAATCATGTCATTATAATCATAGTCATGTCTTACTCAAGAGTGTGTGGAGGACCTGAATCTGAGGAACATGGTGTCTATCTCCATGGATGGACCCAATGTAAATTGAAAGTTCTTTGAGCTTCTACAGCAAGAGCACGCTGAGCAGTAAGGTGGTGTCCAGCTGGTGAATGTGGGTAGCTGTGGCCTCCACACCCTACATAACGCATTCAAATGTGGATTCTCTATGTGGCAACTGGAGAAGGTAAGATAATTATAACTAAGAGAAACCTTTCATTAATCCCACAAGGGAAATTGGAATATTTAAACAAATGGACAATAGACAGGATTTAAAAAGAGAGCATGAATTTGATTTAAAATATTACAGATGTCTAATACTATTTACACATAATGTACATTAACGTTCAGTCCAGGGACTTGCTCAGGACGTTGCTTTGGTTGCCTGGGGAACAGCCCATTTACCCTCCTTGACTCAAGTTGCCCCTGTGAGAAAAAAAATACTGTGGGAGGTCTAATGGGTGGCGCTGGTTTTACAGTCTGATATGACAGGGGGAATGGGCCTGCAATATTGCTCCTTTACACAATTTTAGTGAAGATGTCTCACCAGTGCTATCAGTGTGTGCTTGGATGGGTGAAAGTCATTCTCCATCAGAGATGACGGTTAACTCATCATTCCTCTCTCTTCCACCAAGGTGTTGAGGGGGATGCACTACCTTTTTCACAATACACCAGCGAGGATGGATGACTTCTTTGCCCTCACCAAATCCTCAGTCTTCCCATTACCATTCTGTGGCCATCGGTGGATTGAGAACCTTCAAGTTGTGGAAAGGACCATAGAGGTAATAGTAATGAAACTTTATTTATATTATAGCACTTATCAAAATATAATTACAAGGTGCTGCACAATATATGATAACATAGACATACACGATGTAATATTAAAAGTATGGCCTTCACTGGTGAAGTATGTGGATGCAGTGAGCATAAAGAAGGTTCCAAACCCTTGAACAGCCTCATTTGACACAATAGAAGCAGCAAGATCCACTCATCTTGCCTAAGCTACAGTTCTTTATGGCTATCTCGAGGACCTTCACTCCCTTTATGACAAAGTATCAGACTGACGCACCAGTCATGCCATTCCTTTGCAAAGACTTGGTAGGGTTGTTCAAGGTAATCAAATTAATAATGAAGAATCAACAAGAAAAGCAAAACAAGTTGAGCGTGAGTGGGCATACTGTATGTGTGCGTGCATATGTGTACGAGCATGCAAAAATGGGAGACGCTGTTTGGTAGCTTAATTCATCAAACTCGTTCCTAATCAAAACATAAAATTACTGAAAGATTATGTTTTGGCTAAGTAAAGGTCACTCATCATTATTTATACTTGATTATGGTGATGTTAAGAGATTATTTTAAATAACTAATATAGAAATGTTTTTCATGGTTAATGTGGTTATCAAGGTACTTACCCTTCTATATAACAATTCCTTTTACAATTCCTTGTAGTGCAGACATTTCTGCAAGACAAGCAGTTGTCCAGAGGTGTCTATGCTGGTATGAATAGTTAATAGAATAGTTTTAATGTTGTTCCTGATTCTCAGGAACAATTGGACATAAGACCGTCTGCTTATATCATGATTAATCATCTAAATAAGATTTCACATATTTCCTTTCATCTGTTTTGTTACAGGTGATGTGATTATCCAACAGTTTGGGAACTTCCTGTCTGTCGAGGCTAAAAGTGAGCAGTTCTTGTCCTTCTGGCCCACAGAAACCAGGCTTGATGTGTTTCTGCACGGCTTTCTCAGCGAACGCTACCCTGAGCTTTGGGGTTTCTGTCAGAAAATTCTACTCTTATCCCATGGGCAGGCAACGTTTGAGAGAGGCTTCTCGATTAATAAGGAGGTGGAGACTGTAAACCATAAGGAGGACACTGTCATTGCCCAGAGACTGGTATGTGACTACGTTGCCAATTGTGGGGGGGGGGGGGGGGGGTGGCTCTCTTGAGAAAGATGCTAACATGTTTGCTGAGCAAGCTGAGAGTAAGTCCGGCACCTTGATGGCTCAGCTCATTAGAAAATCAAATATCCTCAGGAAGAGATGCAAAGAAATATTAAGTGAGCTGAAAAACATAGAGGCAGAACTGGGGATTAAGGCCACAGCACTTAGGCTCACCTGAGGCTCATAAAATGTGTGTGTGTGCAGTAGGTCCTTTAGTTTTTTTTGGTTAGATGTTTGCAGCTGCACTTGTTATTCTTTGAACCATTAAGCACACTGCTGTTTGACTCAATGTACTAAATTTGCTTGTATTTCTGTATATTTTTTCATATACTTGGTTCGAAACATGCTGTTAAACTGCACTTTAACTTTTGAACAGTGCTCTCTGGCTTTTGAACCAGAGAGCACTGAGTATCACTTTATTTTCAATAAACAGACAAAAAGTAAACTTGAATGAGTCTCATTGAGTGACACACATGCTATGCTTGGGTTATAATACAGCGGGATCCCCCCACCATCGCATGTTTTAGGTCTTAAATTTCATTCAAGGTGGTATTAAAAAGTCTTAAATTTGACTTGCTGAGACCTGCAGATACCCTGTTTGTCAACGCCTGCCCTACCTGCAACCAACACAAGCCCACGCTCCAGGCTCATACTGGTCTCCTGCATCCACTGCCGCTTCCTCATCGCCCCTGGTCCCACATGGACCAGGGGATCCATGGATTTTGTCAACGGTCCAGCGGCAACACCACCATACTGATGGTGGTAGAACGCTTCATCAAGATGGCCCACTTCGTGCCATTACCCAAGTTCCCATTGGCAAAAGAGACTGCCCAGCTGCTGCTTAACCACGTTGACCGGCTCCACGGCATCCCGGTTGAAATGGTCTCTGACTGGGGCCCCCACTTTACCTCAGTCTTCTGAAGGAAGTTCTGCTCCTGCTTCTTTTTTGGGCCAAAATTCGAACAGAGGAAGTGTGCACCAAATTTGAAAAGAACACAAAAGTTAACGGGAAAAAATAGAAGAGAGGTACCATATAATAATGGAATGATTAATTAATGCACAGACTCTTAGTGCAGTCCAGAAGGAGTAAAGGTGGTGGTTATGGAGTCCAGATGGAATAAAGAATGTGAGCAGATATTTACCAAATTTAGTCATAGTTTCATATTTAAACGTCTTTCTAATATAAGGCCGAAAATCCCCCCCTCATGAAGAAATAATGTAGACAAATAATACATTTCATGAATCCTTAGAGTCATGGCAGTATTCCAGTTTTGGGTGTTTTGTGTCTCTGATGTTTCCTGGAGCCACATGACTAGAAGGAAACATGATTTTGGCTGAAATAAAAAATAAAAATAATAATTAAAGGTTTGAAGTGCTCCTGTGTCCCCTGTACTGGTCATACATATTCACAATGAACGCTCCGAGTGTCACCTTAAAAATTATACCAAACACAATAATATGAAACATTGGGATGTGTACTGAAAATTTGCCAATATCAAGATATGCACCAGCATCTAAAATGCATTTTTTAACAGGGGAGAGTAACTTTAACGGCTGATAAACCAAATGTAGCTGTGACTCAGGAAGGGTTATCCTACCAAAATGTTAACTACAGACATGTATCTTCTCAAAAATGATGAGTAACCATTGCTACCTTGGGTGATACCCTCAGCAGCTCCTCCCTTTAGACACCAGGTGTCCGAGGATACCTGGTGGACAGGAGGAGAGTCTGAGGACACCTGGTGGACAGGAGGAGAGTCTGAGGACACCTGGTGGACAGGAGGAGGAGAGTCTGATGAAAGCTGGTGGACAGGAGGAGAGTCTGAGGACACCTGGTGGACAGGAGGAGAGTGAGGACAGCTGGTGGACAGGAGGAGAGTCTGAGGACACCTGGTGGACAGGAGGAGAGTCTGAGGACACCTGGTGGACAGGAGAAGAGTCTGAGGACACCTGGTGGACAGAAGGAGGAGAGTCTGAGGACACCTGGTGGACAGGAGGAGAGTCTGAGGACACCTGGTGGACAGGAGGAGGAGACTCTGAGGACAGCTGATGGACAGGAGGAGAGTCTGAGGACACCTGGTGGACAGGAGGAGGAGAGTCTGAGGACAGCTGGTGGACAGGAGGAGGGTCTGAGGATACCTGGTGGACAGGAGGAGAGTCTGAGGACACCTGGTGGACAGGAGGAGAGTCTGGGGACACCTGGTGGACAGGAGGAGAGTCTAAGGACACCTGGTGGACAGGAGGAGAGTCTGAGGACACCTGGTGGACAGGAGGAGGAGAGTCTGAGGACAGCTGGTGGACAGGAGGAGGAGAGTCTGAGGACAGCTGGTGGACAGGAGGAGAGTCTGAGGACAGCTGGTGGACAGGAGGAGGAGAGTCTGAGGACAGCTGGTGGACAGGAGGAGAGTCTGAGGACAGCTGGTGGACAGGAGGAGAGTCTGAGGGCAGCTGGTGGACAGGAGGAGAGTCTGGGGACACCTGGTGGACAGGAGGACGAGGCAATCTAAAGAACAGCCGGACTGGGATGGTTTGTGGTTATTAATAATAAAATCTTATCTAACTCTTATCTGCGAGGAAGCTCTTTAGGGATTCTGCTTTGATTCTTCTATTTTTTGGCTTTTATTAAAGAAGTGTGCCTTATTTCACAGACACTTCCACTAGACCTCACTGCATGAAGACCTTAAAGGGAAAGTCAGCTCAAATAGCATGAAACATTCATAATCATGTTAGATATTAAAATAAAAATAATCCTTCATGATCAAAGGGAATTAGCCAATGGATTACTGTTCATGATTTCTCTGTTCATCTCCCTGGCTTTTTCTTGGGAGATAGTCTGCTTTCATTGGATCACACTTAACAGTTTGAGGAACTTTAGGGGAAGTCAGCTAGATTGACATCATATCATGGTCACAATTACTTATAGCTGTCATGAAAAAGGATATTAATTGGTTATTTGAACATTTCAAATGATTCCTGTTCAGGTTTCCCTGGCTATGACTGTCACATTTCAGGAGATGACCTTACCCTTTCGGACACAATGAAAGGCAGAGCCAGGACGAAATGCCCCCCTACCTGCTATGCAAATTGCTGCAAATTGACAAATGTCAAATGGAGGCTTCGTTTTGCCAGACAAGTGACTCTACAGCCGGTAAATGATCTGGAACGATCGACTTACAACGCTCCATGAGGCTCACAAACATGTTTGTTAATAAGTAATTGAACGCAGGTGCGAGGTGCACACAGGAGAAGATGACAAAAATTGTTTTTCAACCGCTCGGTACCACACCGCATCTACACGCAAGTTTTCAAAAGAAAAGAAAGATTGAAGCGAATAAGCGACGCCATTTTTGATTTGTTTAAAGGGATACCTCACCCATTCAGAACCGGCGTTCCATCATTATAAAATCGCTATTGTAATATAAAAAAAAAAGTTTATTTCCCCTTAGTCTAACCCAGTCTACCCTTGGCCTAGCTTTCCTGATCTAATTTTCTCCCGAGATGACGTCAGATGACGCGTTTGATGTCATCTCGGGAGAACTTTGCTTGCCTGCTAGAAGGGCCGAGGACTACAAACCACTGGTTCCGCAAATTTGTGAGCCCACCAATAAGGAATGGGGGGGGGCCGGAGCTCGCGTAGCTCGAGATGTAAACACAATGGCCGCCATGTTTCTGTGTAACAGCCAAAGTGGATTTTGAAAATCTATTGTTGGATTCAGACTTTCAGAGCAATTAGTGCAAGCCAGAATACAGCCAGGGAGAATTTACACAAACAGAGGGGGAGGCTACTGCGGCTGCAGCTGAACAAGCCTTGCCTGAGGACGAGGAGCCGGAGCGCGCCGGTTTGCTCTGTTCACCTATAGACACTAACACAGAGTCCCTGTGCTGCAGCGAATTTCAGCGATGCCAGTTTCTTCTAGAATAAATGGCTGAATCTGGCGAGGACAGGGCCATGTGTGTAACCTCTCACCCAGGCTTTATGCCTCATCTGAACAGTTGGATATTGGATACATGTTTCCGGACCCAGAAAGTGGACTGGAAACGCCAGCCAAAGCCCGCCAGGAAAAACAGACGTCTGAGCATAGAGTAAGTGTTGGTTTTTTTACTAACACATTGGCTACAATAGTTTGGAGTCCCGGGGAACATGACAATGTAGCTATCCGAAAGTAGCCGATCTTATTGGCAGAGCATAGGCTACGTTACGTTAGCTTGAAGTCTGTGTAATGCTGTATAGGCTACTCGAGGCATAATTTATCTTGCTTTGCTAATGTTGTTCTCTTTCTTTCTTAGACAGTATAGGTTTCCTGTGTTGTCTAGGCCAGCTAATTACCCAGCACAAGATGGGCAGTACCGTGGCTACCAGGAGATAGTAGATGCTCATGATGAGCTGTGACTTTTATTTTGAAATGCAAACGCACCCTACACGTTTTATTTTTGTAAATAGTTCATATTTTTTCATGAATAAAACTTCAAATTCATGTTGGTTGTTGTGATTTGTTTACTTTCCCAAGTGCTGACCAAAGTAGTCCTACTGTATAAGATAAACATTATTATTTCAACTGGGGAGAAAAGGTTGAGTACAAATACTTGATATTTCTGTAATTAGCAAATGTTTCTATGCTGTACAGTAATATACAAATGATGCGTTTGAAAGAACGAGGGCAGAAGTCTAAATGTTAATAATGTATTGTAACTCTAGATTCTATGAGCATAGGCACAGCCTTTTAAGGCTATCGCTATTGGGTTTTCCCTAGGCGCGAGCCGTAGCACTGAAAAATTTGTAATCCCCGCCCACCAACTGTGTGGGCCTCAATTACGTCCGCAGTCCGCAGATATAAGCAGACGCCGGCAGACGTTCTGCTCCCAATAAACAGCTTTTCTTCAGCTATTTAAAGGTCAATGAGGCCGACCACTTAAAAGGCTGAACCTATACTCATAGAATCTAGAGTTACAATGCGTAACTAACGTTCTATGTCACCTTTTAAGGCTATCGCTATTGGGTTAAAGGGCGAAGCACGATGTAGTCTATGCCTCATTGGTCCTGTTCAGTACCAGAAGCACATGAACATACGCGCCACTATCATGCATCAGTCGAACATACGTCATGTGTCTAACGGCACGTCATCAACGAGCAGCTCTAATGTGTCTGATAAGACACAAGAGCTCTCAGCATGAATATTTGACTCCACCTCACATTGTGTTAATATGCGAGGGGAATAGTCACACAATCACACTCACTCTGACAAAGCACCTAGTACTGAGTGTGTCATAGAGAGGCACGACATGTCTCTTAGGCAAAACCTAATAAAAGAGCATGGGGAAGCCCAGGAGGCTGCTGTGCAGATATCCTCCATAGGCATCCCTCTTTGCAGAGTGACAAAGGACGATATTCCTCTGGTCAAGTGAGCTCTGATAGACTCAGGCGGCTCTGCCCCCGCTGACACATAAGCCTGTGTGATAGCTTCACACAGCCAATGTGATAGCCGTTGCTTCGTCAGGGGGAGGCCCTGGGAATGTTCTCTGTAATGCACAAATAACTGTTGAGATTTGCGCAGAGCCTCCGTGTGCTTCACATAACAGGCAACCAAGTGTACGGGGCACAAGATATGAGCTGTTGCTTCCTCCTCAGATTGACGAGGAGGGAGAGAGAAACCATTGAGTGTTATTTACTCTCGATCTGAACGAGCTAGTAATACTCTTTGGTGTAAAAGCCGGGTTTGGGCGTAATATGGCCGAACTGCCGTCTCTTTGTATTCTAAAACATGAAGGGGCTAAAGAGAGTGCAGACAGGTCGCTCACCCTCTTAGCTGTCGTCAGGGCCGGCAGCAAAGCTATCTTGGCTAACTTGAGGGGCACCCGGTCAAGAGGCTCAAATGGGGCTTTAACCAGTGCGCGAAGCACCAGTGTTAAATCCCATTGTGGAGCGAAAGAGCGTGTCACGGGTCTCTCTCTCTCCTCACACCTTTTAGGAAGCGCTTCATTAAGGGGTGACTAAAAACAGTTTTATCCCCGAAGCCTTCGTGGCATGATGAAACAGCAGGCGCGTACGTTTTAACCGTGCTAAAAGCCAGCCCTCTTTCCATCAGTGTCTGGAGGAAAGAGAGCACACGCGGCAAAGGGCAGGAGATGGGATCACAACCCCTCTCCGTGCACCATTTCTGGAAAGCCGCCCATTTAGCCGAGTAACACGCTCGGGTGGAGTCAGCTCTGGCACCCTGGATGGTCCGTACGACCTCCTGGGAGAGGCCGAGACCCTCTAGGCGCTCGCGTTCAGTGGCCAGGCCCACAAGCGCTGGCCGATCTCTGGGTAATCTTTGATTGCTCCCCCTGCCTGTGAGAGAGCGTCTTGGCGCTCATGATGAGCTGTGACTAGAGACACGTCCCCCACGAGCGTCTCGGCGCATTTCTGCTGCTTCGATGAAGCAGCAGAAATGGCGAGTCCGGAGCAATCCGATGAAAAATTGGCATTTTCTGTAGTATTCGGTAGATGTTCCACAGCCTTTGCAACCAAGCAAATTTAAATTCAGGCCCCATCCACACTAACATGGGTAAATGTAAAAACGCACATCCGCAACGAAAATGATCTCCGTCCACACTATTTTTTTCTATATCGTTTTCAGAATGTTTTGCAGCCATATTTCCACACTGAAATGATTTTCATAAATAGTTGTCATGGTCACGTAACTCCACCACGCCTCTATGTTTAGATTACAGGTGCGCGATCAGATGATGTATACAGTTGATCAGCTGGTTAATCATTTTCGACCCGGTCTTGTACAGAAACGCTGCTCCAAGTATGGTTTGAACTGTTGTCTTTCGGGTTTTTTACCATCACTGAAGAACATCAAGTACGGCGCTCGCCTCCGACGTTGGAGCAACGAATATGTTTGAGGCAACATGTCGAGTTGTTTCTGGAGATTAATTAGTACATTGTACAGAGAGATCATCATTTGCATTTCACCTGCCATTCTTTTGATGAGCGTCTCGGTCTCGAGCGCAAGCTTGTGGCAGTGTCATGGCAGTGTCATGGCAACCGAACGTCATCGTTTCTGAAAGCTCCGTCTACCCTATCCACACTACAACGCGAACCCAGCGTTTTCACATTTATATGTATGCGTTTGTATATTTACCCGGGTAGTGTGGACGAGGCCTCAGTCGGAAGCATATCAGGGCCTTGAATGGGCAGTTCAACCATTTAACACATTAAGGCCAAGTGAAAACTGCTCAGATAAATCCAAATTCTTTCACATATAGCAACTTTCTTTTTTTTACAGTAACGCAAATAGTTAGTTTCCCTGGTAACTAGTTTCTTTTATTATAGAGTAATTCAGTTACTAACTCAGTTACCTTTTGGGACAAGTAGTGAGTAACTATAACTTATTACTTTTTTAAAGTAACGTTCCCAACACTGTCCATATCTGATTGATCAGATCGTGGTGCAGAGTCCAGTCTCCTGGTTGGGGACCCCCCCTCAACATTATGTCTGCCCCTCTGTTCAGGAAACCGGGGATGTACACTGTTCTGATGGAGAGCAAGTGTGTGTGCGCCCAGCATAACAGCTGTCTCGCTATGCTCAGCAGCTGTGCCGAGCACACGCCCCCTTGGCGATTTATGTATGCTGCTGCCGTGTTGTCCATGCAAATCATTACGTGTTGATACGTTAACATTGGGGCAAAGTGTTGGATCACTTTCAACACAGTGAGGAGCTCCAATGCATTTATATGCATAGTCACGGGGGGCGGCCAAACACCGCCCACTACGTGAAACTCGCATGTTCCTCCCCAGCAAGACAGAGAAGCATCCGTGAACGCTGAGATGTGTGACGTTGCTCTGCCCAGCAGCACTCCTCTCGTGAGGGTTCGGGGATCGCCCCAGTGGGTCAAATCGGGGCCCGCTGATTGGGGAATGGTCCCTTTGCACCGCCGTTGGCGCACCGGGGTCGATGTGCAGGTGAGAAAACCATCTCTGCAGCCGCCTCATGTGAAGCAGCCCCAGCGGCACCACCGTGTGAGCGGCTGACATCATGCCCAACAGCCTCATGACAGAGAGGGCTGTCACGGTGCTACCCGGGGAACAGCGGCGGAGGAGAGACCACAGCGTCTCCATCCTCTGCTGTGAGAGCCGTGCTCTCATTATAGCTGAATCAAGCTCTACCCCCAAATACATCACACTCTGTGAGGGGAGGGGGGAGCTTTTCTTCCAATTCATGGTGAAGCCTAAATTTGACAGGTGAATTACCAGCTTTTTTGTCTGAATAGCTGCTTCCTCCTTGGAGCGAGACAGCAAAAGCAGATTGTCCAAGTAGAACAGTACTCTCATTCCTGTTGCGTGCAGCGGCTGGAGAGCCGTCTCCACGCACTTGGAGAATTGTTCTCCTCGCAGCCCATGGGGAGCTCTGCCCGAAAGGGCTGAGTGTGTGTGTCATTAGCAGAGGCATGCCCTGCCTGCTCGTGACAGGATGTCATGTCCAGCTTGTGACAGGAGTGTAGCTTCCTCTCTCCTGAGCGTTGGGACGCGAGGAGGAATAACACTGTGACTGGGCAGCAGACTGCTGACACTGTGAGCGAGCTGTGTGTCATTCGTAGACAGAGAGCTCGCTTTAGCGGCCGTCTCACCACATGTCATGCCAGGCATGATGTGGTGAGGGGAAAGTATTGTAGGGCTGGCTTGATCAATAATATGAGGTTTATTGACGGCCTGCCTATATGTGGTGGGAGATGCGTGTGAAACAGTTATGGCCGGACTGATGGGCTCCGGCGTTAACTGGGGTGTGGGGAGAAAACATCCGTTTTTAGTAAAAAGGTGTTTCTCGCTGTCACACGCTTCTCCCTCGCCCCGTAATTGCCGGCGCTTGTGGGGTGGGACATCGCCCCATGAGCCCGCTGCCCGGGGTCTTTGCTGGCCGCTCGCCGCAGCCTGCGATGGAGGCGGGCGGGGCTGGTATGCCGGGCGAGGTTGTTTTTTTAAAAATAATGTAGGGCTGGCTCGATCAATAATACGAGGTTTATTGACGGCCTGCCTATACAGTGCCTTGCAAAAGTATTCACCCCCCTTGGCATTTTGGTGTTTTGTTGCCTCACAACCTGGAATTAACATGGATTGTTTGAGGATTTGCATAATATAATTTACAGAACATGCCTACAACTTTGAAGATGTTTTTTTTTTTTTATTGTGAAGCAAACAACAAATAGGACAAAATGACAGAAAAAGTCAATGTGCATAACTATTCACCCCCCTAAAGTCAGTACTTTGTAGAGCCACCTTTTGCGGTGATCACAGCTCCAAGTCGCTTTGGATAAGTCTCTATGAGCTTGCCACATGGATGGTTTGCGCTTGTGAACAGCAATCTTTAAGTCTGACCACAGATTTTCTATTGGATTGAGGTCTGGGCTTTGACTAGGCCATTCCAACACATTTACATGTTTCCCCTTAAACCACTCAAGTGTTGCTTTTGCAGTATGTTTGGGGTCATTGTCCTGCTGGAAGGTGAACCTCCATCCTAGCCTCAAATCACGCACAGAGTGGTACAGGTTTTGCTCAAGAACATCCCTGTATTTAGCACCATCCATCTTTCCCTCAACTCTGACCAGTTTCCCAGACCCGGCTGCTGAAAAACATCCCCACAGCATGATGCTGCCACCACCATCTTTCACTGTGGGGATGGTGTTCTTTAGGTGATGCGATGTGTTGGGTTTGCGCCAGACATAGCATTTTCTTTGATGGCCAAAAAGTTCAATTTTAGTCTCATCAGACCAGAGCACCTTCCTCCATACATTTTGGAAGTCACCCACATGCCTTTTCGCAAACTCAAAACGTGTCATTTTGTTTTTTGCTGAAAGTAATGGCTTTCTTCTGGACACTCTGCCATAAAGCCCAACTCTATGGAGCGTACGGCTTATTGTCGTCCTATGTAAAGATACTCCAGTCTCTGCTGTGGAACTCTGCAGCTCCTCCAGGGTTACCTTAGGTCTCTGTGCTGCCTCTCTTATTAATGCCCTCCTTGCCCTGTCCGTGAGTTTTGGTGGGCGGCCGTCTCTTGGCAGGTTTGCTGTTGTGCCATGTTCTTTCCATTTGGTCATGATAGATTTGATGGTGCTCCTGGGGATCATCAAAGATTTGGATATTTTTTTATAACCTAACCCTGACTTGTACTTCTCAACAACATTGTCCCTGACTTGTTTGGAGAGTTCCTTGGTCTTCATGGCAGTGTTTGGTTAGTGGTGCCTCTTGTTTAGGTGTTGCAGCCTCTGGGGCCTTTCAAAAAATGTGTGTATAAGTACTGACAGATCATGTGACACTTAGATTGCACACAGGTAGACATCATTTCACTAATTATGTGACTTCTGAAGGTAATTGGTTACACCAGAGCTTTTTATGGGCGTCATAACAAAGGAGGTGAATACATATGCACATGCCAAATTTCAGTTTTTTATTTCTAAAAAATAGTTGTATGTATATATTTTTCTCATTTCACTTCACCAACTTAGACAATTGTCTTCTGATCCATCACATAAAATTCAGATTAAAAAAATATTGAACTAAAGGCTGTCATGTAACAAAATAGGTAAAAAGCCAAGGGGGGTGAATACTTTTGCAAGGCGCTGTATGTAGTGGGAGATGCGTGTGAAACAGTTATGGCCGAGCCGATAGGCTCCGGCGTTAACTGGGGTGTGGGGAGAAAACAGCCGTCTTTAGTAAAGAGGTGTTTCTTGCTGTCACACGCTCCTCCCCCGCCGAGCTGCCGGCGGCACCGTGACAGTGGCTGTCGGGGGCCTATGGCAGCGACGGGAGCCTGGAGCGGAGCGCTGCTGCCGGGGTGGAGGCGGAGGGTGGGAGACGTGTCTCTGGAATTTCTCTGCCTCCTCGGAAGCAGCCTGCATTTCATCCACCATAGATGACAGACGGGGCCCGAACAGCCCGTCCGGGCTGATGGGGCACTCCAGTAACTGTCGCCTCATCGGCTCAGGGATGCCCGGGGTCTGCTGCAGCCACAGGTTCCTCTGTATGAGGTGCTGCCATGCCGCCGTCCGGGCCGCTGCCACCGCACCGGTGGAGCAGAGGCAGAGGATGACACCGGCGGTTTTCACCACGTCAACTCGGCCAGACGATGAGGGTCAGCCGCCATGGTGGAGATGTCATGTGCCAGCAGGGTGATGTTATTCATTACAGCCTCTTGCTGCATCATACACTGATGCGCTCTGTCTGTAAGCTTGGCCGTCAGCTGGTCTTTGGGAGTGGGGCAGCGGTCGCTGAGCCCCGGCTTCACTCCAAAGACAGCACACAGAACGGGATCCAACGGCGGAACTGCCCTGTAACCCTGGTCTGTCAGACCCTCCGTCTTCGTGACCTGGATAAATGTTTTCACCCGGGCCCCGAGCTTCCCGGGCTCCGCCACAGCCCCACTGAAGTACGGTCTTATGGCGGGAAACATCGGCCAGATCGGGTCGAGACAGGCGGGGCGTGACGCGGCCTCGAGCCCCCAGATGCCATGCAGCTGGTCCGGGCGTTGGGGGGCCTGAGGCATGTGCACCGCAAGGCCAAGGTTGACGGCTGCCCTGGCGATAATGCCCCCTCTTCGCGGTCGGAGTCTTCCGACTCCGAGCTCACAAGGAGAGTGAGGGCATCGTCGAGTGGGACAGTAAAGTCGTCGGCACCTTCAGCAATGACGGCGGCAGTGTCGGCTCTGCGCTATCTGTTGCCCACCGACAGCGCCGCACAATGCTGACACAGGCAGAGCGGCGAGAGCGCCAAGACGGCATGTTCATGCCCAAGGCGGCCCTCGCACACTTCACGGCCGTCATACGGCAAGATGTAACCCGTGTTACATGTCTTGCAGATGCGGATCATCTTTGAGTCCATGATATCTATCTAATTATGCTACAGGATCGTCCTGAAGAAAATGGGAGCAGAACATCCGCTGGCGCCCGCTTACTCTGCGGACTGCGGACGTGATTGAGGCCCACGCTGTTGGGAGGCGGGGATTACAAATTGTTCAGTGCTACGGCTCGATTGTATGTGCATGATGTCACTTCATAGGGCAGGCCTATGACTTTTTCTGTTTTCTATCTAGGCTATATTATTCACTTTCTTACATTTTAGAAGTTAATTCAGTAGTAGGCTACAAAATAGGCTTTGAATAGGCACATTTGTTCATATTGTTAATCTATACATCTTAATACATAATCTTGTGATTTATTCAGCTCATTTAACAATTACAATTATTATAATTGCACTGCAGTATTAAAGGAACAATAATGCAAAAGAAAGATGGAGGAGTAGCCGGCCACATGTCCAGGTAGGCCAACAGATGAAGCTGAAAAATGTAGTCGAATCCCAATAGGACAGTTTCTTTGTGGTTTTGATTTGCAGCATACCCTCTGTCCAATTTGATCAAAGATTTGTCTATCGCTCTTGAAATCTCTCAAACACTGGTCACTGGGGCATTTTCAAAAGATGATTGAGCACTGACTGGAACACTGATTTTCACCGGAGTGAAGTCCTTTCAAACTTTTTGTTTCATTGAACATTTCTCAGATTAATAAATACTGAAGTAAATCACTCTGTATGCTACACAACCAGCTGCACCCCCAGTCATCAGTCCACCAGGTTCCTGAAGTTTGCCTCTCATCAGGCTTGTTTCTGGTTGGGATAAATCCTTCTTCAGGAAGGAGATTGGCAATCTAGTGACCTGGTGATAAAATATATTATAGTACCACTGTGTAGAAAACAAAAAAATAGCCCCATACAAATAATTAACCATTAGAAATACAAATAACGAAAATATGTTTTCTGGGACAGCTACACTGGAATTCAATACACTGAATACAGCAGAGATGGTTGTAGACTTCAGGACCCTAAACAAACTATTTGAAACTCCCCTCTGGCCCCGTTGTCTTTTATCCCTCACAGTCACTACACGTGATTAATGTAAGGACTCAATCAACAAAGTGATACATCAACCGTTATGTTCAAAAATGGATAATTTGCTCAATCCTGTATCACTGCGATTTTGCATAGCTCTTTATCTTAAATCGTATAAATGCACATATTTCTCTGTGTAATATTGTTAACTGTACATTTTTATATTCATATTTTACATTAAACTTGCCTTAAGTTTACTGAATGTGTATGTGTGACCATACCTGGCAACTAACCTTTTCTGATTCTGTTTGTAATGTCACTTCAATGTAGACATAAACAGACAGGTTTCACTGCACAGTAGCACTATGCAGGTGACAAACTAAATAATATCTTAAGAGTTAAAAGTAATGCTAATTCAAAAAAGGTAACACCAAAAACACAAGAGGACCATGATCCAAACTTATACAGGTTTATTTTTTTGTTTCACAAAATGCATACAATGCAAACATTCCTAAAATTTTAATATTTTCTAAAAGCAAAACAATAGTTTTATTGCATTACCCAGGACTTCTTTATTCTGCTGCGCTCATTGCCTGCCATGCACATCAACGCAAAGGGGACAGGCTGGCACCAGAATAACATGAATGTGGGTGAAAAGGTGATTATCAATTGGCCCACCTGGACTACGGTATGCCACACTCTTGTCCATAGTGCACTTGTCTTCAGTGAACTGAAGAGCTGGTTTGGTTGACTGGAGAGGAAGCTCGGGAGCTGGCCTCAGAACAGAAGATGGAGCCTCTCTAGGCTGATGACAGTGGTTCTCCTGTGCTTGTTCCCCTGTGCAGTGCCTAAACATATTCAAAGTATTATCTTTTTTGTATAACAAAGCATAATATCAGATCACAACATGGCTACACAGGAAATGGCCCAGATACTAGGTTATTATTGGCTGGGTAAAGTGTTTATAAACTCAACATCTTGTGATTGTTGCAGTATTTATCACTCTGAACCTGGTGGTGCTTTTCTCCATCACCATGATATTAATAACAATGACTTGCCGGATGTGGGGGTATGGCTCAAACACTGGTGCCTGACTTCATATACGCGCCTTGGTCCACAGTACTGCTCGTAGAGTTGGATGAAAAGTGCCACAAACACACGATTGCAGTCAGGTTGTCAGGTTTCACCAAATGGCAGACGAGAACCCAATAGCACGACAAGAGAAACAGTTCAGGTGAAGAAACAGTGTTTATTCCAAGCAGAGGTCAAACCAGGTAGTCAATCCGTGTAGCAAACAAATCCAGTAGGAGCAGGCAACAGGGAAGGTCCAAAGTCCAAACAGGCAGGTCAATCCAGTAGGAACAGGCAAAAAGGAAGGTCCAAAGTCCAAAAAGGCAGGTCAATACACGAGCAGGCAGGTTCAGGATCAGAATGAGAATACGCGGGAGAGCTAGGTAAACACACTAGAGAATCTGGCAAAGAGCTGAGGGAAATGGACCGGTACATATACTGAGGGGCTGATTAGCTGATGAGGAGCAGGCGAGTACGGGGGTGGGGCAGGCCAGGTGAATGAAAACAGCAGGTAATGCAGAGCAGGAGGGAGTGGCAGAGTCTGAAATGACATGAGTTAGTGTGGCAAAACAGGAAACAGACGTCCCACCAGGCTGGTCAGGATGGTCCCTATGGAAAGCTGAGATGAGGTCAGGGTCCAAGATGTTACGAACCGGAACCCATGAGTGCTCCTCAGGGCCATAACCCTCCCAATCGACAAGGTATTGAAAACCCCTTCCCCGCCGTCGCGACTTGATGAGGCGATGGACAGAGTAAGCAGGACCCCCCATCAATGAGCCGGGGGTGCGGCGGGGGTCTGGAGGAGGGCTGGAGCCGGCTTTCCTTAACGGTTTTGACCTTGGAGACATGGAAGGTGGGATGAATCCTCATAGAGCGAGGAAGGCGGAGACGGACTGCAGCAGAGTTGATGACCTTAGTGATGGAGAACGGGCCCACAAACCTTGGGGCCAACTTACTAGACTCTACCCAGAGTGGGAGGTCATGTGTGGACAGCCAAACCTTCTGACCAGGAGTGTAGCATGGTGCAGGGATCCGACGGCGGTTGGCATTTCTCTGGTACCAGTTGGACGAACGCAGGAGGGCAGAACGGGCCCGCAACCAGGTGTGCCGACAGCAACGGATGAACGCCTGGACAGATGGGACACTGGCCTCTCACTCCTGCTCAGGGAACAGTGGAGGTTGATATCCCCGAGACCACTGGAAAGGAGAAAGCCCTGTTGCTGAGCTTGGAAGTGTATTGTGAGCATATTCCACCCACAAAAGCTGTTTGGACCAGGAGGATGGTGTCTGGGACGCGATGCAACGCAAGGCAGTCTCCATTTCCTGGTTCATCCAGTCAGTCTGTCCGTTGGATTGAGGATGGAAACCAGAGGAAAGGCTGACCGTGGCCCCCAACAGTTGGCAAAAGTCTGTCCAAAAACGAGAAGTGTACTGTGGCCCCCGATCTGAGACAATGTCACAGGGGAGGCCGTGCAGACGGAAAACATGATGCAACATAAGTTCAGCGGTTTCTTTGGCAGATGGGAATTTGGGCAATGGAACAAA
The DNA here is from genome assembly GCF_949987615.1 of Pollachius pollachius. Classification (NCBI taxonomy): domain Eukaryota; kingdom Metazoa; phylum Chordata; class Actinopteri; order Gadiformes; family Gadidae; genus Pollachius; species Pollachius pollachius. Next base: position 1,473,464 of record NC_136944.1, read on the forward strand.
CTGAGCAGATTTAGAAAATCTGTCCACAATGTTTAGAATGGTGGAGTTACGCTCTGAGGGAGGCAGTCCGGTGACAAAGTCGAGTGAGATGTGGGACCATGGGCAATAAGGAATAGGCAGTGGCTGAAGAAGACCAGAAGGGGGATGGCGAGCAGTCTTGTGCTGAGAGCAAATCTGGCAAGCAGCGATAAACTCCTTGGTGTCCTCTTGGAAGAGGATGGAATGATGGAAGCCCATCAGAAACGTTGCTTCAGCAGAGCTAGGGTACACCTAACCCCCGGGTGACAGGCAAGGCGAGAAGAATGTCCCCACTGGAGGACCTGAGAGCGGAGATTCACAGCCACATACAGACGATTATCAGGGCAAGCACTGGAAGTTGGTTGGTTGGCCTGAGACCGTTCTACCTTGTCCACAATATTCCAGGTAACTGCGCTGATGACCACCTTAGTGGGGAGGATACTTTCATGTTGCGTGGGACAGTTGACGGACTGGAACTGACGGGACAGGGAGTCTGGTTTGACATTCCTTGTACCTGGGCGATAAGACAGGGTAAAGTCAAAGTGATTAAAGAACAATGCCCATCTGGCCTGACGGGAGCTCAAGCGTTTGGCTGACCGGATGTACTCAAGGTTTTTGTCGTCTGTCCATACAACAAACAGATGTTTGGCCCCCTCCAACCAGTGCCTCCACTCCTCGAGAGCCAGCTTGACAGCCAATAACTCCCGGTTTCCAACATCATAATTTCTTTCTGCTTGGGACAATTTGCGGCAGAAAAAAGCACACAGATGTAACTTTTGGTCCTCTGCTGACCGCTGAGACAGGACTGCCCCCACCCCGGAGTCTGACGCATCCACTTTCACAACAAACTGGCATTCTAGATCTGGAAGGATGAGAATGGGAGCAGAAGAGAACCGTGATTTTAACTCACTGAACCTTTCTTCTGCAGCAGGGGGCCATTGGAAGGCTACCTTCTGGGAGGTGAGGGCTGTCAGGGGAGCTGCCACAGAACTATAGTTGTGGATAAACCTGCGATAGAAATTGGCAAACCCCAGGAACTGAAGTTGAAGCTTCTTCAGAGTGGTGGGAACCGGCCAATCCACCACTGCTTTAACTTTGGTGGGATCCATGTGAATACGTCCGACTGAAATGATGTATCCCAGGAACGACACCTCAGTGGCATGGAACTCAGACTTCTCCGCCTTCACAAACAGTTGGTTCTCAAGGAGTGTCTGGAGAACACTGCGGACATGCTGCACATGTTCCTGTTCAGACTTTGAGAAGATAAGGATATCATCAAGATATACAAACACAAACACATTGAGAAAATCCCGGAGCACATCATTCAATAAGGCTTGGAATATTGTTGGAGCATTAGTAAGTCCGAAAGGCATAACCAGGTACTCATAGTGGCCTCTAGGGGTGTTGTACGCCGTTTTCCACTCATCCCCCTCCCGAATGCGAACAAGGTGATTCCTGAGATCAAGCTTGGTAAACACAGAAGCCCCTTGCAACAGTTCAAACACAGAAGAGATGAGTGGGAGGGGGTACCTGTTTTTAATTGTGACATCATTCAGACCGCAGTAATCGATGCAGGGTCAGAAGGATTTGTCCTTCTTATCCACAAAAAAAAGAATCCAACTCCAGCAGGAGATGAAGAGGGACGGATGACGCCTGCTGCCAGTGAGTTGTTAATGTATTCGTCCATGGCCTTGGTTTCAGGGGCTGACAGAGAGAAGAGTCTCCCCCTTGGTGGTGATGAGCCAGGGAGGAGGTCAATGGCACAATCATATGGGCGGTGTGGGGGAAGCGAGGTGGCCCGTACTTTGTTAAACACCTCCTTTAAGTCAAAGTACTCGGATGGAACACCTGAGAGATCTGAGAGCTCATTAGAGGAAGAGGTGTTGAAGGCAGGTAACAAAGCAGATTTCAGACAGACCGCATGGCAATGTTCACTCCATTGTAGAATGGAACCAGTCCTCCAGTCAATATGTGGATTATGTTTTACTAACCAAGGAAACCCCAGAATGACTGGCTGCTGAGGAGCATTTATCAGGTGAAAGGCAAGGGATTCAGTGTGGTAGTATGCCCAGATGAAGAGGAACAGTGCAGTGGGTAACTGTGCAGAGGAGGCGCCCATCCAGAGCAGTAACCTCGATGGGCTTGACCAAGGGTTCCTGGTTAATACCCAGCTGCATGGCAAGACCACGATCCAAAAGGTTGGTGTCGGCCCCGGAGTCAATGAGGACAGAGACAGTGTGTGATTGTCCATTACAGTTGAGCTGGGCGTGAAGTAGTGCACGAGAGAGCATTTTAGAGTTCATGATACGGCTCACCAGTGCCCTCTGGATTTCTGGTGAGCCCTGCCTTTTATTGGACAGGAAGACACGTAATGACCTCCCTGCCCGCAGTACATGCAGCAGTTCTCCCTTTGGCGCAGCTGTCGTTCAGCAGCTGACCTGGTCCGGCCAAGTTGCATGGGCTCAACCGGGTCTCTAGGGGCACCGACGGGAGGAGAAAACATTGAAATCGGAGGTGACGCTCGAGGACGTGGAAAGCTCCGGGGAGTACTGGTCAGTGCTCTCTCTCGTCTCCTTTCCTGGAGACGTCCATCGATGCGGATGGCCGTGGCAACGAGCGCGTCTAAATCTGTTGGAGGGTCCCGAGTCGCCAGTTCATCCTTGATATCATCAGAAAGGCCGTTGTAGAAAGCGTCAGTCAGGGAGGATGCGTTCCAGTCACTCTCCGCAGCAAGTGTCCGGAACTCAATGGAATAATCAGTCACTCTCCGGCTCCCCTGAACCAGGTTTAACAGTCCACGAGCAGCCTCTCGACCAGGGGTAGCATGGTCAAACACCTTCCGAATACCCTCAGAGAAGGCCATCACAGAAGAACAGAAAGCCGACTGCTTCTCCCACTCAGCGGTGCCCCAGTCCCGAGCCTGCCCCGTAAGCTGGGTGATCATGAAAGCCACTCTTCACCTCTCAGTGGGATATGTGAGGCTGAAGTTCAAAAGTCAACTTGCACAAAGTCAGAAAGAGCAGCAGGTATCTGGAGCTCCAGAAAAGCGCTCCAGAGCATTTAAGCGGGGTTCTGGACCCGGCGTAGTGGGAGGTGAAACCGCTGGCGGTCGACTGGCCTGCATGAGCTACTGGAGCTGACCGCTCAAAGTCTCCAAATGTTGGTTGTGACGTGCAGAAGCCTCCCGGAAAGCCACCTCCATAGCGGTGAATTGCTTCTCATGATGGTGTAGAGCAGCAGCTTGAGCTGCCATTTCTTGATTAATTTTCTCCATGTCGGCTGGGTTCATTTTTGGCCAGATTGTACTGTCAGGTTTCACCAAATGGCAGACGAGAACCCAATAGCATGACAAGACAAACAGTTCAGGTGAATTGCAGTGTTTAATCCAAGCAGAGGTCAAACCAGGTAGTCAATCCGTGTAGCAAACAAATCCAGTAGGAGCAGGCAACAAGGAAGGTCCAAAGTCCAAACAGGCAGGTCAATCCAGTAGGAACAGGCAAAAAGGAAGGTCCAAAGTCCAAAAAGGCAGGTCATGACAGAAGAATGACAGCAAGAATGATAGAAGTTATTGCTACCCGCGAACAGGCGACAACAAAAAAAAAGTGGCTTGCAAAACACACTGCCAGATGTTTTGCGTGGTTCGCACAACACACTGCAGAATGATTCCTTCTTCTGCTCCTTATACACCCAATCCTTACATAACATAAAGTCAGACTTACATAAAATGTAGATTTACATAACATGTTTTTCCAGGTCACAACTTTGCCTTTTAACATACAATGATCCCTATGCATACAGAGCAATGGTGTACGTGTGTGCATGTCAGCATATTTTTCAAAAAGCAGCCTCAATTTGACGTCTGTGCATCCTGACCCTTGGACCCTGCATTTGGCAGCACACAAGATAGGAACAGAGTGAACCTTCTCCCTGGCGCCATGTTAAACCTAACATATAGGGGAGAGGTGATCAGCTACTTTCCACCGTTAATGTATCTATATGATATGTAGGCCTAATAATAATAATCATAGCTTGCCGTAAAATGTAGGGTTAATTTCTTCCATGAACTACTCAATCAATAAATAATCTACACAATTTCTTGTGTATAAATCTGATTAAATAAATCCAATAACCAAAATAAACCTTCAAATCCAAGGTTTATTTTGGTTTATTTTAAGTCCTTTTTCCAATCTGCAGATAATTACATTAATATACATTTTAAATATAAATGTGACTCTTTTCCTTTTTCTAATCTGCAGATAATTACATTAATATACATTTTAAATATAAATGTGACTCTTTACAGACACACTGTAGCAAAAGATAACACTTTCAGTGGTGTTTAATGCTAACTCTGTAGATCTACTCATTTGAATTACAGTAAATTACCCAAAGATTATCTTAACTAAAAACAATACTAGGTCTACTTTGAGAGTGAATAACAGTACCAAAACATTTCCCTTTTTATAGGCCTACACAATAGGATAACCTGTATGCTATTAGCTCAACCAAACACCATAGAAATACATTGAAAAATGACACAACAATTAGCATCATTAAGCTAGCGGAGGTTTATGCTAACCCTTATAAGCTATTAGCTCAACCAGTTACCATCAAAATAGCCTACATTTAAACAAAACTTTATCTGTCCTACACCATTACACATTGCTATTCCAATTCATATAAATTTGCTCGTTGTATAAAACACTAGTAAATCCTAAACTAAGTCATGAAATCACACTGAAGGCTCTTTGTGGCCACATACCTAGTTCAGGCGTTCTCACGGCGACGTAGGTCAGCAGGCGTCTTTGTGGCGACTAACTTGTCCAAATGTCTATGAGCAGACGTACATTTTGTCGAATTTCCGCATGATTCAGCTTCTGACACTAGTCGCTGCCACTGTAACCTTTAGAAATCCCCATTGCACATGGAACTGCCACATTGGCAGGGTTGTGTTTCACCAATGGGTTTAAGTCATTCATGAAGAAAATAATTGCTGGAAACACAGAAGCACAAAATAAAAAGATAGACATGCAGGATAGCAGTGTTACGGTGCGTTCACACCAAACGCGAAGGGGCGACAAGATCCCATACAAAGTGAATGTAGAGACTCGAATCGGGCGATTTATTCGCTAGAGAAAACCAGCGACCTAGCTTAAGCTTATTGTGTAGTATGCTAATGTGGTACTCTCAAAACTGTTTATTTTAATATATTAGCAAAAGGTAATTTTCTTTGAATTTAAGTGGTTGAAACAATTTTTTTAAATATATGAGACCAGTACATTCATTTATTCCTCATAATTTGTGTTGAGAGGAACTTAAAATGTAAGCAGCACCCAGGTGGAACTGTTGACCCTTAAGTAGTTGCGTTCAGGGTTGTTGTCAGACGGGAGCACTTCTGCCCGCGTCCTCAGACGCAACTTGGATGACGAACTGAGCAGTCGTGTCTTCATTCCATGCTTCATGCTTCTTACCATTTTCTGTATATTACAGTAAAATGTAAACCTTCTAAAGCCTTGCTTTATATGTATAACTGTAGAAGTTCGAGTATTAAGAGACTTTAAAATACCGCCGTTGAGTACAATGGCAGGGGTAAATACCGGAAGGTGCGAAACGGCAGGTCCCACCGATTATGGGTGCTATTTTTATAGGTTTATTTTTGCCCTGCGTATTGCCTTGCGGGCATACCGCGCAATTTAAGGGTTTTTGTGTGTACTTTGCACAGTGTTAGTTGTATTTGTGGTCTCCTGTACACTACAGTTTGAACAGGAATATGAGTAAATGTTAAAGGTCCATGGTTACAGATTTACAAGTTTGAAAGAATGTTTATATTAATGCATACTGTTTGAAGATAAAAATGTTACTGTTACATCCAGAGTCACAATTTGGTTTACTTTTGTATTGAAAACGTTTAGCTTTCTCTGAGTAATACTTTTGTTTTATTTAAGTGTGTGAATCTAGAATAATTGACACCTACATGTTGCATTCAAGTACAGTGGATTAATGCTGTTTATTGCACTATATTATTATTGATGCCTTAACTCAATTAAACAGGTGAATGTAGATGAGTATGTTGCTCAAGCAGAGTTAAGTGGACTGATGGAGAATATTGAATGTGCACGAGATATAAGATGAATGTGAATTAGAATAGGATGTATGATGTAGTTAATATTTGATGCACTTGAACAGTTCAAGACTGAACAAGAGACACTCAGAGAAATGTTTGTATTTTATTTGTGAATTTGAATAAAGACGCAACTTGGATGACGAACTGAGCAGTCGTGTCTTCATTCCATGCTTCATGGATTGGGTGCCATTGCCATGGCACCCAATCCTGGGACCCGTAACACTAACATATTTCCGTCATTTAATTTGTGTAGGAGCTCACGTTAATAAGAGTTGACCGGAGGATATTGTTGTTATTTACACCTTGTCAGGTATGTTGTCTGTGTTTTAATGTATTGAATGCAACAGCATTTTGATGTTGTACTCCTTGGGAGAGGAGCTCACGTTAATAACAGTTGACCGGAGGATATTGTTGTTATTTACACCTTTGTCAGAATAAACGGAGATCGCCTCCAAAGATATCCTGGTCTGGGCCTCTTCATCAAAACACAACGCAGACAATGCCAGAAACTAACCGGTTACACCTGCTTATTAAATGTATACTCTGTTTGAGTTCATCTCCCTCAAAAAGTAGTCCCCTTTAATTATGATTGATCAAACATGTTTTTGACACCTCGAAGGGCATTATCCCGCTAATACCATGGTCACTTGCCACGGAAAATAAATAAAGATCATTCATTTATATTTTCATGTGTTTTACAATCAAAATATAATGTTTTTCACATAAATAGGACGGACCATAGCTACGACTTGGCAACGGGAGGTATTCTAGTCCGCTGAGCTATGAGCCAGAGCACTAACGTTATGGATTGTACATATTTATAATTCGAAATTCGTCCCAGCCTTTATACCACAGACACTCTAGGGCAGTGATTCTTAACCATAGGGCCGCGGCCCAAACTTGGGCCGCCAGCGCCCCCTAGAGGGCCGCGAAAAACTTTCAGTTTTGTACCTGTGGGCCGCAAGGGCCGCGGGACTTTGTAGATTATCAAGCGAAGACAGAGATATGTTGTGCATGAGACGCTCAGTAACTTACAATGCCGTTTTCGACCACGCGGTGGCGGTAATGCATCACGCAGTTGTTTAGATCCTAAACAACTGCGTGATTCATTACTGCCACCGCAAACTTTAGGAAGCGCGAATACACAGAGAAGAAGAGTCTTCTTCGCTCGCTGCGGCAAATATGGATACGTTTTTTAAAAGAAAACATGACGACGAACATCCTGACCCCTCCACCCAAAAGACAAAGTTTTTGCGGAAATACAATGTCGACTTGATTAAATACGGTTTCGTAAATGGAGGAACAGAGGCAGTGCCAAAAGCCCAGTGTGTGGAGTGTGGGCTAATGCTGTCCAACAAAGCCCTCAAGCCCTCAAAACTACAGCGGCATCTAGAGACCAAGCACCCGATGCTCGTGGGAAAGCCGGTGGATTATTTTAAGAGGAAGGAGAGTGGACTGCAGATGCAGAACAGGTCTGTCGTGTCACTGACGAGCAACTCTAAATGTGCATTGAAAGCGAGCTACCTCGTAGCCAGACGTGTTGCACAGACTAAGAAGGCATTCACCATAGTGGAGGAGTTGGTTCTGCCTGCCGCTGTTGATATGTGACGTGAGATGATCGGAGAGGCCGCTGCAAAAAAGCTGCTGACCATCCCACTCTCAAACGACACTGTGAGTCACCGTATCGCAGACATGGCCTCAGACATACAGTATCAACTTATAGAAAGAATAAAAAGTAGCCCTTTTTTTTCTTTGCAACTAGACGAGTCCACGGATGTCACGAATGCTGCACTGCTGCTAGTTTTTGTTCGCTATCGCTGGGACAGTAGTTTGCACGAAGACATACTGTTTTGTGGAGAGCTACCAAAACGCACTACGGCTCAGGAATGTTTCCGCTGCATGGATAACTACTTCACTGAGAAGGGCCTGGACTGGAAGAACTGCGTCGGGGTGTGCAGCGACGGTGCAGCATCAATGACTGGCAGGCATCATGGTGTCATTAGACAGATACTTGATCATGCACCAGAAGCTAAATTGACACACTGTTTTCTCCACCGCGAAAGCCTTGCAGCAAAAAAGATGTCACCAGATCTCCACCAGGTGATGGGTGTTAGTGTGAAAACCATAAACTTTATTAAAAACAATGCAGTGAACTCCAGATGTTTTGCTAAGCTTTGTGAGGACATAGAAGCAGATCATGTCCAGCTGCTATATCACAGTGAAGTGAGATGGCTCTCAAGAGGACTGGTCCTCAATCGTTTGTTTGAACTGAGGAATGAGGTCTTCTCTTTTCTCACTGAGAAAAAATCTCATCTTGCACATTACTATGCTGACACAATGTTCACAGCAAAACTTGCCTACCTCTGACATTTTTTTCACTACTGAACCAACTGAACACCTCACTTCAAGGAAGAAACAGCAACATATTTTTTGTTGCAGACAAAGTTGAAGCTTTCAAGAGGAAACTTGCTTTGTGGACCAAGAGGGCCCAGGAAAAGAGGATGGACATGTTTCCACTTTTGTCTGACATTTTGGAAAACTCCCCTCATGTCAATATCAGTGACTCAGTCTCCCAGCACCTCTCACAACTGGCAGAGAAATTTGGTGACTACTTTCCTGAGGATCCCAGAGAGGGAAACATGTGGATTTTGGACCCATTTGCATTGGATCCCACTGCAAGTGATGTTGCTTTGCCCTCACACCTGGAATCCCAGCTTCTGGAAGTTTCCACTGACAGCACTTTAAAGCTGCAGCGGGGCAAACTGGACCTGGGCTCCTTCTGGATTGCAGTGTCAAAGGAGTACCCATGTCTTGCACTGAGGGCTGTGAAACTCCTGCTCCCATTCACAACTACGTACCTGTGTGAATCAGGGTTCTCCATTGTGGCCACAACTAAGACCAAAGCCCGAAACAGACTCAGAGCAACACTGGAGGCTACTCTGAGAGTGACCCTTTCTCCCATTCCGCCCAGACTGGATCTGATTATGTCTCAGAGGCAGGCCCAAGTGTCTCATTAAGAGGCCATGATAAAAAGGGAGTTGTTGTTCATTGTTGTTATTATTTGTGTCATTGTTCATTTGTCACAGATATAAAGATTCTTCTGTCATGAAAAAATGGAGACTGCAATTTTCAAATGGCTTTGCAGATTATAAGGCTATAGTTTCATTTGCACTTTATTTCAATTTTATTTACAGTTTATTTATTTAATTTAAAAATAGATTTATATTATTTGAATGCATTTATTTTATCACCCCCTTTTTTTTTTAAAGTAAAATCCTAATATTGGTCTTTTTTTAAATTATGATTAAAAATCCTGACTTGATTCTTGAAAATGTTCTTGTCACAGCCTGATTTGGTCCAGGAATTATCAGCCTCTTCAGTGTCATGATACAGTATGTGTTACATACACATGTTTAATAAAAGTCTTTGTGATGATCCCATTTTATCATTTCATTTTATTTTACAAGGTTTTTGCTTGTTAAACAGTAAGTGGATTTGGTTTATTATTGAATACAAATTAAACTGAGAGTGAGGTCAGTTAAACCTATACAGTGTTAATATTTAGTGGGCCCCGGGCCACTTTGTACTTTAAACATTGGGCCTCAAGGTCAAAAAGGTTAAGAACCCCTGCTCTAGGGTCTATAGCATATAACCGCGTTGTCTGATTACAGTTCAATTTATTTTTCACAACCTACCAGCTCTCGTTGTGAAGACTAGTCACCACTGTAAAGTTATGTAATTATAAATAAACAACTTTGGATATTTCTAAGTAGATGTCTTTATTTTACCAGCCTTCATGGTTCTCCCGTTACACTTGTTCTGTCGTTCTCAAGTCTAGCTTCATCTGATCTAGTAATCAACACTGCCACCTAGTGGTCATAACATATAACATATATACAGAACATACATATCATTACATCCTCCTTTCTCTGAGGTTAAAAGTCAAATAATAGTAGGCCCAAGGCTATATCAGGACTAGACCTGGAAGCTACACCTAAACCTATTAAACACAGTAAGGGCTACCACACCTAAAGCTTTTCTTACAGGTAAACAAGGTTAACAATTAATCCCTTCTTTCAGATAACAGGTTTTAGAAAGTAACCTTAATTTACTGTACTGTGTAAATTAACTGTACTATTTCTCTTTCAGGTAACAGTGGTAATGAACATTAAAACCTCTTCTTTCAGGTAACATTAGTAAGTAACGGTAGGTAATAAAGTAAGTAACAGATATGCAACAGTAGCAATAAACAGGATATCCTCTTATTTCAGGAAACCAAGGTAATAAACAGTTTTTTTTTTTTTCAATGTTACCATAACCTGTACTTTAAGACTATTCTCAGGTTAAGCAACACTCACATATGTAAACCACACATACTCTTACAAGTCCATCAACACTCTTGATCTTCTAGCTCTGCTAGACTTATGGCAGACAGGTGCCCCTGTCTCTGATGTTGGTGTTTGATGCTCTGTGGGCTGCACATCCTGGTGTGCATCAGGAGGGTTTGTCAGTTCTGCGTGTGACTGCTTTCTAAATGTCTCTTGAGTCCTGAGCAGGCATCTGCGGTTCCTCCGGAATACATGTCCATCCTCCGTTCTGACTGTGTACGACCTCAGACCGACCTCTTTGAGCACCACTGCTTTTCTGTTCCATGTGTGGGGCTCTTCGATTCTGACCACGTCGTGTTCTGAGAGAGGTGTGAGACTCCTGGCCGTCTTGTCATGATGCTTCTTCTGTGCCCACTTCAGCTGTATGTGCTTTTGTGTGACTCCTCTGTTTTTCTTCTTTCTTGGCATGTGTGGTAATGTGTTGCGCAGTTTTCGGTTCATGAGGAGCTCTGAGGGTGATGCTCCACATCCCAGAGGAGAAGACCGATAGGTCAACAGTGCAAGGTAAGGGTCTGATTTTGTCTTAGTCTTTTAACGATTTACACTCCTTTCTCTGCCTTACCATTCGCCTTTGGATAGAGAGGGCTCGATGTAGTGTGTTGGAAACCATACTCCTCCAAATATTTGAAACTCTTGGCTGCTGTACTGTGGACCATTGTCACTTTGGACTATCTGGGGAATGCCATGTCTGCCAAAGATGCTTTTCATGTGAGTTATAACAGCACTGGCAGATGTGCTGTTCAGTTGTGCTACTTCAGGATAGTTTGAGTGATAATCAATCACTAAGAGAAAGTCCTTTCCATTTACATGAAAGAGATCTGTTCCAACTTTTTGCCATGGCTCAGTCGGCATTTCTGGGATCCACATTGGCTCTTTGGCTTGCTTGTATCTGTGTCTTTGGCATTTATCACACTTACTAATCAGTGTCTCAATGTCTCTGTTTATACCTGGCCAGTAGACCGCTTCCCATGCTCTTGCTCTGCATTTTTCTATGCCAAGGTGCCCCTCGTGGATTCTGCTGAGCATATCTTTCCGCATAGATGCTGGGATGATGATCCTATTTTGTCTCAGCAGTAGGCCGTTTTCCACACTCAGTTCTGCCCTGATTGAATAGTATTGTGGGAGTGTGCCTTTTGTCCACCCTTTTTGGAGTTTCGCTGCCACTGCCTGCAGTGTCTCATCTTGTTCAGTTTCCTGTGCAATCTTCTTGAGCACCATGTCTGACACTGGGAGAGAAGAGACAATTAAGTTTACATGCCTTTCAAGCTCTCCTGACGATTTTGTTTGTGCCTCTCTTGATTGCACAGCTGCTTGGGGCGGCGCGGGTGCTCAAGACAGTTCATCAGCCAGAACTATGTATTTCTCTGGCGTGTAGATTAGATCCATATCATATCTTTGTAACCTCATCATCATGCGTTAAATCCTGGGAGACATGTCATTCAGGTTCTTTTTGCAGATAGAGATGAGTGGTTGGTGATCTGTTTCTGATGTGAAAGTAGGCAGCCCATATATGTATCCATGAAATTTCTCGCATCCAAACACTAACCCTAGAGTTTCTTTTTCAATTTGGGCATACCTCGTTTCCGTCTCCGTCATTGATCTTGATGCATATGCCACTGGTCTCCAGTGGCCATCGTTGTCAGCTTGGAGCAGCACTGCGCCCAATCCGTCTTTGGATGCATCTGTGGAGACTTTGGTTTTTCGAGAGGGATCAAAGAAGGTAAGCACTGGTTCTCTGGTAAGTGTATCTTTGAGCTTCTCCCATTCTTTGTTGTGGCTGTCAGTCCACTCAAATCCTCTGTCTTTTTGCAGCAGACCTCTGATTGTCAGTGTTTTTGCGGATAGATTTGGAATAAACTTCCCTAAAAAGTTCACCATTCCCATAGCTCGCAGTACCCCCTTCTTGTCCATAGGGCCAGGCATGTCAAGAATAGCCTGTACTTTGGAGTGGTCCGGCTCTACACCCTCTCCGGACAGCTTGTCACCTAAGAAAGTGATCTCTGTGACCCCGAACTGACATTTGCTTTCGTTCAGTTTCAGACCGCTCAACTGAATCCTTTTCAGGAGATTCAGCAGCCTTTCATTATGTTGTGCTAGTGTTGAGCCCCATACTATTAAATCATCGATGTACACACGGGTGCCCTCTAGCCCCTCTATGATCGATTCCATTATGAAAAATCTCGGGGGCCGATTTTATTCCAAATGGTAACTGAAGAAAACTGTATCTTCCAAAAGGTGTGTTGAATGTGCAATACTTGCTACTCTCAGAGTCCAGTTTCAGTTGCCAGAAACCATGAGATGCATCTAGTTTGCTAAAATATCTCGCCCCTGCCATTTCACTTGTGATCTCTTCCCTTTTTGGTATCTGGTAATGCTCTCTTTTAATGTTCTCATTGAGATCTTTGGAGTCTAGGCACACTCTTAACTCACCATTGGGCTTTTTCACACGTGATGGAGTTCACCCAGTCTGTGGGCTCCTCGATGGGCCGAATTACTCCCAGATCCATCATTCTGTCCAGCTCCTTTTTCAGACTGTCTCTGAGCGGTGCTGGTACTCTCCGCGGCGCATGTATGACTGGCGTGGCATCACTTTTTAGTTGGATCTTATATGTGAAAGGCAGCGTTCCATGGCCCTTGAACAGTTCTGGAAACCTGTGCACTATATCATTTACGGATTCCTTTCCTGTGTCGGTGTCTGACGCCTTTTCACTGTTGAGCTGGTAGACCCTCTTGACCAGCTCCAGGTCCTCACATGCTCTGTCTCCGAGCAACGATTCGTGGTCATCAGGAACCACTACAAACATGAGGTTTTGTGTCTTGCCTTTCACACACATTTTAAGCCAGCACACCCCCTTGGTTTCAATTGGCTGTCCATTATATGTTTTCAGTGGGACAGTGCGTTTCTGTATTTTTGGCTTCTCTTTAAGTGCTTTAATGTCCTTTAAACTGATCAGGTTGGCTTTTGCCCCTGTGTCTAGTCTGAACAACACCACTGTCCCATTAACTAACAGTGGGGCCACCCATTTATCTGTTTGCACTGCATTGACTGGCCGCACAGTCTCATCTGCATTGACTGGCTGTCCAGTCTCCTATATTTCACTGCCCCCCTCAGTAACCATGTACACAAACTCTGGATCACTCTGCGAATCACTGTCATCTGTTTCATTCACTACGTGGACTTTTCGTTTCTTCTCCCTTGAAAGACACATTCTAGCATAGAGATTTTGTCCATGACACCTGGAGCAGGTTTTTCCAAATGCTGGGCACTGTCTGGCCTTGTGCTGGCCTCCACATCATTTGCAGGTAAATTCCTTTTCTCTGAATTCTTTGTCACTGCTCCTCTCTGTTCCTTCTTTGTGCCTAGTGTCTCTATCTCGGTCCTTCCCGCGCCACATTCTTTTGAAAGAAATTTCGTCTACGTCACCATGCATTTGAGCGGGCTGCTGTGCTAGTCCTTTGTCAGCAACATCAAACGTTTCGGCATGCTGCCTAACTAACTCCCTCGCCTGGCATATTTTCACTGCCTTCTCTAGGTTCAGGTCAGCCTCACCCAACAGCTTTTCCCTGACTTTCCTGTCACAGACCCCGAACACAATTTGATCACGAATCAATGAGTCCTTCAATACATTGAAATTACAGGTGCTAGCTTTTAGCTTCAGGTCCGTGAGGAAGCTGTCGAACGCCTCTCCTTCACGTTGCAGTCGTGATCTAAAAACGTACCTTTCGTAGGTCTCATTCTTTTCAGCAAGACAATGTTCATCAAACTGCTTGAGTACTGCATCCAGCTTGTTCTTGTCTTCTTCAGGGTCAAAAGTGAACGTGTTATACACCTCTATTGCTTCGGTCCCTGCAACAGTTAGCAACAGTGCTATTTTTCTCTTGTTAGACATCTCCGACACACCGATGGCCGCGAGGTACAGCTCAAACTGCTGTTTAAAAGTCTTCCAGTTGGCGTCGAGGTTCCCGGTAAGTTTTAGAGTCCCTGGTGGCTTTATAGAATCCATTCCTGGTACCATGTAAAGTTATGTAATTATAAATAAACAACTTTGGATATTTCTAAGTAGGTGTCTTTATTTTACCATTCTTCATGGTTCTCCCGTTACACTTGTTCTGTCGTTCTCACGTCTAGCTTCATCTGATCTAGTAATCAACACTGCCACCTAGTGGTCATAACATATAACATATATACAGAACATACATATCATTACAACTGCGTGTAACCCAGTTGGGATTCGGGTTCTGGTTATTCATAAGAATAAACAACATTATATACGAGTATTATTTTTCATAATGTTTTTTGACGTTTGTGTAATGGTTGCAAACTTTGTAGATGTTATTTGATGTATTGTAAATGTTGTATATATCCTTTGCTTAATTGAACTGTGATATGGCCATCCAGCCAGGAGGGGGCGCGATGAGGTGTTTGTGGGTGAATGTGGTGAAGGCGGGAAGGGAGAGGAGAGAAGACTGGAGAATGGAGGAAAGACGTTCGTTAGATGTTTTTCGTTGGAGTACCGTCTGTTGATGACATATCAGCAACTCTGAAGATGCAAGATAAAGTTCAATACAAACTTTACTAAAAAGCTCCACCGGACCAGTCCACATTAACGACCCGGTCAGTTAATTAACAAAAGGAGCTGAACAGTAGTGGCCTGCTAACTAACGCAGCTAGCGACGCTATTGCCACGGGGTTTCCGAGGGACCGCCGCACGAGATAGAAGGCGTGACCACGCGGGTGGGCTGACAGGGCTCGGGCGAAGGAAATCACTCGACAAGCAGTGAGGAGCGCCTGTGTCCTTTCCACGGACTTCCTCAGGACTTCCACGGACTTCCTCAGGACTTTCAGGGACTTCCACAGACTTTCCCAGCACCCTCACGGACTTCCACGGACCTTCAAGGACGCCCATCATGTTTTACCTGGACGTGTGAGTAGCCGACCGAGTTCTCTTGGCTCGGAGGAGCAAGAGGACTATTCATCAACAGGCCTGCAACAGGGTTTTCTTTTTGTACAGGATTGTTTTCTTTTGTTTTCTTTTATCTATTATGCCGGCTTAGTTTAGTTTAGTAATGTTATTATTACTTATAGCCTGTATTGTGATATTGTGATATGGTATCTGTGACATGCACATGCATTTATATTTTGTTCTAAAATAAGTAAACGTTCTACTACTTACTTTTTTGTTGGCTGCTTACTAATACGTGTAGTGTTGATATTGTGTATGTTTAGTGTTTAATATTCATTAAGGATGCTCTTGTTATATGGTTACCAAATATAGGAATTCAAAAATAATAATTTAAGATTGATAGAAGAACCTAGGGCCCTGCCCTCTTTATTATAGGGGTAAAAGGGCTACATGCGCCATTCGTTTCAATGGGAATCGCAACGTTCTATACTTTCAACATAAAGTGTACATATTTATAATTCAAAATTCGTACCAACCTTTATACCACGGATATTGTAGGGTCTAAAGCATATGACCGCTTTTTCTGATTACAGTTTAATGTAACAGTAGCTGCGTTTCCATATAAAAGGTGAAGCAAATCTTTAGAAAGTTCGCAAAAAAGTAATTTGAATTAGGAGCGTTTCCATCAAGTGGTTGGAGCGGGAAACTACACTAGTTCTGCCTGGAGATGGCGCTGTAGGCATAAAATGTATGCCAATATGCGGCTGTAATAAATGGTAGAAGTAGAAAAGCTGTAGCAAATGTAACAAAAAGCGGCTAGTCCGCCAATAGAGAAGAGTAACAACAAACATGGAGAGAAGAATTCAGCAGTAATTTGTTTCCCTTGGGTAAGTCATAACTGTTCTTTCTGTGAAGTTATAATTGGCTATTTTAACTTCCATCCGTAGATGAAGAAATAGAGAGATTACAACGTACGCAGCAGCAGCAAGGGAAATACGAGGACAACGTCGAGTGCCTTACGTATGGGAGAGACAGCACCAGCATGACTTCCGGGAGGTCATAGTGGAAGGACATTTTACAGCCAGCCTTTGGCTACAACATTTTAGAATGTCCAAGCCCTGGACGACGTCTGATTCCAAGGGAAAAACACATTGTCATCGCATTGTACAAGTTGGCAACCTGTGCTGAATGCAGAGTTGTGGGAGAGACATTTGTTGTCAGCAAAACAAGCGTTCACCATTGTGTGTACGTGGTGTGCAGGGCCAAACGATACAAGTTGTTGGCTAAATTTGTTAAAATACCCAACGTGGCCGAGGCACAGGCAATGTGCACAGGGTTAGTCCGAGAAGTTACCCTCCCTAGCACATGTCCATCCAGGGCTCTAGCAGAAATCGACCCCACAAGAAGACTTCACGGAGAGCGGCTGGGTTCCAGTCGCTCATGGGGGCCCTGGTACGGAAGTCAATGGCATAGTTTGTGACTGAGCGGATTCCCTGGGAAAGGGCTAACAGTTCCCGTCCGGCATCGGCCCCCAGAGGTCCGGTACCGACGACTCTTCTGAGCTCGTCTGCGAAGGTCTGGAAAGAGCGGCAGGTAGGGGTCCCTCTCTGCCACCCAGCTGTGCCCCAAAGACGCGCCCGCCCAGAGAGGTGGTTGATGGTGTAAGCCACCGGGGCTTCTTCGGTTGGTGAGCGGCTGAAGGGCGAAGATGATGGAGCAGTTGCACAAGAAGGCATTATAAGAGGTAGGGTCGCCATCATAACGCTCGGGAATTCCCACATTGGGTTCACGGGGCGAAGGGACGAGAGGTGGAGCGGCGGCGCCTACTAGGGCGTTCGCCAATTCCTGGCGGACGTGCACCAGGTCCCGCTGATTCTGTGCTGTGGTAGCCATGGTAGCGGCCATCACCTGGTGCAGGGCACTCTCTACTCAGGAGATCCGGTCGTCAGCCTGGGCTGGGTCCTCATGGTGATCCCACGTTATTACCATATAATTTGTAAGAGATTATTCCCTTTTCCATGCAATCAACAGAAACTTGTACCATGTACGTTCTGCAATGTTACTAAGTAAAACATGAATATTTACCCAGTAAGTAAGCTGAAACTGTACTGTAAAAGGAAGCCTTGTTTGTTTCCATGATATTAACAGGTTCTTACCATATCATGTGTAATAGATACATTCCATTGTCCAGGCAGTAAACTGGAACTTGTACCATGTCACTCTGCAACGTTACTAAGTAAAACATGACTATTTACCCAGTAAGTAAGCTGAAACTGTGGGAAGCCTTGTTTGTTTCCATGGTATTACCAGGTTCTTACCACATAATTTGTAATAGATTATGTGGAAATCTATTACAACAGAAACTTGTACCATATATGTTCTGCAACGTCGTTCGACAGTAGTTAAGCACCTTAATTTTTGCTATAAAACCCCAAACCACTGTTGATGAAAGCCATATTAAAATTAAACAAAATCAAAGGCTTATCTTTCAAACAATGCATATCTCACAAACAGGCACTGAACACTGAAAAAATCAGACAAAATAAAGAGCCGTCCACATCAACTCCATTTAAATGTTACTGAAGGTGTTTTGATAAAACATATGACAATGTTATGGCAAGTGACCAAAATGCAGACTGCTTCAACCTCTACAGTTTGAATAAGTAGTGAATGCCATGCAGCAATCTGCCTTTGGGAGCATCTTTGTGTTCATTCGCAAACCAATGAGTCCACTCGATGAATGAGAGATGGCCCTTTAGTGTCCTCTCTGTGCGGTTTCCCACTTGGGATTTGTAGGCTGACCAAGCCCTGACCAGGAACCTCCAAATCTCCCCTTCCATACTGTAATTCAGTATCAGATGACAAGAAAATAAACATTAGGACTGTCAATTAATGAACATTTCTAGAACATATAAAACTCAAAGATTATGTTGTTTGCCAGTCAAGAAAGGATGCTGGTCCTCTGGCCATTACTGGTCATATTAAAAAGAAAAAAGGCATAGCCATAAATACAGTTAATAGGAAGGGAGGGGACAGGCTGTTAGCGCCGGTTAGCGCTTTAGCATTGAGCTAGCGGAGCTTCTGTCATTAAAACAAATCGGACATGTTGTTTATAACCTATTACACCAAACTTATTAAAATATTCAGATTTAATCAGGCTCTGTCCCAAAAATAAAGTTAATAGGACGGGAAGGGACAGGCTCTGTTATCCCTGGTTAGCGCAATCGCTGTTTTCTTGGTCAATTTAGTGATTCACGTGAATCGCGTAGAACTGTCCTTCATATGAAACATTATTGGATAATTCTTATAATTGACATTTCTCTGGGCCAATCGGAATCTCAGCACTTGCTTCAGAATCTTGAAGCACGAAACAGCGCCAACTGAGCTCGTCTTTGGATGAGACGCCTGGCTACCGCGCGAGTCTGACGGAAACTCTGAACGTCAATTTGAAGTAGGGGTGTAGGCCTACGGTATAAATGGTATAGGAAGTACACCAGTCTGAATTTGCGCTACGGTATGGATTTTGACGTTACCGTAAGACCGGTGTGACCGGTAGACAGTGTTGTGGGTAACACGTAACAAAGTAAGTAACGCGTTAAAACAGTAACCTAACTACTTTTTCATGTAAAAAGTATAGTTACGCGCACCTACTGAAAATATGGTAGCGAAACATAGTTCCTTTTTCAATTCGGCGCCACGTTACTTTACCCAGAGACAGATTTGACAGCGATACTGCCTTCTCAGGCACTATGCTATTGTGCAAGCAAGCAGGCACGCAGCAAGCGCTCATGTGTGCTTGTGCAATAGTCCCTTCACGAGCTCATTCCTATCCACACCGTACGAGACTGAGATGTTAAACTTGAGATAAGTCAATCTTTTTGGAGAAAAAACAACATCTATTTGTTTGCTTGATTCAACTAACGTTAGCTTCCGCTTTTTTGATATGATACAATTTACAATAATATTGCAGTTTTAGGATTGAGTCAATGCCGAGTACTGCACAAATTTAGACGTTGCATAAAGTTAGTAAATTCTAACAACATAGGGCTATTTTTATAAATAATCTGGCAAGGGTGTTGTCCTAGGACCTAGGCTAATACACCAACAGCAAATTTCTGTACAATAAAGGGCTACATTCTGCATCCAAGTCTGTCATTTGAAATCTTCTCATTGTAATGAGAAGATTCTCATTACAATGAGACACTGTCACCATTTTTACTCTGAGGAGTTTGCAGGTCTGGTATTATCAAAACACCATCAGTAACATTTAAATTTAGTTGATGTGGATGGCTCTTTTCTTTGTCAGATTTTTTCAGTGTTCAGTGCCTGTTTGTGAGATATGCATTGTTTGAAAGATAAGCCTTTGATTTTGTTTAACTTTAATATGCCTTTCATCAACAGTGGTTTGGGGTTTTATAACAAAAATTAAAGTGCTTAACTACTGGTGAACAACATTGCAGAACATATATGGTACAAGTTTGTGTTGATTGCACGATAAAGGGAATAACCAGTTACAACTTATATGATAAGAGCCTGGTAATACCATGGAAACAAACAAGGCTTCCTTTTACAGTACAGTTTCTGCTTACTTAGTGGGTAAATTGTCATGCTTTACTTAGTAACATTGCAGAACATATATAATACAAGTTTCTGTTGCTTGCATGAAAAAGGGAATAACCTACAACTTATATGGTAAGAAGCTGATAATATCATGGAAACAAATGAGGCTTCCTTTTCCAGTACAGTTTCAGCTTACTTACTGGGTAAATTGTCATGTTTTATTTAGTAATGCTGCAGAACATACTGGGTATAAGTTTGTGTTGATTGCATGGAAAAGGGAATAATCTATTACAATTTATATGGTAAGACCCTGGTAATACCATGGAAACAAACAAGGCTTCCTTTTACAGTACAGTTTCAGCTTACTTAGTGGGTAAATTGTCATGTTTTACTTAGTAACGTTGCAAAACATACATGGTACAAGTTTGTGTTGATTGCATGGTCAATGGAATGTATCTATTGTAGTGAGTGTAACATAATTCACCTACAGTATTTTGTTATGTGTTGTTCTTTACACTGTGTTAGGCATGTCTTTTACTGTCTCTGTGTTTCAGGGATCGCTGTCCCTTTAAGGATTACGAGCTTCTCATGACGCGGAGCCCGATGCGGCATATGTTCTCTTGCAGCACGTTTTGATTCCTGGTTTTCTAAAACTAAATAAACGAGTCACACAACTGTGTGCTCAACGTGCGAAATTGTATCCTTCATTTAATGCAATTTCCACACTGGTGACCCCGACGTTAGTCTGCTGGACATATCCAGGGACCCGACACGACCATGACCGCGAACGCTGTTACTCTCAAGCTCCCCGAATTCTGGGAATCGTCGGCGTCGGCATGGTTCGCCCAGTTGCGGGAGATCACCGTGGATATGACGAGGTACTACTTCGTTGTGTCAGCTCTTGGAAATTCGACAGCATTGAGAGAGGTGAGCCTCCTTAAAAATCCTCCAGCAAGGGAGAAGTATGCAGCACTCAAAGCCCACCTGTTAAAGACATTTGAACTGTCGGACGCTGAGAGAGCCAGCAGGCTTTTCTCACTTCAAGGGCTCGGCGACAGCAAACCGTCTGAGCTCATGGACCGTATACTGGATCTCATGGGTGAGCACGAACCCGATTTTCTTTTTGTTCAGCTTTTCCTGCGTCAGCTGCCTTCCCAAGTGAGGGCTGCTTTGGCCAACACCATGATCACTGACTGTCGGAGGCTGGCTGAGGAGGCTGATAAATTTTTCCTGGCGGGTCAAGGGCACTGTGTGGCCGCGATTTTTCCCGCGCACATCGCTCCTGTGACACTGGATGACTCCACGCTCATCGCTGCCACCACTTCTCGTCGGCAGCTGTCTTCTGACCCCCAGCAGTCTTCAGGCCCGCAGCAGTCTTCAGGCATGTGTTTCTACCATGCAAAGTTTGGACCGAAGGCTCTTAAATGCCGTCCGCCATGCAGTTACGGCGGGTTGGGAAACACCAGGGCCAGCTCGGTAGTGGCCATGAGCGTCGGCCATGCTGGCAGGCTGCTTTTCATCCGCGACAGCATCTCCGGACGGCGATTCCTGTGCGACACGGGAGCACAGAGGAGCGTCCTTCCTGCTTCCCGTTTGGACATGGTGACCGATGGCCACGGCCCCTCTATGGAAGCTGCTAATGGTAGCCCCATCCGTACCTATGGAACGAGGTATATTGAATTGTGTTTCGGAGGCCACCGGTTTGGCTGGGACTTTATTACAGCAAAGGTCTCCGTTCCCCTCCTCGGCGCCGATTTTTTGTGTGCGCATGGACTGTTGGTGGATGTAAAGAACCGCTGTTTGATTGACGCCGTCACGTTTTGTTCCTATGCGTGCACGCTCAGCGGGGCTAACTCCATACGACTGTCTAGCATGCTCTCCATCTCAGATGACTTCCACCATCTACTTGCCGGTTTCCCAGCCCTCACTCAGCCTACTTTCTCTGAGTCTGCCGTGAAGCATGGTGTGGAGCGCCATCTCGCCACTACTGGTCCACCCGTCTACGCCCGTGCTCGGCGCCTCGACCCGACCAAGCTTGCCGTTGCGAAGGCTGAGTTTGCGAACATGGAGCGCCTGGGTATAGTTCGCCGGTCCGACAGCCCGTGGGCCTCACCCCTCCACATAGTCCCCAAACCCGGCGGCGGCTGGCGCCCGTGTGGCGACTACCGGCGGCTAAATGAGGCAACGACGCCTGACCAGTACCCAGTGCCGAATATTCAGGATTTTTCGGCCCACCTGGCTGGTATGGTGATTCTTTCCAAGGTGGACCTTGTCCGGGGATATCATCAGGTGCCTCTACACCCACTGGACATTCCCAAAACAGCAGTGATCACGCCGTTTGGTCTGTTTGAGTTCCTGCGGATGCCGTTTGGCCTTAGAAACGCGGCTCAATCTTTTCAACGCCTCATGGACTCTGTTTTACGGGAGCTGCCTTTTCTTTTTGTGTACTTGGATGACATCCTAGTGGCGAGCACGTCCAAATCCCAGCACCTGGCGCACCTCCGGACGCTTTTTGAGCGGCTCAGCCAACATGGGCTAATTGTCAACCCCGCCAAGTGCCAGTTTGGTCTCTCCATCATCGATTTCCTGGGACACATAGTCACTAAGGACGGTGCAGCCCCTCTCCCATCAAAGGTGGAGGCAGTCGCACAGTTCCGTTTCATCCCTCGAGCTGCCCAGCTCATGCGACCCTTGCATGAGGCCTTGCAAGGTAAGCCCAAGCACGCTGTGGAGTGGACTGAGGGCAGGGACAAGGCTTTTGTTGCCACTAAGGCAGCCCTGGCGAACGCCACCATGCTGGCACACCCTTCTCCCACAGCCTCCATCGCCATCACCTCGGATGCCTGATGCCTGTGGGTGGGCGGGGCCTGGCAGCCACTTGACTTCTTCAGCCGTCAGTTGCGTCCCAACGAGCAGAAGTACAGCACTTTCGACCGGGAGCTGCTTGGTCTCTACCTCGCCACTACTATTATAAATTATATGATAATAACGTGGTAAAACCTTGGAAACAAACGGCTTTGTACCCAGTATTTAAGAAGATGTACCATGACACTAGAGGAAAACTGTTCCTGCAGAGGTTGTTACCAGGTAAGTGATTCCATAGTTTCTAAGGTAAATCTAATAAACCCTTTCTAAATGGGTGTAGCTATGGATATAACTATGTAAGAAAAAGTAATTTATTGGAAAGTACTATGCTAATTTCTAGATAGTACATCATTAAACTTGGGCTGTTACCAACATAAACCTTGGATTATTACAATTGTAACTTGAATTAATAGGTGTTTCTAAGAATTGGTTTCCTCATTTCCTAGGAAGTACAGAATAATATCTGAGTTATTACCAACCTATAACAGTTACAACTACACAGTACTTTGTTTAGTTGATGGGTAATAGTGGAGGTTTTACTTCGTACTTCAGCTGTAATTCCTCTGTATTTACCTTCTTATTACCAGTGGTAATTATCCTGTAATACACTATGATTTACCATATATTTACCAGGTAATTCCTCTGTATTTACCTTCTTATTACCAGTGGTAATTACCCAGTAATACACTAGGATTTACCATTTATTTACCGGGTAGATACCTAGTAATTAGGGGACTGTTAAAGGAAGGGTTACGAAGTTGTCTAGGACACCTCAATGAGATGTTTCAAAACCAGGTGAGAGTTTTAATGAGACATCAATTCAATATCAAAGCACAGTATATTCACTACCGTGAGCTCAAGAAAAACATGAAATCTCATGAGTGTTTGATCCACATTGATTTCTCCGAGAATTATGTACGCAAATCGTCAGCAGAGATTCAGGCAGTTCACTTTTCATCCTCTCAGAAGCAGGCAACTCTGCACACTGGGATCCTTCATGTGGGTGAAGTGGACAAACATGTGTGCTTTACATCCATCTCAGCATCAAAAGAGAAAGGTCCTCCTGCTATATGGACACACCTGTCCCATGTTCTGGACCACGTAAACAGAGATGTCATCTGTCTCTGTTCAACTAGGCAGATACTTGAGAGTGCACGTCACAACATGTAGCCGAGCTAAATTTAATTTGATTTTGTTTTATTGTTGGTCAATGTTCATATTTTTTTGTTTTATTGTGAACTTCTCTAAAGGTTGGCTCCACATTATTGTTTTCTATGGCATGCTTTTGTTTTCTTGGGGAGTGGTTTGGCGTTACACCTGTGTGTCAAGCTTCAGTGGGTGCTGGTGCACGGAGCTGGTGAGTTGTGTTTGTGTCTCTCTCCCTTTGATTATTTTGGTAAAACTTTTGTTTGTTGCCCATGGACGGTTGTGGTGGTTCACACTGCTTTGCTGCGTGATTTTGGGCACGTGGGAGAAATTCCCTGGTGTGTAGACAATTTTCAGTCATTTAATTGTTGGAAGGGCAGACTTTTAGTTTGTTTAGCTTTTAGGGGTTTTGTGAACTAGCTTGAGCCGGTGGTAGTTTGATACGGGGTTTCCTGGCCGCGTGAGATTCGGCATGGGAGGAGGATCGTTGCATGTCCTGTGTTGACGTTTCAAATGCAGTTGTGTGATTCGGTATGTGTGGTAGAGATGGATTTATTGATTTGTTTCCGCGAACCAGTTTGCGTGATTCAGTTCGCCAAGGGGAGTCGTTCGCGAATCGTTCGTTCGTTCGTTCGTTCGTTCAGTCGAGTTTCCGGTAGCGGTGAATCGAATCATACACGGTTCTCTGAGTCAGTCAGACTCAGCCCCTCGTTCGTTAGTTTGTTCGTTCGTTCAGTCGAGTTTCCGGTAGAATCATGGAATGAACGGCTCAGACTTACCGCCTCCCTCGTTCTCATTCTCATACGTCAACATTACAACTTTAACCAAACGCAGCGGGATGGGGGGTGTAGTTGATTATTGGATGTTTGACATATCAGCAAAATAATAGACTTGATTTAGCAATGATGGTGGGTGTCCCGGGTGTTTTAGGCTCCCATAAACAGAACCCTGTGCAGCCAAAGACTAAATCTAGCTGCCAAAATTAACACTGCCTTCAAAACGAGAGCTGGTTAATTGTGAAAAATGCACTAAACTGTCATCAGACAAAGCAGTTATACGCTATTGTAATGACCTCGCCGGTGACAAACCAGGTCACTGAAAACCCGTAACCAACGGCAAAAAGCCACACTAACAACAACCGGTTACCCGGGCAACCCCCCAACCCGGTCCCTTCAACGTGCAAGCCCCCACCCTCCTGTTCTCCCAAGGCCCTCCCCCAGCTGACCTGATGATTCGCCCCCCACACTGATTGACAAGAAGAACATCCAATGCATGCACAGAGAACAACTGGCATAACGGACAACGAAATACAATGCAACACATAACACACAAACTCTTTAAATGTCCCAGGGTCGCTACACTATAGACTCTAGAGCAGGGGTTCTTAACCTTTTTGACCTTAAGGCCCAATTTTTAAAGTACAAAGTGGCCCGGGGCCCACTAAATATTAACACTGTATAGGTTTAACTGACCTCACTCTCAGTTTAATTTGTATTCAATAATAAACCAAATCCACTTACTGTTTAACAAGCAAAAACCTTGTAAAATAAAATGAAATGATAAAATGGGATCATCACAAAGACTTTTATTAAACATGTGTATGTAACACATACTGTATCATGACACTGAAGAGGCTGATAATTCCTGGACCAAATCAGGCTGTGACAAGAACATTTTCAAGAATCAAGTCAGGATTTTTAATCATAATTTAAAAAAAAGACCAATATTAGGATTTTACTTAAAAAAAAAAAGGGGGTGATAAAATAAATGCATTCAAATAATATAAATCTATTTTTAAATTAAATAAATAAACTGTAAATAAAATTGAAATAAAGTGCAAATGAAACTATAGCCTTATAATCTGCAAAGCCATTTGAAAATTGCAGTCTCCATTTTTTCATGACAGAAGAATCTTTATATCTGTGACAAATGAACAATGACACAAATAATAACAACAATGAACAACAACTCCCTTTTTATCATCGCCTCTTAATGAGACACTTGGGCCTGCCTCTGAGACATAATCAGATCCAGTCTGGGCGGAATGGGAGAAAGGGTCAATCTCAGAGTAGCCTCCAGTGTTGCTCTGAGTCTGTTTCGGGCTTTGGTCTTAGTTGTGGCCACAATGGAGAACCCTGATTCACACAGGTACGTAGTTGTGAATGGGAGCAGGAGTTTCACAGCCCTCAGTGCAAGACATGGGTACTCCTTTGACACTGCAATCCAGAAGGAGCCCAGGTCCAGTTTGCCCCGCTGCAGCTTTAAAGTGCTGTCAGTGGAAACTTCCAGAAGCTGGGATTCCAGGTGTGAGGGCAAAGCAACATCACTTGCAGTGGGATCCAATGCAAATGGGTCCAAAATCCACATGTTTTCCTCTCTGGGATCCTCAGGAAAGTAGTCACCAAATTTCTCTGCCAGTTGTGAGAGGTGCTGGGAGACTGAGTCACTGATATTGACATGAGGGGAGTTTTCCAAAATGTCAGACAAAAGTGGAAACATGTCCATCCTCTTTTCCTGGGCCCTCTTGGTCCACAAAGCAAGTTTCCTCTTGAAAGCTTCAACTTTGTCTGCAACAAAAAATATGTTGCTGTTTCTTCCTTGAAGTGAGGTGTTCAGTTGGTTCAGTAGTGAAAAAATGTCAGAGGTAGGCAAGTTTTGCTGTGAACATTGTGTCAGCATAGTAATGTGCAAGATGAGATTTTTTCTCAGTGAGAAAAGAGAAGACCTCATTCCTCAGTTCAAACAAACGATTGAGGACCAGTCCTCTTGAGAGCCATCTCACTTCACTGTGATATAGCAGCTGGACATGATCTGCTTCTATGTCCTCACAAAGCTTAGCAAAACATCTGGAGTTCACTGCATTGTTTTTAATAAAGTTTATGGTTTTCACACTTACACCCATCACCTGGTGGAGATCTGGTGACATCTTTTTTGCTGCAAGGCTTTCGAAAAAAAGAGAGAAAACAGTGTGTCCATTTAGCTTCTGGTGCATGATCAAGTATCTGTCTAATGACACCATGATGCCTGCCAGTCATTGATGCTGCACCGTCGCTGCACACCCCGACGCAGTTCTTCCAGTCCAGGCCCTTCTCAGTGAAGTAGTTATCCATGCAGCGGAAACATTCCTGAGCCGTAGTGCATTTTGGTAGCTCTCCACAAAACAGTATGTCTTCGTGCAAACTACTGTCCCAGCGATAGCGAACAAAAACTAGCAGCAGTGCAGCATTCGTGACATCCGTGGACTCGTCTAGTTGCAAAGAAAAAAAAGGGCTACTTTTTATTCTTTCTATAAGTTGATGCTGTATGTCTGAGGCCATGTCTGCGATACGGTGACTCACAGTGTCGTTTGAGAGTGGGATGGTCAGCAGCTTTTTTGCAGCGGCCTCTCCGATCATCTCACGGCACATATCAACAGCGGCAGGCAGAACCAACTCCTCCGCTATGGTGAATGCCTTCTTAGTCTGTGCAACACGTCTGGCTACGAGGTAGCTCGCTTTCAATGCGCATTTAGAGTTGCTCGTCAGTGACACGACAGACCTGTTCTGCATCTGCAGTCCACTCTCCTTCCTCTTAAAATAATCCACCGGCTTTCCCACGAGCATCGGGTGCTTGGTCTCTAGATGCCGCTGTAGTTGTGAGGGCTTGAGGGCTTCGTTGGACAGCATTAGCCCACACTCCACACACTGGGCTTTTGGCACTGCCTCTGTTCCTCCATTTACGAAACCGTATTTAATCAAGTCGACATTGTATTTCCGCAAAAACTTTGTCTTTAGGGTGGAGGGGTCAGGATGTTCGTCGTCATGTTTTCTTTTAAAAAACTTATCCATATTTGCCGCAGCGAGCGAAGAAGACTCTTCTTCTCTGTGTATTCGCGCTTCCTAAAGTTTGCGGTGGCAGTAATGCATCACGCAGTTGTTTAGGATCTAAACAACTGCGTGATGCATTACCGCCACCGCGTGGTCGAAAACGGCATTGTAAGTTACTGAGCGTCTCATGCACAACATATCTCTGTCTTCACTTGATAATCTACAAAGTCCCGCGGCCCTTGCGGCCCACAGGTACAAAACTGAAAGTTTTTCGCGGCCCTCTAGGGGGCGCTGGCGGCCCAACTTTGGGCCGCGGCCCTATGGTTAAGAATCACTGCTCTAGAGTTTCTGGTATAAAGGCTGGGACGAATTTCAAATGATAAATATGTACACTTTATGTTGAAAGTATACTGTTGCGATTTCCATTGAAACGAATTGCGAGGTTGTGAAAAATGTGGTATAAAGGCTGGGACGAATTTCGAATTATAAATATGTACAATGCATCCTTTAAATACGTCCATGCAACAGATGGCCAATGTGAATAATAGATAGCTCGCTCACTAAGCCCATTTGTTTTTTCCCCATTAAACCTGTCGCTTTCTGTCTCTCATTGACTAAAATTCAACGAGAGCGTCCAAGACTCAGTCCTAGAACAGCATACGATTGGCTGGCTCTCGTGAGTCGTGACGTCTCTCAGTCAGTCCCTCCTCACCACTCACACAGTGAGTGAACGAACTGTCAGCGACTAGTGGGTCTGGGAGGAGTCGACTCTGAGAACGAACGAGGCGAACGAGGCAAACGAGACGAACGAGGCGAACGAGAGAGAGGAACCAGTTCAGTTTGTTCGTCTTAACGATTCGTTCATTCGAACTGATTCGTTCGCGACCGAGTCAACACTAATGTGTGGTCAATTGTTTGTTTCCTTTGTTTTGTAGAGTGGAGAGAGATATCTTGGATTGTGTGTGACGCCCGTGTTTCTTTTTTCTAATTTAAAAGGTATGCCTGTGATGTTTTTTTGCTTATTGTATAATGTAAAATGAGTGTGAGAGGAAAATGACAATTCTTTATTATATCTTATTAACTTATTAGTGTATATATTTGATATAGTGTTTTTTATTTAATTAATTTCTTTGAGATCGTTTTGTGCTTTGTTTACATTTTTATAATTTATCTACATGTATTCATTATTAGTCGCAGGATATGTTTAGCTTGAGTGGGTGCTGATGCATGGAGCTGAGTGGAGAGAGATATCTTGGATTGTGTGTGACGCCCGTGTTTCTTTTTTCTCCTTTAAAAGAAATAAACCCCCATAACTCGACTCCTGTGTGTGCCTCACTGAACGAATACCAGACACAACGCAGAAACCCATCGGTTACAAACACACAAAGGTTTGAATTTGATGTCCAGCCCAGCCATGGTGTCTCCACTGAACAGCAACAGGTGCAGGCAACACATGACATCATGTGGAATGGCAGAAATGTCATTGGGCAGTGGTGTGTAATCAAATATGATAATGACATTTATCCTGGGACCATTGTCGAGGTCAACGAGACCCATGCAAAGGTCAAATGCATGCACAATGTGGGCAGGAATCGCTTCTTTTGGCCAAACCGCAACGATACCTTGTGGTATCTCTTCGATGATGTCCTCAGAATCATTTAACAACCAACCACTATGACGGGACGTCATATGGAGATAGACCAAGAAATATGGGCCGAAATTGCTGCAGACTAGCTAAAAAAAGTGAAACATGGATGCCACGTTTCCTGAATGCATACAGGTCTTGGATGATGGGCTTACTGCTAGTGTTAGTGTTGACTTGTTATTGCGTTTGCCACTGGTTTTGCGCTTAGTTCTTGGCTGTCAGTATTGTACGAGACACACACCATTATTATTCAGATTCATGAAATATTTATATCCCAGATGTATTAATTAGGATAAAAAAAAATGTCTGTATATAAAATGTTGTTTAAATGTTCAGATTAAGCCGGAAGTTAAGGTGAACGTGTAATTGCTTTTGTCTTATAACTATGGGTGGTCAACTCTGCTATGCACGTCATCTCTGTTACCATCAATGTCAACTCTGTTTGTGTTATGTTTTTATTTAAAATTGATGATTAAATATGTTTTATTATCATTATCATTATTATCAAATTGATTTAGAAAGTGTGAAATAACTTACATATTTACCACAATAAATGTAATGATAAAGGACACGATCTTGATATCTTATCAGTTAAATGCATTGGCATAGTTTACTTTTTTTAAAAGTCTCTTATCAGTCTAAAAGTTTAGTTTTATGGATATAGAGACAATTGATCATAGGGAGGGCAAGGTTTTGAATTATATGTTATTTTAATCTATATAATTGACCCAATTTGTTTCTAACAGTTGACCGAATTAACTGTTAGTATGATGTTTTGGAGAATAAATATTTTAAATAATAAAAGTTTGAGGTCAGAAGACAATAAATATACAACACTAAGATTGTGTTCTATCAGAATAAAAAAGTTGAATTGGAAAAAATCACAAGTGTTTAGCGTATTTTTTAAATACCTGAAATACGGTAAACACTTGTGATTTACTATAGATATACACACACATCTGTAATAACCTAACTTGGCCACAATTCAACATGAAAAAACATCTGAGTTCTAAACAAACACATCCGTTCATTATTGCCTCTGCCTCCTTTTCTTTTGCTTTATGCAGGCTTTAGAAAGGCGATATACGATGTATAAAAACTCCTCAGTATTGTGAACTGATGAACACTATTTTTGGTGATATTTGTAAAATGCCTAAACTTCAGTTAGCATTGGGCAACATCTTGGTCCTTCTCCTGGACTAAGAGTAGCACCATCTAGACCACCAAACACCACCCTCTAGCTGATAGAGCAATA
This sequence comes from Pollachius pollachius, assembly GCF_949987615.1. NCBI lineage: Eukaryota > Metazoa > Chordata > Actinopteri > Gadiformes > Gadidae > Pollachius > Pollachius pollachius. The sequence continues at coordinate 1,504,175 of NC_136944.1, forward strand.
GTTAGGGGTAAGCACCATCTTCTAGCTGTGATGGAGCGATTGTTTGGGGTTCGCACCACCCTCTAGCTGATGGAGCGATAGTTATTGGTTAACACATAGATAGTATATAAAATGGATGTAGCATCCGGGCAGACCTCAGTTATTCCATCTGCATCCAATTCTATTGGCTTATGAGTGCGCCATCTTGTCATAGTTTGACTCCGCCTCATTTCCTCTAACCAAAAAAAGGCATTGATGTGACGTCGGGGGGAGGGAGATACGCCCATATAGGTGACGCACACCGAATTAGCTCGTAGCTAATTAGTTTTTAAACCATCGGTTGGTACAGTTGACCGCAGAGCAAGGCATCTTGGCACCTGAATGAACAATAGGAATGAACGCAGTCGAGGTCAAGTTGACGTACATAGCATGCTAATCCTTAAAATTAGCGTCCGAGGCGAGGTGAGGATCAGCGGCTAGCTGTCACTCAAGAGGCCGCACCCCTAATTATCCATAAACGTTAACCTCCAATAAAATAAAAACTAGCCTGCTAAAAATAAATTCAACCCCCTCAGTGTTGTCATGGAGATATGAACATACTGACTAGAATGGATTTTTGGACAAGGCTGTAAATAGGTTTAATAAGACTGTGAAAACGGCCAGTTTAACAAATGAGTCAACGAAGAATTGCTCACTTTTGTTACCACCTCGTAGTGGCCACCGGGTGCTACTGCAATGTTTGTCACTTCCACATTGGATGCTGGTAGAACTCGCTGTGGTTGGGACTTGGGTTAACACCACCCTCTAACTGATGGAGCAATAGTTAGGGGTTAATCTAGACTACCAGTGTACCACCACCGCTCTATCTTTATGTCTCCAACTGAATCCATGCTTGGTTTCTGCATCAGAAGGTTTTGGGAAAGTATTACCAGTGTAACCGCCACACACTCTACTTCTTCAATTACAGGAAAGATAATAACCAATTAGACTAACGATGCAGTGACCCGGTATGAGTTCATTATTGATTAACTTTTTCTGATGGAGTGGGACATTATTACCTACTGTAATGTGAATTATTCATCACATTTGAACATTTATATTGCTTATCTTTCTCCGTAACCCCTGGCAATGTGTTTTCTAACTTCAGTGATCAAAATGGGGAGAGAGTTATTCGGTTTTTCCTTCAATTACATTAAACTTGTCAACAAGTACAGTTGGCTGTATCTCACCACAGAGAATATAATTGAAATAGTGGTTTGAATACACACTAGTAGATCAACAAAGAGAATAAATAGGTTAATGTGTTGTTTTACACCAAATCTGAATTTACATCCTATTTTATTTTCCAAATGATCATCGATATTACTCCAGTAGTTAAGTCCTTGTGTTTAAGGTGCGGTGTGTGAAATGAAGGCGTGTAGTGCTTGGGTGGCAGATCAACCAACTGAAATAAAGGTTTTATTCAAAAGTGACCAAGACACAACAAAATCAGCCGCTTAATTCTACATCCTGCACTTTTGACTCCAGTTTTGACTTACAGGTCATGTACATCAGGAAGCATCATGGGATGTGTTGTAGTGATGGGTCGTTCGCGACCGAATCAGTTCAAATGAACAAATCTTTAACACAAACAAACCAAACTGATTCTTCTCTCTCGTTCGTTCTTGGACTCGACTCCTCACAGACCCACTAGTCGCTGACTCGCTGTTCGTTCACTGACTGTGAGCGGTTGTCACAGCCCGAAAGGATGCAACACAAATGAGCGGGTCAGACTATGGTTCACCATGAACAAATAATGGTTTATTCGGATTCACAGAACAGATGATTAACAAAACCCTCAAATGCGCAAAACGTCTGCGCCAAATCAAAACCAGACGAGCACGAGTACAGCCAAACAAAAATGCACTACGGTAGCCGTCTGCCTTCCAACACAGGCACGGAACGAACTAGCCGTCAGGTGGGTGTGGCCCTGCTGCCTTCCGCCGGTGGGCGGAGCGGAGGACCTTTTAAAGGCTGCAGGGCGCCCGTGCACCGGCGCCCAATCAGCCTAATCAGCCACGCCCACACCCCTGAGTGAAGCAAGAAGACCACAGCATTAGGACAAACAAAGGCATTAGGCATTAGGACAAACGAGGGCCAGAGAGCCGTCACAGTGGTGAAGAGGGAAGAGGCTTGGTGAGCGAGCATAGGATAATACGATTCAATATCAGTGAAATGATAAATTCATGCTCTCTATGTACTTTCTGTGTCATGCCAGATTAATCAAATATTTGAATGTCTCGTCAATCTGTCTCATTCTTTCATGGTTTGTTCCCCACCATCATATCAAATATATTATCTTGCTGATATGTTAAACATCCAATAATCAACTACACCCCCACCTTCCCGCTGCGGTTAAAGTTTTAATAATTTATTGATGACCGACTTCCACGATCATTTGAGAATGAGAACGAGGGAGGAAGTGAGTTTGACTGACTCAGCTGAGAACCATGCATTCCATGATTCGATTCACCGCTACCGGAAACTCGACTGAACGAACAAACAAACGATTCTGAACGACTCTTCTTGGCGAACTGACCAACAAGAACTGAATCAAGGAAATTAATCATTGAATCCATCACTAATATGTTGTAGGTGATGCGTCATCATCATACCGTAACCTAGGTAACTGTTACCTAGGCCAATGCCGTTGAACCCGTCCGGACGTCTGTGCTGGCATTCGGCCCAGGGATTCTTTAGTTTATGGATTATGTGTTGCAATATTTTAAACTGAAAAGTATCAAAGTAATTTGTTTTATGTAGGTTTATCTTCTTAATTTTTATGTGTGCAACAAGAACAATATATCGTTATCTCAGATATTTAGCATTTAGAACACCCTAGGCTTGACAGTCTGACTCTATGCTAACTGTAGCTAGCCATAGCTAACCGTAGCTAGCCATAGCTAATGCCTCACCTTCCTAACGGGCCACAAGGTGTTGGCTAGATCATTGTCGATCAACTGTAAAGAGATGATGGTGTAATGCCGTAATTATTAGCCATGCAATTTTATTAAACCAATATATTTGAAAATATTTCTGCGTAACATGAAAGAATGAAAGATCTTTTCTAGGTTTTGGACATTTGCTTTCCCATTGCAAACTGGGCAGACGTTGAGGCCAGAACCCACAAACAGGACAGAAGATTGAGAAAACAAAACTTTATTGATGTTCAGGTGGAAGAACGATAGTGCATGCACATACAATGACTGAGGAAGCGTTTAGAAAACCCCCACTGGAAGCAGAGATTATAACGCTCCAGAAACGCTCCTTCTGAAGTGTCCTGTTTCTCATGAATAGAAACGAGGAGGTTTGGCCACGCCGCTACTGGGTAATGTAAACATAATGCGAAGAGGAGCGTTCTGGGCGTTGAGGGCTGTGGATCTCCTGTGGTCGTGGGGTCGTATCTCCTGTGGTTGTATCTCCTGTGGTCGTGTCTCCTGCGGTCGTGGGGTCGTATCTCCTGTGGTTGTGGGGTTGTATCCTGTGGTCGTGGGGTCGTATCTCCTGTGGTTGTGTCTCCTGTGGTCATGGGGTCGTATCCTGTGGTCGTGGGGTCGTATCTCCTGTGGTTGTGTCTCCTGTGGTCGTGGGGTCGTATCTCCTGTGGTTGTGTCTCCTGTGGTTGTGGGGTCGTATCTCCTGTGGTCGTGGGGTCGTATCTCCTGTGGTCGTGGGGTCGTATCCTGTGGTCGTGGGGTCGTATCTCCTGTGGTTGTGTCTCCTGTGGTCGTGGGGTCTTATCTCCTGTGGTTGTGTCTCCTGTGGTTGTGGGGTCGTATCTCCTGTGGTCGTGGGGTCGTATCTCCTGTGGTTGTGTCTGCTGTGGTCGTGGGGTCGTATCCTGTGGTTGTGGGGTCGTATCTCCTGTGGTTGTGTCTCCTGTGGTCGTGGGGTCGTATCTCCTGTGGTCGTGGGGTCGTATCCTGTGGTCGTGGGGTCGTATCTCCTGTGGTTGTGTCTCCTGTGGTCGTGGGGTCGTATCTCCTGTAGTCATGTGGTCGTATCTCATGTGGTCTTGTCTCTGTTGCCTGAGTTTCACTTTATATTCCACCACACATTTGTAATTTATTCTTCTATTTACATAGTAGGTGAATCCTCTTTATGCATCTCACATTTATATGGTTTTATATTCAAACAAGTGGAAAAGTCTGACAGAAAGCCATGATAACCATAATAATCATAGTAATAATAAAAAATATTCCACCGTAGAGATGATATGAGAAAAGGAATTCAAGATATTGTGGAATCAAATGTAAAAAATAACAAGTAGAAATGTGGAACATACCACAATGGTTTGTCCCACAGGCTCTCAAAGCAACAGAAAATACAGGTTATATGTGTGCAAAATAATATCATTGGCAAAAATACAATTAGTATATCTACATTGCAACTTGTAAAGAGATAATATAAATTCTGAATATGATTTGATAAAAAACGAGATAGCTCTCCCTAACGATTGGTTCTACTAGTCTAAGTCTAAAACATATTGTTGTGTATTTAATATCAGATAACATCTTCACTGCACAGTTTAAATATAATACACCATTGGTTTGTCATACCCTCATTCCTCCAAGGTATTCTGAAATGATAATCCATTCACCATCAAGCAACCAGAACTCAAAGTAAACATTGGAAAGTGATGTGGTAGCTTTTCAACTTCGCTATTTTGTATTTAATCTAATTTATATCTAATTTATATTAGATGTCCCATTATATAAAAAGTCATCAGTTATTAACAATCAATATACTGGAAAATGTATGTCTCTATATTTGTTGTTATTTATATATATAAAAAATTAGCTTTTGGATGGCAAACACTGTTCAGGATTTGGACTAGCAACTATATTAATGAACAGCAAACCCGACATAACCATACATTATTCTAGTTCTTAGATTATTCAAATCTATGTAAACTGTACACACGGTGCCCCGGTGGCGTCTGCTCGGACCTTTGGCTTGAGGGACGCGATATGAACCAGCATGACGGAGCTTCTGAACGCTGAGGTTCTGAACCTGGGTCAGAAGCTGCTCTCTACACTAAGAACACTAACACTCCAACCATCTCTTCTACTGTGGGAAACAGGATCTGTAACTTCTGTTCGATTGTTGCCGTGCGTTTACGACCCCATCCCAACGACTGCAGATGGCGTCACATGGCAGGCATTTGAACCAATAGGAAACAGTAATTGCAATAATGTGTGTTTGGTTTGGTTGTTGGTGACGTAAAGTCGACCAGTCACTTATCGCTATCTAGTGCAGGTTTAGAGAATAACTCGTATTCAATATTAATTATGACCTATCTATATATTTTGTTCCTAATCTCCTTTTCGCACAGATTTCAAACCATAAAAAATATCTAAATTGACATGGAAGCACCAAAAGCTAAGGTAACACAAAATAACTAAGAAACAGCAACTGGACTAGTATAGTCACTAGTATAGTCACTTCAACACTTTTACAAAACGTGATTACCCCAAAATGGTGACTCTGATCTATGTTACAAGGTTGGATTGCAGAGTCTCTCACGAGCCCTAACAATTTAAATCTGTTAACATTGGAATTCCTCTAAATGCTTACCTTTCAGCATTGCTATAAGACCACAGAAAAATTCTCTACAGCCGACAATCTATGTTTTGAAACCTTAGAAATTAAAAACCCACAATATCAAAATACACAGCACAAAATATCTGAGGTATAAGATGAAAAATATCAGTTGTCATTTTAATCTTTAAGTCTTCTGAACCTCTCCTAAGGGAGATGTTAAAAGATGCACAACTGCATGTATTGCAATACCCAGCCCTCAGAAATCTCTATCTCTTTCCTTGTCATTTAATCGCTCTCACACAAGTCCGCGGCCCCCGGCCCGGCCCGTCGCTATCTGCTCTGGTGGAAGACGGTGTAGCGGGAGGGCGGAGGCCTGCGCGGCTAGTAGGGGGCGAAGCGGCCGTAGCCGCCGCGGTAGAGGCTGGCCTGCAGGGAGGAGAGGACCAGCCCCAGCTCCTCACCCGCGCCGTGGCTCCGCCCCTTGGCATCGCTCAGCGGGACGAAAGCATTCTGTGCACACACACACACACACACACACACACACACACACACAAACACGCACACAGACACGCACACACACACACACACACACACACACACACACACACAGACAGACACACGCATGCACGCACACACAAACACACAGGTTTTGTTAGCCCTTGTTTTGCCCAGCTGGAGCAGTCTCTGTTTACAGTACCATACCGTTCTCCGGTGGAACAACATGGGGGTGAAATGGATGAGCGCCCTTCATGCAGCGGGCGCCCCAGAGCCTCAGGCCCCCCGCTGGGGGTAGGAACACGGGGAGCAGGAGGAGACCAGGAGGAGGACAGGAGGAGAACAGGAGGAGGACAGGAGAGCAGAAGGAGAACAGGAGGAGACCAGGAGGAGACCAGGAGGAGAACAGGAGAACAGGAGGAGAGCCGGAGGAGAGCAGGAGGAGAACAGGAGAACAGGAGGAGAACAGGAGGAAAACTGGAGAACAGGAGGAGAACAGGAGGACAGGAGGAGTCATGCTGCACAGAGGAGGAGGAGGAGGAGGAGGGGGTGCTGACCTTCAGCCCCCCTGACCTCCATTGTCGTCTAGAACACCTTGAAGAGGTCACAGAGTCCTGACGGGGGCAGGTCCCTGGGGGAGGGGGGGTCACTAGGGGTCGGGGGGGCAATAGAGGGGGGAGCTTAGGGGGGGGAGCGGTCTCATCAGGCAACCCGGTATCACGCGATTTTGTGCTTATGCGCACGATCGGTAATCTATTGAATCGTGTCCCAGAGCACGATTGTCCGACTTTTTTCGTGCTACACAGAACGAACTGTGTATTTCCGATTTTTTAAGCAGACCTCCTCAAAAACTGAAACGAACGTGCTCTACAGAGCGCGCGTACAGATTAATGTGTCACTAGAAAATCTGTCCATGCTAGTCTCTCAGAGTCACATAACAAGCGACCAGACCGATTAAAAAAAAAAGATTCAAGTTCAATAAAAAAAGTAACTTATTAATTACAAGTCTAAACTGCAGAAAAAAGAAACATATTCAAAGGTGGCTTTTGAAGGAAACCTTGGAATATCCGTCTACTTCCTAACCAGAGTGAATGGGCTGCTGGAGCTCCTGCTCTGAACGTCAAACATCGCCGGGGATGGCATTACATTGAAGTGAATTGAACCCCCTCTCCGTCTGCAGACGACGCTGAAGGGTACCTTTCCCGTCAGCGACCGACGCTAAAGTGCCATTGCCAACAGTCGGTATTTGACGTTCTCGGAGTGAGACTGTGTTGTCAATACACACCCAATACACACTCAGGAGGAGGAATGACCTCTCACACATGATCACTTAATGAATTATTTCAAACTATTATTTTCTAACCCTGCCTGGTTGAATGTGTCCGCACATCTCTCAGACTAGTGACGTTATAGCCTACTAGCCACCAGTGATTCAAAAAAAAGAGTAACGTTGATTACAAAAGAAACATATTAATTACAAGTCTAAACTGTGTGAAATAGAACGAAATGGGGGGCGATATAGAGCGTGCACTGTGCCGCCCTTCTGAAGTCTAAAAAAATCTCCTGATTGAAATGCAATGGTTTAACATTGAATTAATTAAATATTAAAATAAATATATATATTTATTTTAAATATAAAATGATTTCGTTATAATATTATAAGTAGACATGTAGCTTTTATTCAATTATCATTATAACAAGATCTGTATGCTAGAGCGTGCACTGAGCAGCCCGCCCCCCCTTCTGAAGTCGAAAAAACTCTCCTGATTGCAATGCACTGGTTTAATATTGAATTAGGTAACACTTTACAATGAGGTACGCAAAATCATGGGTAGTTACTGAGGAACAAATGATGAATGACCAGGGCCCTAACGGGGACCTAACGGGCCCCTAAGTGACAGTCATTCAGTAACTACTGAGGAGTTACTGGTAAACAGACTTGGGGACTACTGTATTCGTTACTGAGTAACGAATGATGAACAACGGGGGTCCTAACTGGGGCCCACCTGACAGTCATTCAGTAACTACTGAGGAGTTACTGGTAAACAGACTTGGGGACTACTGTATTCGTTACTGAGTAATGAATGATGAACAACTGGGGCCCTAACTGGGTCCCTAACTGGGGACCTAGGTGACAGTTATTCAGTTACTACCGAGGAGTTACTGTGAAACGGACTAGGTGATATTATGGTTCAATAAACGTAGCTACTGGTAAACGAATAATTAAAAAAGCTTCAATACTGGTAAACGAATGGTAAAAGAATGATTCAAAAAGCTTCACCACTGGTAAACAAATTATTCAAAAAGCTTAGCTACTGGTGAACGAATGATTCAAAAAGCTTAACTACTGGTGAATGAATGGTTCGCGAAGGAGTAACAACTCATCATCAGTCCGATCCAGCTCTACCAGTCGATCCAGTGTGGGACCCATGCCAGCCCTCAACAGCGCTTGAAACCAAGGGCGGCAGGTTTAAAGCTTGCCCTGCAGCGGTGGACAATTGCTTTTAAGATTTTAACATTACTAATGCAACCACTTTTAACATTAAGATACAACAATCAACCCGTCTGTGCCCTGTTAATTTAATAACTAATTGTGAAAGCCCAGGAAAATTCAGTTGCTTTCATAATAAATTGGTCAGTTTGCTAATTCACAGAATGATTAATTAATACAGTATCCCCTAGTCTGTCTGTCTGTCTACCAGTAGCTCCTCAGTAGTTACTGAATAAGGTGGTCGTTCATCATTCCTTACTCATTAGTTCCTCAGTAACTACCATGTTTTCGCATATCTTATTGTAAAGTGGGGGTGGCGGCAGCCTGCCCCCACTTCTGAAGTCGAAAAAAATCAGCCGATTGAAATGCATTGGTTTAATATTGAATTAATTTAATATTAAAATATATATGATATATCTATAAACATACAATTATTGTATTATAATATTTAGACCATGTAGCTTTTATTCAATTATCGTTATAACAAGATCTGTAGCCTATCTGACCGTTGAAAATCCACTTCCACCAATGTGTAAGTGTGGTTCAGGTATATCAGACGATAATAAAATATTCATAACATAAAAAAGATGTAAAAAATAAGGTTATGGGCCGGATTCGGTAAAAATTCAGCCTCTGCAGGCCCACAACTAGAACGTCTCATTTCCTCGTTTCACGCTTTAATTTAATTATATTTAAATTATTATGACCATGGAGCCTTTCTTTTCTTGCCGTTATCATTACATTCTTTCTCGTTATATCGATATAAATTCTAGAAACACAATGGAAACGAGAGAGAGGGAGCCAGAGAGAGGGACACTGATGCACTGCGGAGCCAAGGAACTGATGGGCTTAAGAGGGCCTCTCCATATATATATATATATATATATATATATATATATATATATATATATCTGTGTATGTGTTTATTCTGAGAGACGCTCCAATCCAAAATGCATGGGTTTACATTTCGTTCTGTGCGGTACGAATAATGTGGGACAATCGTGCTCTGGGACACTATTCAATTACTTTCCGTGAGCATGAGAACAAAAGGTTTTTGAGGAGGTCTGCTGTAAAAAACAGGGAAATCAGAGTATCCCTAATACACTACATTTACCCTTTGATGCATTTGTTGTTTTGACACATACATAAGTAGAGGGTGCACTGTACTATCTGCACACCCCTTCTGTGGTCGAAGAAAATATCCCAATTGAAAGGCAATGGTTTGAATTTCGTTCTGTGTGGCACGAAATAAGTCAGACAATCAGTTCAATGGATTACTTTTTGTGAGCATGAGAGCAAAATGTTTTTGAGGTGGTCTGCTGTAAAAGATGGGGAAATCAGAGTATCCCCTACATTTCACTACATTTACCCTTTGATGCATTTATTGTTTTGACACAAACATAAGTAGATGGTGCATTGTACTACACCAAGGAGCTGGTGGTGGCCTTCTGGCGCAGAAAGAGCACCCCAATACCTGTTTTCATAAATGGGGAGGAGGTGGAGATGGTGGACACCTACATGTTCCTTGGGGTGCATCTGAACAATAAACTGGACTGGTCAGACAACACTGAGGCCCTCTACAGGAAGGGACAGAGTAGGCTGTTCTTCCTGAGGAGGCTCAGGTCTTTCAATGTGGGCACTAGGCTACCACGGATGTTCCACCAGTCTGTGGTAGCCAGTGCCACCGTCTCTGCTGTAGTGTGCCGGGGAGGAGGCATCGGGAGCAGAGGTGCCCGCGGGCTGAATAAGCTGGTGAGGAAGGCGAGCTCTGTGGTGGGGATGAAGCTGGACTGTGTGGAGGCTGTGACAGAGAGGAGGATGAGGGGAAAGCTGCAGGCGATCATGGACAATCCCTCTCACCCTCTCTACGCCGAGCTGAGGCGACTCAGGAGCACATTCAGCCACAGACTCACTCAGCCACGTGCCTCAAAGCACTCGGGGGGCTCTTCTATCAGCTATCAGACTTTATAACACCTCCACCCCCCGCTCCCAACGTCTCCACAGCCCCAACAGCTCCTTTTTTCCCGACCTGATTAAGGACTAAACCCCACACCTCAGGACTGACTGTTGTTAACCTTGTTATTTTTTATTTTTCTTCCATTACCTCAGGAACCCTGCACATTTGGCACATTTATATTTATACCTATATTTATATTATACATCATATTTCATATTTATTTATTTACTTAACACACAGGTCACCTGCAAACGGATACTGACATGTATATAGTATGTTTATTTTATCTTATTCAAATATTTTTTTACTATAATTTTATTTTAAATTACTAAATTTATTGTATATATACTGTTTTAGCACTTCTCTTTTCCCACTGTATTGCTGGTCACCTGTGAATTTCTCCCAAGGGGTATTAATAAAGGGCTATCCTATCTTATGCTACTATCTACTATCTCTTTCGTTCTGTGGAGCACGATAAATGTCTGAGAAACACTCGTTCTGTGGAGCACGTTTGTTTCAGTTTTGGAGGAGGTCTGCGGAAATATTGACATATAAATAACTAGAGACTGCACTGTACTGTCTGCGCACACTCCATCTCTCTCTGTCTCTCGTCTGAAAAATGCTTCCATTCAAAATGAATTAGTTTACATTTCGTTCTGTGTAGCACGAAAACATCGGAGAAACGCTCCCATTCAGAATGCATTGGTTTACATTTCGTTCTGCGCAGCACGTTATTTTTTTTTACGTTTGTTTTTTTAGTTTTGAGGAGGTCTATTTCAAAAATGCAAAAATGTGTGTTTCTGTGGAGCACTTTCATTTCAGTTTTTGAGGAGGTCTACTAAAAAAAATCGGAAATATTGACATATATATAAGTAGAGGATGCAGTGTACTATCTGCACACACCCCTTCTGAAGCCTCTCTCGCTCCCTCTCTCTTTCTCTCTCTCTCGTTTCGTTTTGTGGAGTACGTTAATTGTCTGAGAAACGCGCGTTTCTCAGACACGTTCGATTTGTGGAGCACATTCATTTCAGTCTTTGAGGAGGTCTGTTTAAAAAATCTGAAATATTGACATATATATAACTAGAGTACTGTATTGTCTGCGCACACTCTCTCTTTCGCCTGAAAAACGCTCCCATTCAAAATGAATTAGTTCACATTTCGTCTGGGTAGCATGAAAACATTGGAGAAACGCTCCCATTCAGAATGCATTGGTTTACACTTCGTTCTGTGTAGCACGAAAAAAGTCTGACAATCGTGTTCCGGGACACAATTCAATAGATTAACGTTTGTGCGCATGAGCAGGAAATCGCGTGATACCGGGTTGTATCAGGAGGGTTCTAGAGTGAGGACCGTGGAGGTGGATGGTGTCCTCTGAGAGCGTCTGGCCCCCAAACAGTGTGCTCTGTGACCTGTTTGAACGTCTTTAGGACGACGATGGAGCTTCAGTCTGAGGGTCAGAATGTGTTTGAGGACCTGGACTTAGCCTGATGGCTTGATGAGAGCAGCAATACAGAGAACACCGCTTGATGTCTGATTGACAGTTTGATTACATCCAAAACGTCCACTAAATGACTCCAATGGGTGAATTACATCCGATCCTTTCAGGTTTTTTTTACTTTGTGCATCTGAGTCTACATGTGGACCAGCTGGGTTCCGTGGTCCTACATGGGGACCAGATGGGTTACGTGGTCCTACATGTGGACCAGATGGGTTCCATGGTCCTACATGTGGACCAGATGGGTTCCGCGGTCCTACATGTGGACCAGATGGGTTCCGCGGTCCTACATGTGGACCAGATGGGTTCTGTGGTATTCTGAGGCCTCATCCTGGTTTTACAAATCACACTGAGGAGGAGAAGTCAAGCAGCAGGAAACAAGGGGGGCGGGCCATGCAGATCAGAGGGGTCCGTGTGTGTGTGTGTGTGTGTGTGTGTGTGTGTGTGTGTGTGTGTGTGTGTGTGTGTGAAAGAGATAGAAACATGATGATCAACATAAAGGAGGAGAGCCAAGATGAGCTGATAGACAGACAGACAGACAGACAGACAGACAGACAGACAGACAGACAGACAGACAGACAGATAGATTAATAGAGAGATGGAAATGAACAGATGTTTTAGACCGTAGGTAGAGATGACAGACAGGTGAAGGAGGGGCCAGACAGACAGGTGAAGGAGGGGCCTGACAGACAGGTGGAGGAGGGGCATCACCATGGCGGCCCCCATGCTGTAGGAGGCTGCGGGTGAGAGCGTGTGGTTGTACGGGTCGGCAGCATACACTCGTCCGTAGCTATGGAGACAAGGAGGAGACAAGGACACCGGTTGGATGGTTTGTTACACTCCCTGAACCCCGCCTCACTTTCACTCTGCTGTCCCTGGAGACACGCAGAGCCCCGGAAACCTACAGGACACAGCGTCGCTGCAAGACACTCCTCACACCAGCACCACAGGGCCTCCTCACTAACACCAGCACCACAGGGCCTCCTCACTAACACCACAGGGCCTCCTCACTAACACCAGCACCACAGGGCCTCCTCACTAACACCAGCACCACAGGGCCTCCTCACTAACACCATAGGGCCTCCTCACTAACACCAGCACCACAGGGCCTCCTCACTAACACCAGCACCACAGGGCCTCCTCACTAACACCAGCACCACAGGGCCTCCTCACTAACACCAGCACCACAGGGCCTCCTCACTAACACCAGCACCACAGGGCCTCCTCACTAACACCATAGGGCCTCCTCACTAACACCAGCACCACAGGGCCTCCTCACTAACACCAGCACCACAGGGCCTCCTCACTAACACCAGCACCACAGGGCCTCCTCACTAACACCATAGGGCCTCCTCACTAACACCAGCACCACAGGGCCTCCTCACTAACACCAGCACCACAGGGCCTCCTCACTAACACCAGCACCACAGGGCCTCCTCACTAACACCAGCACCACAGGGCCTCCTCACTAACACCAGCACCACAGGGCCTCCTCACTAACACCATAGGGCCTCCTCACTAACACCAGCACCACAGGGCCTCCTCACTAACACCAGCACCACAGGGCCTCCTCACTAACACCAGCACCACAGGGCCTCCTCACTAACACCAGCACCACAGGGCCTCCTCACTAACACCATAGGGCCTCCTCACTAACACCAGCACCACAGGGCCTCCTCACTAACACCAGCACCACAGGGCCTCCTCACTAACACCATAGGGCCTCCTCACTAACACCAGCACCACAGGGCCTCCTCACTAACACCAGCACCACAGGACCTCCTCACTAACACCACAGGGCCTCCTCACTAACACCATAGGGCCTCCTCACTAACACCAGCACCACAGGGCCTCCTCACTAACACCAGCACCACAGGGCCTCCTCACTAACACCACAGGGCCTCCTCACTAACACCAGCACCACAGGGCCTCCTCACTAACACCAGCACCACAGGGCTTCCTCACTAACACCAGCACCACAGGGCCTCCTCACTAACACCATAGGGCCTCCTCACTAACACCAGCACCACAGGGCCTCCTCACTAACACCAGCACCACAGGGCCTCCTCACTAACACCATAGGGCCTCCTCACTAACACCAGCACCACAGGGCCTCCTCACTAACACCAGCACCACAGGGCCTCCTCACTAACACCACAGGGCCTCCTCACTAACACCAGCACCACAGGGCCTCCTCACGAACACCATAGGGCCTCCTCACTAACACCAGCACCACAGGGCCTCCTCACTAACACCAGCACCACAGGGCCTCCTCACTAACACCACAGGGCCTCCTCACTAACACCAGCACCACAGGGCCTCCTCACTAACACCAGCACCACAGGGCCTCCTCACTAACACCAGCACCACAGGGCCTCCTCACTAACACCATAGGGCCTCCTCACTAACACCAGCACCACAGGGCCTCCTCACTAACACCAGCACCACAGGACCTCCTCACTAACACCACAGGGCCTCCTCACTAACACCACAGGGCCTCCTCACTAACACCAGCACCACAGGGCCTCCTCACTAACACCAGCACCCCAGGGCCTCCTCACTAACACCACAGGGCCTCCTCACTAACACCAGCACCACAGGGCCTCCTCACTAACACCAGCACCACAGGGCCTCCTCACTAACACCAGCACCACAGGGCCTCCTCACTAACACCATAGGGCCTCCTCACTAATACCAGCACCACAGGGCCTCCTCACTAACACCATAGGGCCTCCTCACTAATACCAGCACCACAGGGCCTCCTCACTAACACCAGCACCACAGGGCCTCCTCACTAACACCAGCACCCCAGGGCCTCCTCACTAACACCACAGGGCCTCCTCACTAACACCAGCACCACAGGGCCTCCTCACTAACACCAGCACCACAGGGCCTCCTCACTAACACCACAGGGCCTCCTCACTAACACCATAGGGCCTCCTCACTAACACCAGCACCACAGGGCCTCCTCACTAACACCAGCACCACAGGGCCTCCTCACTAACACCAGCACCACAGGACCTCCTCACTAACACCACAGGGCCTCCTCACTAACACCACAGGGACTCCTCACTAACACCAGCACCACAGGGCCTCCTCACTAACACCAGCACCACAGGGCCTCCTCACTAACACCACAGGGCCTCCTCACTAACACCACAGGGCCTCCTCACTAACACCAGCACCACAGGGCCTCCTCACTAACACCAGCACCACAGGGCCTCCTCACTAACACCAGCACCACAGGACCTCCTCACTAACACCACAGGGCCTCCTCACTAACACCACAGGGCCTCCTCACTAACACCATAGGGCCTCCTCACTAACACCAGCACCACAGGACCTCCTCACTAACACCACAGGGCCTCCTCACTAACACCACAGGACCTCCTCACTAACACCATAGGGCCTCCTCACTAACACCAGCACCACAGGGCCTCCTCACTAACACCTGCACCACAGGGCCTCCTGACTAACACCAGCACCACAGGACCTCCTCACTAACACCAGCACCACAGGGCCTCCTCACTAACACCAGCACCACAGGACCTCCTCACTAACACCACAGGGCCTCCTCACTAACACCACAGGGCCTCCTCACTAACACCAGCACCACAGGACCTCCTCACTAACACCATAGGGCCTCCTCACTAACACCAGCACCACAGGGCCTCCTCACTAACACCAGCACCACAGGGCCTCCTCACTAACACCACAGGGCCTCCTCACTAATACCAGCACCACAGGGCCTCCTCACTAACACCAGCACCACAGGGCCTCCTCACTAACACCAGCACCACAGGGCCTCCTCACTAACACCAGCACCACAGGACCTCCTCACTAACACCAGCACCACAGGGCCTCCTCACTAACACCATAGGGCCTCCTCACTAACACCAGCACCACAGGGCCTCCTCACTAACACCAGCACCACAGTCCACCTCCTGAGGCAGAGGGAGCAAAGGCCCAGTGATGGAGTTGTGTCGTTCCAGAGGCCCAGTGATTGAGTTGTGTTGTTCTATAGGCCCAGTGATGGAGTTGTGTTGTTCCAGAGTTCACCTCCTGTAGGCAAGGACTCACACTATCTTCCCCTACCTCCATTCCCCTAGCAACTTTGATAACAGCCAATCAGAGAGGCCGGGGCCTTGTGCCTATAAATGAGCTGATTTGCACAGCGGCCCAGTGGCTGCAGAGATTAGAAGCTAATCCTGATTCGTTTTGGACATTGTTATTCAGTGTACAGTCAAATTCCCCCTGCCACCGCCTCCGCACTCAGCGTTTGACCTGCCTTATCTCCCCGAGCAGAGTCAGACCGTCACTTCTGTGTGTGTGCACACACATACACACACACACGCACGCATGCACACACACACTCACATGAACACACACACAGCGAGGAATGGCAATCAATTTGGAGGGACTGCACATCTGAAAATATTGCAAATATCGTCATTAAATATGTTTACAAACATGACAATCAGACTAATACCAAACCAATGGGTTGAAAAGCTGATCTTATTGTGCACATCAACAAAACACCATCAGACCATTGTTGCACTTTATAAAAAAAAATACAATTTGCTAATACACTAATGTCAGTTTAGTGTTACACCAAACGCCTTAGGGGCATTTAGAGTATAGGCCTTTCACCGTCACACTGTGTGGTGAACCTCGCTCAACACTGTGTGGTGAACCCCGCTCACCACACAGTGGTGAACCCCGCTCAACACTGTGTGGCGAACCCCGCTCACAACACAGTGGCGAACCCCGCTCACCACACAGTGGTGAACGTGTCCTGTCAGTGTGTTCCTCGTCTGCCTCACGCGGCTGGGGGCCAGGAGCTCCCAGGAAGGTGAACATCTCTTGTGTTTGAGTCTCTAACCCTCAGGACTCTGTTCGGACCTACGATGGAACCAGAGGAGCTAAGAACAGAGGTCTGCACTCAAACAGGAGAGGGACCGAGACAAGGAGACCACCTGACCAGAACAGCATCAAACATTTACTAATGGTGTTCCAGTTTACTAATGGTGTCCATGTTAACTGAGGTAATGGTGTCCATGTTAGCTGAGGTTATGGTGTCCATGTTAGCTGAGGTTATGGTGTCCATGTTAGCTTAGGAAATGGAGAGAATAATCTTTTGGGGGCCTTTTGAAAAACGGCTATTAAATTGATTGGGGTACATGAGTTATCTTTTAATTAGCCTGGAGTCATAGCTAAGTCAGACCTAGTGCTGAGGTGGTGAGAGGGAGAGGGAGAGCGAGAGCGAGAGCGAGAGAGAGAGAGAGAGAGAGAGAGAGAGAGAGAGAGAGAGAGGGAGGGGTGGTTCATTCAGAGAGCCCTCTAAAAGAGAGAGAGAGAGAGAGAGAGAGGGGGGGGGGGGGGGGGGGGGAGTTGGTGGTTCATTCAGAGAGCCCTCTCTGAGAGGGGGTGAATAATGGACCAAATAAGACAGAGTTCTACAAGTTCTGTGCAATTACGCTCCAGCGCTCACTAATTTATCATAAATGATTCATTGTGTTATGAATGTTATTAAAGAAGAGGTGGAGGTTGGGTTAGTTCAAGACAATGGAATACACATCTGTCTGGCTGGCTGCTCCTCAGAAGTTCACTCTCCTCAAGGGATCACTCTCCTCAAGAGATCACTCTCCTCAGAAGATCATCAGGAGATCACTCTCCTCAAGAGATCACTCTCCTCAGAAGATCATCAGGAGATCACTCTCCTCAAGAGATCACTCTCCCCAGGAGTTCTCTCCTCCTCAGGGGTATGAGGGTTGATACATCCTCAGGAGGAGCTGGAGACCAGTGAGGAACCGTCCACGGAGAAGGCTGAGGACACGTCCTTCACATCAATCAAACTGAGCTGTCGCTGTGATGTGAGGGGACATTCACTGGCCACTGCCCTGGTCATGTGACCCACGGCCATGTGACCCCTGCCTGCCCTTGCTCTCAATATACGCCACACATTCAATCAGCTTGAAGGAACAGGAAAATGTTTGAGAAGACATTTAGAAAAGCAAGTGCTGTGTAACTGAGGTGGTGAGAGGGAGAGGGAGAGCGAGAGAGAGAGAGAGAGAGAGAGAGAGTATGAGGGGCCGCCTGGGACAGACTTCACACACTATTATACTCCTTTTACATGTATGTATGAGTGTATTGTCGTGTATGTGAGAGAGTACAGTAGTGTATGTGAGAGAGTATAGTTGGGTATGTGAGAGAGTATAGTAGTGTGTCTGAGAGAGTTTGCCTGAAACGGAAGTGAGTTTGATTCCTCAGTTCCTGATTGGCTGACAGAAGAGGCGGTAGCTTCTGGCATTTCACTCTTGAATCTCCAGCGATGATGTTATGCTGCGTTCACACCAAAAAATGACTTAGTCGCTTGTTCGCGAGGCCGCCTGAGTTTGAGAGAGGCTTCCTCTTGTGACCGCCAATTCATTCTCAACCATGTCTCTACGTGTTGTGGAAGTACCAGAGACGTCAGAAAAAACGACGCAGTCGTTTAAGATTCATAATATCACCCGTTCTATAAAATATTCTAATCTAGAAACCTCCGGGAGCTCCGGCGTGAGTCCAGGAGCTCTATATCTAAATAATATACGATGATATAATATATAGATATCTTTATAATATAATATTGTAGCGTCACAGGGTTTGGGAGATGGGGGCGGGCCTTAGCAGGGGAGCTCTCGTGGGGATTCGGCTTCGTAGGATTTGTTGTGGTTACCGGCGTGGTCGTGGTTACCGGTCTTGTGTGTGTTCCAACGTTTTTTTAGTGGTGGTATCTAATAAATCGCTGTCTAAGCAATACTTCATTCACTGCCTCTTCCGTGGTCATTACAATTGAACCACGGCATGGAGGAGAAAGGGTGTTGTTGACGTTTGCGGACTCCCGGAGCTCCTCCGGCGGGGACCGGGAGCTCAGCTCCGGGGGCCGGCGGGACCTCCTGCACCTCCTCGCCGGAGGAGCTCTGGGAGTCTGCAAACGGCAACAATCCCTTTCTCCTCCATGTCGTGGTTTAATCTGGACTTCAGATTGATGTGGAAGGACCAGAGACGTCCGAGAACCTGACGCAGTCGTTAAGATTCATGATATCATCCGGAGAAAAAAAATGATGAATCCTAAACGATTGGGTCGTTTTTTCTGACGTCTTCTGGTACTCCCACAACACGTAGAGACCGGCCATAGTTGAGAATGAATTGGCGGTCACAAGAGAAAGCCTCTCTCAAACTCAGGCGACCACGCGAACAAGCGACCAAATATGTTTTTGGTGCGAACGCAGCATAACAACATAACCAGAATCACTGGAAATTCCAGAGTGAGATAACAGCACAGTATTTTGAGCGCCAGAAACTACCGCCTCTTCTGTCAGCCAATAAGGAACTGAGGAATCAAACTCACTTCCGTTTCATTCAAACTCTATTCCGTTTCATTCAAACTTACTTCCGTTTCATTTAAACTCACTTTCGTTTCATTCAAACTCACTTTCGTTTCATTCAAACTCACTTTCGTTTCATTCAAACTCTCTCACACACTACTATACTCTCTCACACACACTACTATATTCTCTTGCATAAACATCTATACTCTCACACACACACTACTATACTTTCACATACACTACTATTCTCCCTCACACACACTACTATATTCTCTTGCATAAACCACTATACTCTCACACACACTACTATATTATCTTGCATAAACAACTATACTCTCTCACATACACTACTATACTCTCTCACATACCCAACTACTGTGCAAACAGCAACATACCCAACTACCCACACTACTATACTCAATGGCGGCTGGTGGTTTTTAAAGTGAGGGAGGAAGGACTGCGCGCTTGGTTGCCATTGGCCTGCTTGCACTGACAGTGGCCTATTGTGGCATAAGTATGGGACACTGGAGTTGTTTCAGGGTGTTTTGGTGAACTACAAAATAGCAGGAAGGGATAATTATGTGAATTCATACAAATCCACCAGTGGCAGCATTGTACTTTGAAAGCTGGTGGGCAGCATGTCTTGGACTACAAGGGCAGAAGGAAAGGATGCAAAGCCAATTAGTCAAATCAGGCCTACTCTTGATTTGTAAAACTAAATAAAAAAATCTGGGCCTATCATTGGGCGTATTTTTGCCCTCAATGACTGAAGCTATTGGTTGTAATTTGGCTATGTTTATTTTCAGCTACAATTGTTTTAAGAAAAAAAAAGAAACAATACCAAAAGTGATGCCATTTAAAATGCATCATGCTCTGAATCACACTTTACACAATATCAAACAGAACGGTCAGAGTAACAATTAAAAGAACAAAAATAACATTATTTCACAACTATTTACATGGGCTGTAAGCCTAACATTGTTTGAAGCAAATGTGGATGTTAATCAGGGCCGGCGCTGGCCGTTTCGGTGCCCTAGGCGACTCTGCATTAATTGTGCCCTGGACAGGACTTCCGAGCAGGGGGGAGCGCCGGCCCTGAGTGATAGAGGGATTATCAGTCTGCGTCACTCTACGTCACTCCCCGCTCTACGCGCATGACGTTGGCAGAAAGAGACGAGAGCGACAAGAGACGCAATCATGTCTTGTTGTGCGGTTGGTTGCACAAACCCCTCTAATAAGACTGATTACCCCATTAATTCAACTTCTTGCTTGCCAACATAATAAAACAAATCAAATACTTTAATAATCATGCTTTTTCTTATTCGTATTGCATGCTTATTAAATATATACTCTGTTTGAGTTCATCTCCCTCAAAAAGTAGTCCTCTTTAATTAGGATCGATCAAACATGTTTTTGACACCTCGACAGGCATTATCCCGCTTATACCATGGTCACTTGCCAAGGAAAAGAAATCACGATCATTCATTTATATTTTCATGCGTTTTACAATCCAAATATAACGTTTTTCACGTAAATATGACGGACCGTACCTACGACTTGGCAACAGGAGGTATTCTAGTCCGCTGAGCTATGAGCCAGAGAGCTAACGTTATGGACTGTACATATTTAAAATTCAAAATTCGTCCCAGTCTTTATACCACAGATACTCTAGGGTCTATAGCATATAACCGCATAGTCTGATTACAGTTTAATTCATTTTTCACAATTTACCAGCTCTCGTTTTGAAGAATAATCACCGCGCCATTCGTTTCAATGGGAATCGCGACGGCCTATACTTTCAACATAAAGTGTACATATTTATAGATCGAAATTCGTCCCAGCCCTTATACCACAGATACTATATGATCTATAGCATATTACTGCATTTTCTGATTACAGTTTAATGTAAAATTAAGCTGACAAAATCACTAATTAACACCGCAACTGCAAATTAACCACACGGAGATAACCTTGGCAACCGGTCAAACAAATTTTCTTTCTTTCTTTCTGCGCTCACATCCGCCGTGTTTATAAACAAATGATCCCTCTATAGGTTATATAATTAAGATAAAACAACGGTGGGCCTCTTCATAACTAATTTATATATTTTTGTAATTTAATAATGTAGCATTTTTTTTTCTTTTTTTTTTTTACAAACCTTAATTTTTGGTGCCCTTCCAGGTACTTGGTGCCCTACGCACTCTGCGTATAGGGAGCGGCGGGCCTGATGTTAATGGATGTTTCAGAATGTTGGTCATGGTGTTAAGCCAATTAAGACTGAGGGACTTCATTTATCGATCAAGTCAACCCTTCTCGCGCCCTCCGCAGCTCGGCCCCAGGCGGCCCTGCCCGGCCGCGGGCTCCGCCGACCGGCCGCGGGCAGCTCTGCCCTGCCGCGGGCTCCACAGCCCGGCCGCGGGCTCCACAGCCCGGCCGCGGGCTACGGAAACGTCAATAAGCGAACAGAGCCGCACTGTAACGCAACGAACAGTAGCGCACCACTCGGTGGAAATGAGGCATTCGACTGTGAGTGGGATCATTGGTTCTTGTAGCATAGACTTGAGGGGATAAACCCTCCTCCTGCTTATTGGTTCATTGTGCAACAAGGGCTTCAGCCTATTCGTGAATAGACGTAGGCGGGATCCAGATCCCTTAGCTAGTCACACCCACTCAGAGGAGGACTTTCCTCCTCTCTCCCATTGAACCCCATGTTATTCACCGGCCGCCTACACTTTCGTGGAAATGAATGGGAGTCAATGGAGGCTGAGGAAGGAACGTCCTCTCTGAAGTAATTGTCAATAGGCGATAGGGGGTGCTAATGTCCATTTACCCAGGGAAACGATCATAACATATACAAAGGCATTAAAGTAATCATATTTAAGGGCATCAATTCATTATAGTAGTCCGGACAATTTACATTTTTTATTCTTAACAATTAAGGAGGATCTTCCTCCCTCTCCTCACTGGAGAAGCCTCCATTGACTATACTTTCTCACATACACTACTATTCTCTCTCACATACACTTCTATACTCTCTCACATACACTACCATACTCTCTCACATACACTACTATACACTCTCACATACACTACTATACACTGTCATACATACATGTAAAAGGAGTATAATAATGTGTGTGTATGAGTATACTGGTGTATATACAAGATTATAATAGTGTGTGTAAGACCAAGTATGAATTCTGTCCCAGGCGGCCACTCATAAGAGAGAGAGAGAGAGAGAGAGAGAGAGAGAGAGAGAGAGAGAGAGAGAGAGAGAGAGAGAGAGCTGCCTATCTCACCTGTCACTGTAAGCAGCAGCTGTGGCAGCAGTAGGCTGGGCGTATCTGTAGGCCGTGTACCCGCCCTAAGGGAATGTGTACATACATGAACACTCAGGGAACGGAATACAAGAGTCAGTACACAAACCTCCAATATACAAAAATATACAGTCATGTATATCATATGACAGATCATCATCAGAAATAGTGTGCAAACAGCAAGACCGGGATCGTAGATTGTATTAGTTGCAATGCAATGACAAATATGTGTCCTGAAGCATGGGCAAAAGCGAGAGCGGAGAGAGAGAGAGAGAGAGAGAGAGAGAGAGAGAGAGAGAGAGAGAGAGAGAGAGAGAGAGAGAGAGAGAGAGAGAGAGAGAGAGAGAGAGAGAGAGAGAGAGAGAGAGAGGATGTCTGGTCCAGTAGAGGCTAATGAGGGTCTGCTCTGATGCCCTTAAACCAGCAGCACAGCGTAGTGTCAGTACCCTGCAGCCTGCTAGGAGGACACACACACACACACACACACACATGAATCCATGCTACGGCCATGTGTTGTGAGTTGCAATTATTAATAATAATAATTTATTGTACTTATTAAGGGTTAGCTTTCTTTTTCGAGGTGCTTTAAATGGTGTGTGTTGGGGGGGGGGGTTCCCATTGGGTTTGATGATGTGAGGAGGGTTGTCGTGGCGATGGCAGCAGCGTAGGGGTTGGGCGCAGCATGCATTGACATTGTTAATACTTACATAAAGATCTGCCCCATAAAATCCATCCTGGTAAACGACACTGCAACCAACAAACAGAACACTGGTATTAGTGCATGTTCATGTGCATGAGTGCTGGGCTAGCCACCAACCCCCGATCAGCCAGAGGGTGAGTCCAATCAGAGAGGAGAACAAAACATGGGGGCGGAGCTCAAACATGTGATGGTCTGATTGGGCTGGACAACATGGGGGTGGAGCTAGGTAAATGTTGGCTGAAGTTGAAATGATCTCATCACATTTACCCTTTCATACGTCGACGGCGGTGTCAACCATGCAATCCCTCAGCCTACGACCTGAGCTAGGAGGAGCAGCTAGGAGGAGCAGCTAGGAGCAGCAGGAGATCAAACCAGCAACACTCTGGCTGTCCTCCTGAGCCACTGGTCCATGAGAGGAGGGAGGAGGAGGGACATAGGACATCAGTCATTAGCCCTTCCTCCGACCAGTCATTAGCCTTTCTTGCTATCTTTGATAAGCAATCACAGGTCAAAGGTCAAGGTCCCTGGGTAGCCCCCCCCGGGTGTATCGCTGGAGGCGGCTGTGAGCAGAGCGACTCCGAGGCCCCTTGTTGCGACCACATGGTCCCCTGATCTCGGTTATTGAGACACGTCGCATCAGCTCTTCAATAAGATCAAGAAACGAACGGCACAATACAGCCTGTCTTCAGCTGGCTGACAGACACACACACACACACTAACACACACACTTACACAGACAGACAGACACTTGTGTTGTTTGTGTGTGTGTGTTTATGTCTGTGTGTGTGTGTGACTTTATTTACGACACACACACACCTTACGACACACACACAACGTACGACAAACACACACACACACCATGCGACATACACACACACGCACACCGTGCGACACAAACACACAGAAACACACTGTACGACACACACACATACCGTGCCACATAAACACACACAGAAACACCGTACCACATACACACACACAGCGTACGATATACACACACACACACACACAATGTACGACACATACACACACGCCATGCGACACACACACAAAAACACACCGTACGACACACACACATACCGTAGCATATAAACACACACACACACCGTACTACATGCACACACCGTACTACATGCACTCACACACACACATACACCGTACGACTGGTTGGAGCTTAGGTCTCATCCACATGGGCGAAAGCAATCTTTTCCCTCCGTTTTCCTTTGATGCGTTTGAGGAATATCTTCGTAAAGACGGACTCATTGCGAAAACACAACGAGCTGTAGAAACGTTGTAGAACATATTTATTTTCTCTTATCCACATAGGGACCTGTTTTCAAAAAAGTGTTTTGGGGCACGAATCCATCTGGACAGTCGGCCCAAACTCACAAGACTTCTGCGTTTTCCCCAAAAATGGCTTCCGTGTGGACGGGGCCTTAGACAACGACAGACCCACAACCACAACAATGCAGTAAGGCCCAAAGGGGGGGGGGGTCTCACCCTCCGTAGGCGGGGATATGAGGGGGGGGGGCGGCGGCCCTGAAGGCGTTGTAGACGGTCCGCCCCCGGCCCCGCAGGTTGGCTCCTCTGAACGCTGCCGCCGCAGTGGCTGCTGGGTAGGGGAAGCCTGGGACTGGAGAGACGGGGGGGGGGGGTTAATAGTATATACTACACCTGAACAATTCAAAAATAAACTACATCACACTTTTTGCCAGGATTTATTTGTTTTTTAGCGTTGTTTTTTTCGATTTTTTTTTCCGTTTTTTGATAGCGTATCAATCAAATTGCGCCATTTTAGGAGGTTCACGTGTAGCATATACTAGACATACATATAGAAAGGAGGCAAAGGACAAGAGAGAACAGTGCTAATATATGTGTGTGTGTGTATTAACTCCTGTAGCACCTCTTTGCCAGCATGTGGACCAGCCCCTGTCTGGAACCCGCGTCTGTTGGCCGTTCCCGATGCAGCACCATTCCCCCACACCTCCCCTGATCCCCTGGCAGTGTCTCCTTTCCTTGACCCTGTTTTATGTACGTTCTTTGATGCCTTTTTATGTACGTTCTCTGGGCATATATATATAGGCAAAATCTATAATATAATACATCACCAGCTCACCATCTTTTTCTTTCATTATAAAATGTAAAGTATTTCTTCATCTAGTTCCTGCAAGTGGAACGTAAAAATTTGTCTTTACCTGCATAGAACTCTGGACTGTAGACCACTGGGTTTAGCTTCCAGCCTGGAGAGAGAGAGAGAGAGAGAGAGAGAGAGAGAGAGAGAGAGAGAGAGAGAGAGAGAGAGAGAGAGAGAGAGAGAGAGAGAGAGAATACACATACTTTTAATGTGCTATAAAACATTTGAAGGACAGTTTTGTTCAACATCACTCGTGTGTTTTGTATTAAAAAAATTCAGAAGAATAATTGAGTACATTCAGGTTTACTTCAAAACATGGAAGTAATGAAGTGAATCCTCCCAGACAGCGTTGGGGCATCTCACCGTTTGCATAGGGGCTGACCGTCTTCTTGTTGGTCATGACCCGGGCCGTCGCATTGTTCACCTGAGGAGACAGCATGCTGTGAGGACGGACACTCAGGGAGTCAGGCTCCATGCACGTCTCCAGGGGCCCAGGGACGACTCCAAGGGCCCTAGGGACGACTTCTATAAGGACATCTCCTAGAGGTAAGTCTCCTAGAGGGAGATCTCCTAGAGGGATGTCTCCTAGGGGCCAAAGGACGACTCCTAGGGCCCGAGGGACGTCTCCTAGGGGCCAAAGGATGAATCCTAGAGGGACGTCTCCTAGGGCCCAAGGGACGACTCCTAGGGGCAGAGGGTCGTCTCTTAGGGGCCGAGGGATGACTCCTAGAGGGAAGTCTCCTAGAGGCCGAGGGAAGTCTCGTAGGGGCCAATGAACGACTCCTAGAGGGACGTCTCCTAGGGAGACGTCTCCTAGAGGCCGAGGGAAGTCTCTTAGGGGCCAATGAACGACTCCTAGAGGGACGTCTCCTAGGGGGACGTCTCCTGCGGCCTAGGGAAGTCTCTTAGGGGCCAATGAACAACTCCTAGAGGGACGTCTCCTAGGGGGACATCTCCTAGAGGCCGAGGGACGTCTCCTTAGGGCCGAGAGGCAACTCCTAGAAGGACACCTCCTAGATGGACGTTTCCTGGAGGGACATTTCCTAGAGGGACGAGGTCTCCCAAGGCCCCAGGGTTCTGAGCTGCTGCTCAGAACGTGAGCAGCAGCTCTCATTGGTTGTTACTCAGCAACACGTCCACAGAGAAACAAAACAAGCAAAATCTATTTTCTTTGCTATTTAGTTTTTAACAGTTTATAAACGGCATGCTTCCACCCTTTGAGTGACACATCAGAGAGATTAAACCAATGCGATGGAAGATGAAGAGATGGAAACGAAAAGATGTGAACGCTGATGTTATGATGAATGCACCTTTGGGTGTTTGGAGGAAAGACACAGGAAGAGAAAGGAAATATCATCAAGAGACAATGTCCATTATGCATGTCCTATCTGAGACCAAGCCACATCTGCATTCACACTCAGAACATCAGCCTTCCCAACGTGAATCAAAGGGATGAAGAGAAGCAGAAGAAACAGGACCGGACCAGAGACCGGGTCAGAGCACATGGAGCGAATCATTCATTCAACTGATCAACCAATTAAATCATTCCAGCTTCAAACCATGTGCTTAGGAGGGGTATCTAAGATCATTTACAT
Organism: Pollachius pollachius; assembly: GCF_949987615.1. Taxonomy (NCBI): domain Eukaryota; kingdom Metazoa; phylum Chordata; class Actinopteri; order Gadiformes; family Gadidae; genus Pollachius; species Pollachius pollachius. Next base: position 1,531,294 of record NC_136944.1, read on the forward strand.
TTACATTTACATTTAGGGCATTTAGCAGACGCTTTTATCCAAAGCGACTTACAATAAGTGCATTTGTTACAATAAGTACATTTGTCATAAGAAGTGAAACAATATATCGCTGTCGGTACAGTAAAGATGTTCATTGAACCAAGTGCAAGCATTACAATCGCTAGGCTAACCCATTCCCCGTGTAAAGCAACGATAGCAGCTACTGTAGATGCTACACAATTAAGTACCTTGAATAAGTGCAATGTACAAGTGCCAGGAAGTACAACATTCAATGGTGGCTGTGCATTGGTCTATGCAGAGTCGAGATGAACTCTGAACAGGTGAGTTTTGAGTCTTTTGCGGAAGCTGGTGAGCGACTCTGCGGTCCTGACATCGGTAGGGAGCTCGTTCCACCACTGAGGTCCCAAAACAAAAAAAAGTTGTGACTTCGCTGATCGACCTTTGCTGGCTTTTAGCGATGGCGGTACCAGACGTCCAGCTGAGGTAGTTGAACGGAGGGATCGAGCTGGGGTGTGTGGCTTTACTAATGCTTGGAGGTAGGCAGGGGCAGTTCCATCGACTGCCTTGTATGCCAGTACCATCATCTTGAATCTGATGCAAGCTATTACAGGGAGCCAGTGGAGGTCTCGGAAGAGGGGGGTTACATGTGAACAGGTCAGGGTTGATCAGGGTTGCAAAGTCTTCAGGGATGATCAACAAAAGAACAGAAAGAACAGGGAGACAGACGTCCACACCAGGAGCGTCCCTATCAATTGAAAACATTCGGGGCTGTAGCCCAGAAGTTAGAGTCCTTTTAAAACTTTCTCCTCCGAGAAAATTTGAAAATCGGGCTGATGAACATGAAATTGTAACGTAGTTTGAGAAGTAAAGGAAAGACCAATCGTCATGTCTGACTCACGTCGGGGCAGGCCTACTGGGTAGGTTAATGTTTACGTTAAGGATAGGGAAGTGCACCACATACACCAGCAGCCAAAATGAGACATTAGAAAAGCCTGTAGCCAAATAGTCATGCGCCTACCCGATGTCAAGTGGACTGGGTTGAGTTCACTCTGCGGGTCTCCTGAATCTGTGCAAACTAGAGCAGCACTAAACCGCAATATCGACGTGCTGGGCTATGCATAGAGAATCAAATTTGCGTAATTTTGCAACAAATTATTCTAAACCTGCCCATAAATGTCCAAGTCAGAATTTAGCGTTTTTCACTGGCTACAATATTGCATCGGTCAGTTGTCAAATTTGCTGAACAAAATGTTAAACTTCAATAATTGTTCATAGTCAACTTATATAGTCCATTTATTTAAGCTCTCAACAGCATAGCCATACAGCTTCGCCACATCGGCGGGAAAACACGGCACACGCAAAGTACATCCATGGAACCAGCCGTAAAAACCAGTCTGCATGAATCGTATGACAACTGGATGGCAGGGGATGCGGACAAGGAATACACCGCAGGGGGGAACATGAGAGCCCCAGCTCGCCGCATACTAGTAGCCTGGGTGCTTAAAGCGTGGAACAAGCTGGATACGGAGCGGGTAAAAAACTCCTTAAAAGTGTGTGTGTGTGTGTGTGTGTGTGTGTGTGTGTGTGTGTGTGTGTGTGTGTGTGTGTGTGTGTGTGTGGCGTGCGTGCGTGTTCAGGCTTTATTCGATTGCCTGGTAAATATGTACGGTAATATTATTCATACTGGATTAAATAATACATTTGATAGTATTTCCCATCTTTGCTGAGCAAGAGTTTTGTTCGAAGTTCAGTGATAGAAAAAAATAAAAGCCTGGGCTATTGAAGTTTTACGGTACCACTATCATGCACCTACCCGATGTCAAGTGGACCGGGTTGAATTCACTGCGTGTCTCTCTTCTTACATCCATCTTACCAAAGATATTTTATTACTGTCCTTCTCAACACACTCTGATCTCATTAAAAGGCTAGCAGCACGAAACACCATCAGCGATGAAATGCGCTATGCAGTGTTGTGCCTGAACGCGTTCATTGAACGATAGGTCATGAACTCGTTCATATTTTGGGCGAACGTGAACTGAACGTACTGTATTACTGCCTGATGAACATTACTGTGAACTCGTTCATTCTGGTGTCTGTGAACGGCACGCTCACTTGGTGTAACTTCTGTGGCAACCCCACGCCGGAGGACTGGGAGGAAACCAGTCAACGCACGGAACAGCGCCCCCTCCATGGACAAGTAGTGCAAGGGAGATACATCCCTTCCAACACGGCTGGAACCGCCCTGCAATCAAGCAGGCACAGACGATCAGGGGGAGTGAGATCACCTGGGGGAAGGCGGCGGCAGGAGGGCATTAAAGGCCGAGCACACGGCAGTCAAGGTACGAGACGCAGGGGTGAGACTGACATGATGTTGTCCTGACCTATGGAATACTTTCCCCCAGGAATAGCGAAAGGACGCCGGGAGCAGCATCCACGCCGGACACCAGGACGGGCCCGGCCGGAGACCCTACCCCCCCCCCCCCCCCTTTTCCCCATAGCGGAAGTAACCTTGGTTGATTTATGATTTTCCTTATTCCCCTGAGCGGTCCTCCAATAAAAACCCTCGTTCCGACACCAGGCTTGCGCATACTTTATTGGGGAGCACAGCCCCCGACCACCGGGTTTGCCACACTTCGTTCAATATGGGGGTTATTTGTTTATCAACACAGCGGATGCGCGCGCAGCTCGCCATGTTGTTTGACCGGTTGCCATGGTAATCTCCGTGTGATTAATTTGCCGTTGCGGGGTTGCCAGTTTACTGTTACATTAAACTGTAATCGGAAAACGCGGTTATATGCTATAGACCCTATAGTATCTGTCGTATAAAGGCTGGGACGAATTTCAAATTATAAATATGTACACTTTATTTTGAAAGTATAGACCGGCGCAATTCCCATTGAAACGAATGGCGCGGTGATTATTCTTCAAAACGAGAGCTGTTAAATTGTGGAAAATGAATTAAACTGTAATTTGACAAGGCGGTTATATGCTTTAGACCCTAGAGTATCTGTGGTATAAAGGCTGAGACGAATTTCGAATTATAAATATGTACAATCCATAATGTTAGCTCTCTGGCTCATAGCTCAGCGGATTAGAATACCTCATAGAATCATTGCTTGTTGGCCGGAAACGGAAAGGGGGGCTGTTCACGTTTGGTTGTAGTCTTTTCGCTCGGTTCTCCGTCTCATCAGTAGGGCTAGAACCGAGCGAAAAGTCTACAACCAAACGTGAACACCCCCCTTTCCGTTTCCGGCCAACGAGCAATGAGTCTTACAACATAAATCAATGGGATTTACAAAATGCGCTAAATGTGCAATAAAACACGATAGCGACTGTATTTCGCTACGATACTTGATTCAACCACTCTATTTCATCCTAGACAAACCACAAAGGGGGCTCAATGTTCAAAATAACAGAAAAAACGAATAGCTCATAGCAACATATTGAAAAAAAGAACTATGAACTAGTTCATTTTTTGGAACTGTGAACTTAGTTAAAAATTTTGAATTATGAACGTTTAACTGAACTAGTTCATTTAAAAGTTTGTGAACTGAACTTTGAACTAGTTCACATAGAAACTGAACTTTCCCAACACTGGCGCTATGCAGAGAAGAAAGAATAGCGAAGTTGAATTTTTGTGAAGTTATTCTAAATCTGCGCATGTATAGACACTTCAGAATTTTGTTGTTTTCACTCACTACAATGTTGCATCTGTGGCTGCTGGTAATTCAACCACAAAGAAGTAAACTCTGCGGGGCTATTTTCAGCATTATGTTTTTGTTTTTTTTGACGGCACCGCGATCCGGGGCTATAACCAAAAGATCCGGGGCTATAGCCTCGAATGCCCAGGTCTAACAACGCGCCCGGTCCACACGCTCACAGAGCGAGAGACAAGGTGCAGACTGGTTCTCACTCCTCTCTCGCTCTCAGCTCACAGAGTGCTCAAACACACGTCGGCACGACGGAAAACATACACATGTGTTTATAAACCAAATCATATGGCATGAACCCAGCCACAATCCATAAGAACAAAAACAGTCAAACGTGGCAAAGCTTCACGGGGGGAGGAGGTGCTGGCAGGAAGGCTCACTTCACACTTACCATTCCCAAGCCTTTATGTTATTTTGGCCTTGCCCACTTGTTTGCCTACTGTAACCATGGTAACTGTGTTGAGTGGGTGAAGAGGGTGGGGGCGCTATACAAGCTAATGTTGGATGAAACGGTGGAAAAGTGGGAGATGAGAAAGGGATGAGCAGCATCTTACTCAGGCGGAAAAATAATTCTAGATGTATTCAGTATTTCAGCTCTCAACAGACACACTGACAGAGCTCACAGGTTGGGTCAGATAAAACAGTCATCGCTTTCTGCTTATTCTCATCAAAACATAGACATTTCCTTTGGAATGTTGCTTGAGAATCTGCTGCTGAAACCGAAATATGAGAGTAAAGAGTCAGCATGAGGACAAGAGAGATTCAGTGGTTGATTTCCGTTCAGAGTGAGCCTGAGAGACATACTAACATGTCCTTAAGAGGAAAGGTTTCTCATTGGATTCATTCTCCTGTTTTTAAGCATTAGCAAACTTTAATCTCTTTTCGAAGAAAGTCCCTCAAATGTGTATTTTAATCATTTCTTCGGGGACCGGGTTCAGGAGCCGCAACTCTCTCTGGGGGGTTAGATTTATGAGTTATTGCACAGTACAGTCCAGACAGTATTGGATGTTAATGTTAACAGGGGACATGTTGCACTGAGCCGCTGGTTTGAGTTGCAGGTGGGTCGAGGTTCTCAACACCACGATGTCACTGAAGTGTGCTTTTGATGCCGTAAAGCACACACAAACAAACACAAATATACACACACATATACATTCAAACGCACACATACAAACACACAAATATACACCCAAACACACACACACACACACACACACACACACACACACACACACAGCAGTCAAAAGGGGTAAAAAAAAGACCCACCTCTATTTTGCGTCCCTCGACCACGGTGGCGTGCAGCCTCTCCCGGGCGCGGTCTGCATCGGCGATGAGTTCAAAGGTCACGAAACCGAAGCCCTGAGGGACGGATCACAGAGGGACGGACCACAGAGGGACCGACCACAGAGGGACCACAGAGGGACGGATCACAGAGGGACGGACCACAGAGGGACCACAGAGGGACGGATCACAGAGGGACCGACCACAGAGGGACGGACCACAGGGGGACCACAGAGGGACGGATCACAGAGGGACGGATCACAGAGGGACGGACCACAGGGGGACCACAGAGGGACGGATCACAGAGGGACGGACCACAGAGGGACGGACCACAGAGGGACCACAGAGGGACGGATCACAGAGGGACGGATCACAGAGGGACCAAAGAGGGACGGATCACAGAGGGACGGATCACAGAGGGACCAAAGAGGGACGGGACCACAGAGGGACCACAGAGGGACCACAGAGGGACCACAGAGGGACGGGACCACAGAGGGACCACAGAGGGACCACAGAGGGACGGGACCACAGAGGGACCACAGAGGGACCACAGAGGGACCACAGAGTGACCAAAGAGGGATGTGACCACAGAGGGACTGGGTGAGGTAACCTTCAGACCAGTTCACCCAGAACATCAAACTGGGTTACCAAAGTCCTTCTGAGAACTTCTTGACCAATAGGCCGATTACAATTCATTTTAAGATTTTAGAACTCATGAAAACATTGGAATAAAATTGCTTAACATGTCCTGCCTTGGAAAGATAATCCTAAACTAGAAGATAGAACCAGGATAATCCTAAACTAGAAGATGGAACCAGGATAATCCTAAACTAGAATATGGAATCAGGATAATCCTAAACATGAAGATAGAAAAAGGATAATCCTAAACTAGAAGATAGAACCAGGATAATCCTGAACAAGAAGATATAACCAGGATAATCCTAAACTAGAATATGAAACCAGGATAATCCTGGACAAGAAGATAGAACCAGGATAATCCTAAACTAGAAGATAGAACCAGGATAATCCCTAGGTTCTACTTAGGGCTCAGATCAGACACGTAACGACAGAAGATCACTAAAGAAGTCCGGTCAACTGCGACTTTTACTTCAAACATTGTAATCAGATTAATAATAATATTACTTTTAATAAGTAATCAGGGTTCTAAATTAACTTTTTTGATTACCAGCCAATTTGGCTGGTAATTTTCTAAAGTTACCAGCCAATCAGAATTTCCACTAGCCAAATTTTTTCCGGTTCATTTTCCCATTTAATCCTGAAGCTCTCCTGACGACTCCAGGCACTCTCATGGTCCTTTACAGCCTCGACTTCAAAATTATTCGTTCCCAAACACGCAATTGTTTGTTTTGTTTTTTTCTTTTGCGTACATGCGGCAGTCCTTACAAAACATAACGATATTTTCGTGATCAAACACAAGCAATTCACGACCCGTCAGCCATTTGGAATTGAACTTTTTTTTTTGCGTTTTGCACGCATTGTTGTTTATATTCTCAATCTCATCCCCTGCCTCCTTCCTCTTATCGCCCCCAGACGTCTGTCCAACCAACCAACGCCGCATTTAGTTTAAGTTTAGGCTACTTTTTAATTTACTTTAGCTAGCTCTCTCCCTTCTTTTGATAGTTTCTGCTCCGTTGATTAATTTTTCTTCTTCGTGTTTTCTGTTTCCATGGTTTCTTGCGCTGGTTGGTTGCACTGCCTGAGCACAGCCAATGGTCGTCTTATACGTCATCACGTAGCATCACGACAGTGTTCATGGTAAATTAAGTCAGTACTTCCCAGGGAGCAAGAACAGTAGAGCGGCTCTGACTGACATGATTGCCTCATGCATCACCGGCCAAACTGGCTAGTAAGTTTGTATTAACACCCCTCAAAATGATTTTTAACCCACATTTTGCGGGTTGGCGGGTGTTAATTTAGAACTCTGAGTGTAATTACATGACAGCTAGGTTCAGACACAGAGGAGGGATTCTTACCTTGGAGCCGCGCTCGTTAAAGATGATTTCCACATCTAAGATTTTGCCAAATTGCTGAAACCGAAAAAGAAAGGAAAAAAGACAATAAGTGAATAATATATGGAAACATATATGGTGGCTCCTAGGGGAAACATTTATGGTGTGTTCCCGAATCCTCGGACACCAGCCTTCCGAGTTGCACTTTTGACGTAATTTCCGGTCTCGGAGCATTTATAGCATTTCTGTTCGTCTTAAGCCTCTTTAGCAAACCAGCCAGAAAACAAACAACACAACATTGCATTATATTGCACGCACAGCATGACCGTGCAATGCATAAATTGGTGACCGGAATAAAGTAGCAATGTAATCAAGTGTGTAAAAGCATTTAAAATCAACATTAAAATGACCAACGTGGTACAAATACAAAGAAAAGAAATCTCTTCACGGGCGCAGCCATTTTTGCTCTGAGCGTCATAACTGTTCTCGGTCTACTCTCAGAATCCCGAGAGATGAAGACAAAAAGGGGCCGTGCCTCCAAGAAATGCCGCAAGAAAGCTGTGAGATTTCCCGACTTCCGAATCGGAAGGCTGGCATCCGAGGATTCAGGAACACACTATTGGAGGAGGCCCCTATAGGAAACACTAAGAGGGGGCACCTAGAGGAAACACTTAGAGGGGCCCTCTAGAGGAAACACTTAGAGGGGCCCTCTAGAGGAAACACTTAGAGGGGCCCTCTAGAGGAAACACTTAGAGGGGCCCTCTAGAGGAAACACTTAGAGGGGGCCCCTAGAGGAAACACTTAGAGGGGGCCCCTAGAGGAAACACTTAGAGGGGCCCTCTAGAGGAAACACTTAGAGGGGCCCTCTAGAGGAAACACTTAGAGGGGCCCTCTAGAGGAAACACTTAGAGTGGGCCCGTAGAGGAAACACTTAGAGGGGGCCCCTAGAGGAAACACTTAGAGGGGCCCTCTAGAGGAAACACTTAGAGGGGCCCTCTAGAGGAAACACTTAGAGGGGCCCTCTAGAGGAAACACTTAGAGGGGGCCCCTAGAGGAAACACTTAGAGGGGGCCCCTAGAGGAAACACTTAGAGGGGGCCCCTAGAGGAAACACTTAAAGGCGGCCCCTCAGGTCGATGAAAAGTGTTGTTAGACCAGCGGCCCCCACCTGGAGGTCAGAGGTCACTAGGGGCTTGTACTCACGCCAAACATCTGCCTGAGATCGGGGTCCCTGAACCTGAAGGGGATGTTGGAGACGTGGAGCCTCTTTGGCGGAGCCTTACAGTCGCTGCTCTCCGAGGGGGTCTGGGTGTGGAGGTCCGACGGCAGCGCCTCCTCTGTCTGCTGCAGGGGGAGCACAGTACCAGGGATTAGACCAGGGAACCATACAGTACCAGGGATTAGACCAGGGAACCACACAGTACCAGGGATTAGACCAGGGAACCATACAGTACCAGGGATTAGACCAGGGAACCACACAGTACCAGGGATTAGACCAGGGAACCACACAGTACCAGGGATTAGGCCAGGGAACCACAAAGTACCAGGGATTAGACCAGGGATTAGACAAGGGAAACACACAGTACCATGGATTAGATCAGGGATTAGACCAGGGAACAACAAACTGTACAAGGAATTAGACCAGGGAACCAGAGAGTACCAGGGATTAGACCAGGGAACCACACAGTACCAGGGATTAGACCAGGGAACCACACAGTACCAGGGATTAGACCAGGGAACCACAGACTACCAGGGATTCGACCAAGGAACCACACTGTACCAGGGAATAGACCAGGGAACCACACAGTACCAGGGATTAGACCGACCAGGGAACCACACAGTACCACGGACAAGACCAGGGAACAAAACAGTAGCAGGGATAAAATCAGGGATAAAACCAGGGATTAGACCAGGGAACAACACAGTACCAGGGATTAGACGAGGGAACAACACAGTACCAGGGATTTGACCAGGGATTAGACCAGGGAGCCATACAATACCAGGTATTATAAAGAGGAAGAACACATTACCAGGGATTAGACCAGGGAACAACACAGTACCAGGGATTAGACCAGGGAACAACACAGTATCAGGGGTAAAACCAGGCATTAGACCGGGGCACAAAACAGTACCAGGGATTAGACCAGGGATTAGACCAGGGAACTACACTGTACCAGGGATTAGACCAGGGAACCACACATACCAGGAATTAGACCAGGGAACAACACAGTACCAGGAATTAGACCAGGGATTAGACCAGGGAACTATACAGTACCAGAGATTAGACCAGGGATTAGACCAGGGAACAGCACAGTACAAGGGATTAGACCAGGGAACCACACAGTACCAGGGTTTAGACCAGGGAACAAGCAGGTAGTTCAATCCAAAGCACTGATGCAGAGACTGCAGTATGTTATCGGTTAAACTCGATTCAAAGATCATTTCGATAAAAATTAACTTTATAGTACCAAATTTAAATGTCACTTATTATAGACTCTATAATAAGTGACATTTGTATTTACATCCAAACCAGAACTGAGATGTAAACTTTTGAATATGGCCCTCCTGTTGTCCCTCTACATGGAAAATGTAAAATAATTATTCTATTCAACAGTAACAGTAAGGGCATTTAGTAACAGTAAATTCAAGAGTAAAAAAATCTGTGCTCCACATCTGACACCAGATCTGACAGCAGATTTGACACCAGAACTGTCACCCGATCTGGCACCAGATCTGGCACCAGATCCCTGTCCTTCCACATTTCACATGGAAGGAGGTTCTCTTTATGATATGTGTCTCAAACACTCCCATAAGGAGTCATCAGAACACGAGTGATATTGAAGATATTCCTAAACCATGATGGGGAAGGAGATGCTCTCCTCCACCTTCTAGAGTCTGGTAAACAAGGCGTTGCCATGGTTCTCCACATCACGCCCTCCTTCTCTTCTGCCTCAACTTAATGGAAACACTTTTTTAAAACTCACACAGCCCTGTGTCCTTTAAAACTTTAAAACTAGAAGTCTCCACTCGTAGAAATCCATTCGAAAATTTAACTAAATAATTACATTTCGATAAACAAGAAAATAGTGACGAGTCTTATTGCCTTAAAGGATAAAGAAGCGTGAATACATTCAGGTAAAAGTAAAATGCCAATTAAAAAGGCACAGAATGACTGGGAGAAAGATGGATGCTTTCTGACAGTCAAAGGTCAACTCAACTTATCAACGTGAAGCGTTTGATATACCTTTATAACTTTATCATACAATCACACACACACACACACACACACACACACAAAGAAAAAGACAGGGGCAACTACATTTCCAGAGTGCGGAGGGAGGGGTGTGAGCTCAATGAAGCCCGATGAGGTAATTCTTCTTGGATGATCCTGTACACACACACACACACACACACACACACACACACACACACACACACACACACACACACACACACACACACACACACACACACAACGACACACACACACACACACACACAACCACACCCACACACACACACACTTTGCAGGTTTAGAGACAGAGAGAAAATAATGAGAGAGACAGTGAGAGAAAGGGAGGAGAAAGAGAGAGAGAGCTGAACGAGAGACAAAAAAAAGTTCTGCAAATCACTGAACACTTGAGCGATTCATTACGTTTAAAAAGAACAGGAGGAACATAGAGAGGAAGAGAGAGAGAGAAATGGAGAGACAAGAGGGAGAAAGAGAGGTAGAGAGATAGGGAGACATAGAGGTAGGAAGGAGAGTGAGGAAGGAGAAGAAGCGGGAGAAGGTGAGGGAGAGGGAGAAGGAGAGGGAGAGAGAAAGAGAGAGGAAGGTAGGAAGGAGAAGGAGAGGGAGAGTGTAGAGTGTAAGAAAAGAAAGCAAACAAAAAGAGAGCTAAGAGAAGGGCTGGTGTGTGTGTGTGTGTGTATGTGTGTGTGTGTGTGTGTGTGTGTGTGTGTGTGTGTATGTGTGTGTGTGTGTGTGTGTGTGTGTGTGTATGTGTGTGTGTGGGTGGGTGTGTGACTTGGAGACAAAAAGGCTGACGTGGGTGGGGGGGTGATGAGATTTCCAGATGTACTTTTTTTCCCTCCCCCAGAGAGAGAGAGACACAGAGTGAGAGAGAGAGAGAGAGTTGTGTTTGGACCATAAGGAGCTGGAGTCGCTGTAGAGGCCGAGGGTTGCAGACTAAAAACGCAAGTATTAAAAACAACAACAGCAGAAACGGCTTAAAACTGCTTAATATACTGCACACACACACACACACACACACACACACACACACACACACACACACACACACACACACACACACACACACACACACACAAAGATTTAGATCAGCGTGTTGTGACCTCCGACCGAGCTAGATATCTATATCTATAGATCTTTAGATCTATAGATATAGATACGATGAGTAGGGAGCTGGTTACCGTGGCGATGCCGGCCACCACCCCGCCGGCTCTCTCCGGCGCCCCCGTGTCTCCGAGGCTCTGTGGCGGGGGGTACATGCTGAGCTCCCTCCCGGGCGACGGCCCCCCCACGTACTCTGGCTGCACCCCCGAGTGGGGGTGGGGGTGAGAGGTGGCGTACTCGGGGAGGGGGAGGCCGCCCTGGGACTGGGAGGGGGGTGCGTACTGGGCAGTGGGGTAGGCCTGGGCCATGGAGGGGTCCGGGGGGGCCGCTGCGTCCTGCGGACCCTGCGGACAGAGAGAGTTCAGAGGTCAGAGGTCAGCAGTCAGGGGCGTGGGGGCCAAAGCGTGGATCAGGTGATGATGCTTCAAATCATCGTAGGGGCGGTGGTGGTGTGGGGTCCCGGAAGCTGTGCGCCATTGATTCACACAGCAAATACACCATACCATGTGACACCAAAGACATACATGTGACACCATGTGACACCTTCTAACACCATGTGACACCACGTGACACCATGTAACACCACGGGCCCTATTTTAACGGTCTGAAACGCAAGTGAGAAGCGCCAAGCGCAAGTAACTTTGTGGGCAGTTCTATGGCGATGTCGCTAGTTTACCAGCGCAAAGAATGACTCTTGCGCCCGGCGCTAATCTAAAAAGGGTTAGGCTGAAGTAGCCTAATTACCCGTAGGTGTGGTTTGGGCGTAGCGTGCAATAAACCAATGAGAGTGCCAGCTCCCATCCCCTTTAAGAGCCATGAGTGCATTTGAATCTGACAAGTTGATATTTTGACAGCGCGTCTGCAGTCTCCATGAGACAGATGCACATGAATTTCAAACTTCAAATGGCTCAGTTTATGGCCAAATAATACGGCCTGATTCACACATGGAATAAGGTTTTCTTCCACAACTTCAGAAATAGTCCTCAAATAAATTTCGGCAAAGAAAACTTATATGATATAACACATGATATGTGGTAACTGTGGTCCTATTTAATGATGAACGCAATACATTATAAACATTGTTTTTTATCAGTATTGTATGCATTATCGTTTTCGACTTGTGTTCCTAGTATGCATGTGTCCCCCAGTTAATATACATTGCCATGGACTGTATTATGCGTTACGTGTTTAGTTTGAGTGTGTTTAAACAGATGGACGCACACACACGCGCCCGCATTCATTAATTATTTTACACATACACACACGTGCGCCCGCATTCATTCATTCTTTTTAACACTCACTCGCGGTAAAACAATGTTTTCTCACAATCAAATACTCATTAATCCTAAAAGTTATGGGCATGTACACAATGTCTGTGTCAAGAAAATATGTGTTTGCTGTACGGTGCAGATGCATTGATTTAAAAGCACAACTTATTACCGCTGTATCAGCTGTTCTTTCCCAAATAATGTACCAAGAATGTGTGGCTAGGTAGATGAGAGAAGCAAAGTGTATGCGCGAGGTGCACAAGCAACATTATGCATGCGCCCTTAAAATAGCATCTGAACAACGCGCCACTGACTTTAAACCAGGTATTTCCTGGTTTGTGGCGCAAGTGGTTTCTGAAACTGCAAAATAGCACCAGGGAATGTTTGCGCCAGAACACTCCTCCTCCTTTTGCCAAACCGCCCTTTGGGCCGCAAGATCATTCCCTAATTTTCCGACTCGTGGCGCAGGAGGGAAAAGAACTCCTCACCAATTGCAAACTAGCAACGACACATGAACCAGTGATTGAGTCAATTGCGCCGGATGCAAGATAGGGCCCCGTGTGTGACACACTACACCTCACACAATCAGCATGAATTCTTCATTGCACAAGTCCCGTTTCCGCGGGCTGTTAAGGACGTATTCCTGTCCCCCTCTGGGTTCATCAGCAGATACTTAGTTAATCGCCGTTAACTAGCTCAACAAAACCTGAGAGTCACCAGGTAATTCAGACACTGGTGTACTCACTCTCCTCTCAAACCATCAGAGGCTGAAGCTCCACTCCTCCACCAGGTACTGATGTTCAATTACGGTCTGAACAATTAGAGACGTGATTAAGAAGAGCCTGACGAGGACACTTCAGTCAGCTACACACGCACACACACAGGGTCAAACACACACACACACACACAAACACACACACACACGCACACGCACACACAAATGTACTTATTGTAAGTCGCTTTGTATAAAAGCGTCTGCTAAATGCCCTAAATGCGGAGAGGAAAACTTGACGCATGAACGCAAAATGAACGAAATAAAGACTCTACTGGTGCCTGGTGGAAATGTTCCCTGAAGGAATTTGGTCCGTGAAGGAATTTGAGGAAATTCATGCAAATGTTCAAAGGTTATTATCTGATGTAATAATGGAACATGAAAGAATGAACTGGTATGAGCCAAAGATGTCTACATTCAGGAATTTTGTAAAGGATGTGGAAATGTGGAATAAACCGGACCCTCAAAGGCTCATTGGGCCACAGGACAGCATTTCGAATGCATCAAGAACCTCAGGGAAAACAAAATCAATGACTTCTTCAGTTTCCTCAGCCCGCATTTAAGTGGCTGCAGACAGAGCGGCTCTCCTAGCCCAGGCAGCAGGCCATAAAGCAAAGCATGAACTACAAATGGAGGAGGCTCAATTGCAATCTAAAATGGAGCGAATGATACTGGAGATAAGCCTGGCCGAATCCGATGCAAGATTGAGAGTTCTGGAAAATGGGGAGCCTTATGCAAAACCTCCCCAATCGTATCAACCACAAACACAACATGATGCCATGAATGAATATCTGGAAAACTATGAGGGAAATCTTGACAGTGGTCTCGAACCATCTCCAATTACATTTGCCGAAATTGGAGCCATGCCCAAAACCCCACTCCAGAGGCTTTTAAACCAACAAGCAAGGCTATCAGAACGGGCAGACAATGTAAGCCCTCATTAAAGCCCAAGTCCTGTGCCTCCTCAACAAAGGGATATTACTGGACTTCAAGGATGGATCCATGGAAATACACAAATTGAAGTGACCAACAATAATGACCAAAATATCAACTTGTCAGATTCGAATGATGATTAACGGTAATGGAAAGAAAAAATGATATTGCCAACCTATTGGTCCTTCAACACAAAGAGACCTTACTCCCTGCAAGGGAGATCCCAGTTTTTGATGGTAATCCTTTAAACTACCAAATATTTATAAGGGCATTTCAACATGGCATTGAGTACAAGACCAGTAATAACCAAGACAGGTTATACTACCTGGAGCAATTCACCTCGGGGTCCTGCAGAGAACTGGTTAAAAGCTGTCTTCATATGAAAGCCATTGTAGGATTTACAGAGGCCAAGAGACTGCTAAAGGCTCATTTTGGCCATGAATTAAGAATTGCCAATGCATATATGGAAAAGGCCCTTACTTGGGATAACATAAATGCCGAAGATGGAAAAACACTGCATTCTCATGCGCTCTTTGTTAGGGGCTGTTGTAATACAATGCGGGATCTGCAGGATATGGGCGAGCTTGACCTGCCCTCCAACTTAAAACTCATTATATCAAACCTGCCTTATAAAATAAAAGAGAGAGGACGAAGAAAAGCCTGTGACATTCTCGAGCGAAGCCAAAGGAGGGCAAGACTTGATGACCTTGTTGTATATATTGAAAGGCAATCTAAAATATTACAAGATCCACTCTTTGGTGACATCCTTGAACCTCCCAAAGTAAAACATGTAAGACGGCTTTAGTATGGGGAACACCGGGAGCGCATGTATACGCTGCGACCGGCAGGGAATGAAAAGTTTGGCGTCTGTATGTTTGAGTTTTGTACCCGTTTTTTACTCGTTTTAAGTGTTTTTAAGTGTGCTTATTGCTATCTTATGGAAAGTGTTCTTGGTGCCAACACATAAGACTGGATTTTATTCACATCGTTGCTTTGGAAACTTTGTTTTGCCTGATACTTGCCTGGGAGAGCTGGGCTGTCAAGCAGACCGCGACGCAATACTCGCGACAGGAGTTGTTGCAAATCAACTTTGCAAGACCAACTCGCGCCGCAGATGTAAGGCATGAAATTTCAGACTTTCTTCGTAGATCCTCTCCAGTATCCAGTGGAGAAACTAAGGCAAAATGGAGGAAGCGTGGGAAACGGGGAGGCATCAGACTCCGGTTCAGGAAACAGCATCTTGATAAGATTCCTTTGCCTTCTGTCATCATGGGAAACGTACAGTCACTAAGAAACTAACTGGACGAACTCCAGGGGATAGCTCGTTTCCAAAAGGACTACAAAGATTGCTGTGTTTTGGCCTTCACAGAGACAAGGTTCACTGAAAGCGACCAGGACACAGAACTCGCTATTGACGGCTTTGGAGCTCCCCTGCGCCTGGACCGAGACACTGAAACTACGGGGAAAAGACAGGGCAGCGGGGTAAGTGTTTACATCAACAAAACATACTGTAGTTCCATGACAATCAGGGACCGCATCTGCACACCCGATATCAAACTTTTATCTGTCTCATTGCACCCCTTTTACTTGCCCCGCGAGTTTCCACAACTCTTCATAACCACAGTATACATTCACCCCAAGGCAAACGCTGCGTCAGCTTGCAGCACTATTTTTGATTCGGTGCAGAAACTGCAGTCCATCTCATCCAATGCGCCAATCATTATTACAGGAGATTTTAATCAAGTGTCGCTTAAAAAGACCTTGCCAAATTTCTACCAGTATGTTTCCTGCCCAACCAGACGGGACAAGACACTGGATCTCTGCTACGGGTCAATTAAAAATGCATACAAATCCGTCTCACTCCCACCGCTGGGCTCAGTGGATCATAACTGTGTGCATTTATTGCCAATTTATAAATCTGTTTTAAAGAAGGAGAAAGTGCAAACTAGGGTTGTAAAAGTGTGGACTGAAGACTCTACACTTTGCCTTCAGGAATGCTTTGACTGCAGAGACTGGGACACTTTTAAAAACACTTGTGACGATCTTGATGAACTGACAGATGTGTGTTGCTCTTATGCTGTGTTCTGTAAAGACATGATCATTTCTAGCAAAACTGTTAAAATGTATCCAAACAATAAGCCATGGGTAACCAGGGCAATTAAAGGTGGTCTGGGAAAAAAAGAGGCTTGCAAACAAGGAAGTTTAGCAGATCAGCAAACAGCCAGCAGGGAGCTGAAAACTGAGATCTCAAAAGCAAAAAATGCTTATGAATCTAAAATTGAAGACAATATGGCATCAAACAATCTGGGTTCTGTATGGTCTAGCATGAAGACCATAATAGGCCACCAGAATCCAAAAAGCTGCAGCCGTATTATTCTGAATGGTTTTAACTCTGACATTGAGTTGTCAAATGCTTTTAATGTTTTTTATAATCGTTTTGACACAGTGGATTTTAGCAACACAACTCAGGAACTGGAGGATATGCTTGTAGACACTCAGCACTTTAAAATTGAACAAAAAGAAGTAGATAAGGCATTTCCTAAAATCAAAGTGAATAAAAGTCAAGAGCCAGACAATATCTATGGGCGTCTGCTTAAGTCATGTGCAGTTCAACTCAGTCATGTCTTCAATTACATTTTTAACATGTCTCTTAAAGAACAGCATGTGCCAGAAATATGGAAAGATGCTGTCATAGTCCCTGTTCCCAAATCCAGCTGTCCAAAACATACTCAGTGATTTTAGACCAGTTGCTCTTACCTCTATTTTAATGAAAACCTTTTTAGGAAAACTGAGTGTGTGCTTGACCCCTTGCAATTTGCATATAGACCACACAGGGAGGAGAGGATGCCACAGTCACTATATTTAATTCAATTCTCAATCATTTGGAGGGACCCGGATCTCATGCCAGGCTTTTATTTGTTGTCTTCAGTTCAGCTTTTAATACCATCCAGCCCCATATTTTAACTAACTGGCTTTTAGAACAATTTGATGTGAGTAAGAATCTTGCGGGGTGGATTCTTGACTTTTTAACACGTAGGACACAGAGAGTGAGAAAAAACAGAACTTTGTCAGACCCTGTCGGCTCATCCACTGGCTCCCCACAGGGCTGTGTGCTTTCACCTTTGCTTTTTATTCTTTATACCAACATGTGTCGGAGCCAGTACAAAAATAGATTGATTTTAAAGTATGCAGATGACTCGGTAGTAGTCAGCCTGCTTAGGGGTGGGGAGAGCAGCCATGGACCGGTTATAGATGACTTTCTTAGATGGTTTGATGACTCTTAGAAAGACTCTTTGAATGGATTGCTATCGCAATCCATTCAAAGTGATAACACCCATCCTTTAAACAGTGCATTTCAGCTGCTTCCCTCTAGACAGAGGCTCAAAGTTCCCAAAAGCAGAACAAACCGCTACAGGAACAGTTTTGTTCCTGCAGCCATTATCTGTACTAATAAATTGTTGCAGCGCCACTAGTGGTGCATAACTTTGTTGCACTTTCTGTTGTACTGAGCACCACTGTGATTTTTGTCTGTGTGTCTGCGTGTCTGTCTTGTCTTCTGTATTTTGTTGTGTCCTTTTTCTTTTTTTTACTGTGTATGCTAAGTGTGTGATCGCCCTTTTCTTGACCTGCAAACCATATTTACCCACGGGTATGAATAAAGCAACCTTGAACCTTGAACCTTGATTCGCTGAATCAAAACCAAGCACAATTAAGAGCAAGCGAAGCAGCTTTGCTACAACAGTAGAAATGGTGTCCGACAGCAGAGTTGAAGAAACGATACCAGAGAAGTCACCTGTTAAATACATAATGTCTGCTGCTCCTTATGACTCATGACCATTTTGTGCTGGCAAGCATCCATTATCAGAATGCAAGAGGATGGATGCACAGCCACGTGAAACTAAAGTTGAGTTTCTTAGAAAGAATGGATTCTGCTTTGGATGTTTGAAAGTGGGGCACATGAGTCAAAAACTTTGTGAAAAGAATGACCTGTCAAACTTGCAATTTCAAACACCCTACCATTCTGCACATTAAAAGATCTCAACCAACTACGGATGTTACGTCACCTCATAATGCACCGCAGAGACCAAAGCCTGAAGAGACATCCATCAGCACTGCTCTCGTCTCACTGGGAGAAGGTGAAGGAACTGGGGCTGGCAAAGACTGTATCCTGGCTATTGTGCCGGTGCAAGTAAAAATGTGCAATGGAAGTAACAGTATACTTACCTATGCCTTCCTGGACCCGGGCAGCACAGACACATTTTGTACAGAGAACCTAATGAGGACGCTCAACGCTAGCGGCCGTAGAACTGAAGTCCTTCTGCAGACCATGTGTACAGAAAAAACGGTCAAGTGCTATGAAATAACGGGCCTAGAAGTAAGCAATATTGAATAGGATGTATACCTGAAACTGCCAAAGGTATATACACAGAACAAGATTCCTGTTACATAGAGAAACATACTCACCCAGCTGGACCTTAAAGAGTGGCCTCATCTAAAGGAGATCAAGGTCAAAGAGATTGATGCTGATGTGGAACTTCTTATAGGAGTAAATGCACCAAAAGCTATGGAACCATGGAATATCATCAATTCACAAAAGGATGGTCCATATGCAGTAAAAACACTGCTGGGTTGGGTGGTTAATGGTCCACTTAGGTCCCCTATCAAGGACGATGAACATCCTGTGGCATTAGTGAACCGGATCTCAATTGTTCACCTTTAGCAACTTCTAGAGAAACAGTATGCACACGACTTCCCAGAGAAAGGATATGAGGAAAAAAGGGAAATGTCAGCTGATGACCGAATGTACATGCAGATTGTATCAAGTTCTCTTACACTCAAAGATGGTCACTACTACTTACGTTTACCTCTTCATGATCAGAAAATCATAATGCCAAACAACCGGCAAATGGCTGAGCAGCGAACATTTTACCTAAAAAGGAAATTTCAAAGAGATCAAGTCTATGCTACTGAGTATAAAGGCTTCATGAGTGACATCATCGAAAAAGGATATGCTGAAAGGGTTCCTCCAGAGGATCTGCAACTGGAAAATGGCAAGATATGGTATATACCACATCATGGTGTCTACTATAAACGTAAAAAATTGATCCGTGTGGTTTTCGACTGTGCATCATCCTATAAAGGCACCTCACTGAACAATGTACTCCTTCAGGGCCCAGACTTGACAAACTCTCTCATTGGAGTTCTGCTCAGATTCCGACAAGAGCCCATTGCCATTATGGCAGATATCGAGAGCATGTTTCACCAAGCACGTGTTCATGAAAAAGACACAAATCTGCTCAGATTTCTGTGGTGGCCAGATGGAGACATAAGCAGGAATCTGGAGGAATACAGAATGAAGGTCCATCTCTTTGGTGCTGTATCCTCTCCAACCTGTGCAAACACCGGCCTTACCATAAAAGGAGAAAAATGCATGCTGTGGGCGGGCATACCATATGGGGAATAGCTTGGTTTGTGAGGATAAAATGGCAGGTATCTTATGATCGACAGTGCTTTGCAAACTACTCGGCCTTGCTATTGCTTGTTGAACAATAAAGTCTTATGTCATACTTGCTCCGGACTCCTTGATTCCTCATGCTCTCTTAGTTAGTTGAAGTGATAGAATTTGGTTATTTTCTATCACATATTTGGCGTCACAAACAGGATTTTGTGAGAACGGGGTGCAGAACGGGGTGCGAACGGGTCATCCAACAGAGCTCATCATAAAAAAGGTAAGCTACGTTCTTACTATATATAGGAAAAGTTGTTTGATCTGTTCCGGCCCTGTCTGAACGTTGAGCGGCAGGTAAAATGTCGCTTCAAATTAACAAACCATTGTTATAGAAAGAGAGAGAGAAAGAAAGGAGCCCTGGGAAGGATTGACGTGTGCACACTGACAATAAATGCTCTGTGGTTTTAACTAACCAAAACGCTTTGTGGTTCTCAATTGATACGGGTTGTAGGCCTACTGTTAAGTCCTGTTATTGTCTTTTAGAAGAATGAATTTGTGGGAAAGTTCCAATAGGACAGGGCGAGCAGGCCCGTAGATCTACCCCCAGAACGGGGACTCTGGAGCGGCGTAAGTTTTTAGGGTTTTTCTGACAAAGTCCTAAGTGGAGGTTTGTCAGTTGGGAATTCAGAGTTGTTAATGTATTGAGAGGTGGGTTTTTTTTGAGAAAGGTTTCCTTGAAATGCAGACTCCTGAATTTTCTTTTATGATTGGGCTGTTTGAACAGTTTTCTGATCTTGGATCGATTGAGTGAATCTTTTCTGATTTTGGGCCGATTGAACAGAGTTTTCTGGTCTTGGATCGATTGGGTGAATTTTTATTTCTGATCTTGGCACTTTGAGGAAATAGGTTTCTTGTTTAAAGTTCTGGTTCGGTAGTTCAGAACTGGAGTACTTGACCGTTCATGTTTTAAGCAAAAGGCCAGCTTCAATGCTCGGTCAACCTTTTTTTTGTAATTAATGACGAGTTAGTGCCTAGTTCCACTCAGTATCTTATACAACAAATTTGGCCGTTTTTACGATAAGCTATAAAAAGTTGCATAAATCGTTTCCTTGTGTATTCAAGCCGCAATAGGATAAGTTACCTTGCAGACTTGTATGGCCCGTTTTCTTTTAGATTATTCTGTCATGAATAAATTTGACAGAAAGAGAATAATTAATTTGTCTGAAGTAAATGTGTAAGCCTTCCTGGATTTAAACAGTGCTGCGTTGACTCAGACCGTGATCAGAGAGGAGCAGAGGGATGGGGCACAGGAGCAGAGCAGGACTAAAAATAGCCCAGCACATTCCAGCATAGAGGAGAGAGCAGCACCGGGGAGGAGAGCACATTCAAAACGGCAGAGATAAAATAGAACAATTAAACTAACGAGTAGAATAAACTCAAATAAATTGTGTTAATAATATTGTTTTTACACCAAAAAGATGAATGTGGCAGTTGAGTAGAGACCGTCTACTGCTCAAAGATGAGATAAAAATGATCTCTGAGAAATGGGAGAAGAGGACAGCAAAATCAAGCACTATATGGCACATGGGAGGGACTTTTGATGCAGTGATGTGTAGGGACATGGAGGTAATAATTCAATTAAATTCAATTTTATTAATAATAATAAATTACAAAGCTAACAGCAGCTGAAAACAACTAATCTTGTAAGTCAGTAAACTTTTTTACTTTTGCTTTTGTTCTGAATTTGCTGTGCTGTATTTGGTGTGTGTGTGTGTACTTGGTGTATGTGTGTATATGTGTGTTTGTGTGTGGTTGGTAGTGTGTCCTAAAGTGAATCCTGACGGGCCAGGGCTCACATTTATAAAACTGTGCGTGGGATCGTTACTAAAAGTGTACATACGCCCAAAAGCCAAGTTTTGCGTGCGCCAAAAAATATTCAGACCTAAAACCCTGCGTACGCACAACTCTAAGCAATCTTTGCTTTATAAATCACAGATTGCCTACAAGTGTGCACAGCTGAATCAGCTTCATGTTCCGCCCTGTACGCGCCCATTTTTAACCATAAATCGTCAATGCAAACAACCTCATGAATGCGATATGCATATGAAACAGACTCAGATGCAAGTATTATGTCTTGTCGGGAACAATGGCAGAAGGACTGAGAAAAACAAAAAAGAGAAATTTCACGGAGGTTGAAGTGGAGACACTTGTGGGTGAGGTGGAGGCCCGAAAAGTAGTTTTGTTGGGCGGTCATGGGATTGGGATCACTAACAACAAAAAGCAGAGTTAGTGGCAACATGTTGCTGCAGCAGTGAACTCTGTCAGTGGCACGGAGAGCACAGTCCCAGAATTAAAAAAGAAGTGGTCTGACATAAAGGTACATATTTTTATGTACCAATAAATCGTTATGTTCCCTGAAGACCCTCTCCCTCTGAATCCTGCCATTTGCATGGTCCTCCAGCAGTGCCAGCAGTGCCATGGTGCAGCATTACGCACGGGGTTCACCACTGTATTTATAGGGTTACGGTAATAAGACAGACCGAGAACACCTTGGATAATCAGTTTGTAATCACCCACGTAAAATGTTCTTGAACATAACCCCTTTTTAATGCCTGATTTGTCATGAAAAGCATCAAGAGGAACGGACAATAATATAACGATTGTGATGAGGAGTATGTGGCTTGGTTTTCCACACTTGGGATTTAATTGACATTTGACTATGTGTTTACAGCAGGGGTTCTCAAAGTTTTGACAGTTGAGGGCCAATTTAGGAACCCAAAATTTGACTGAGGGCCGCCAAAGGAAACATTTTTTATAAAACAGAAAAAAATCCCATTTGTAATCCTTTTAATGACCAGGTTGCATCTCTACAGTTACATGTATTGGTCTGCATCCAGTATAAACACATTTTAAATAACAAATTAGGCAAAATCTGGCACAACTTGAGAAAACCTTAAGAAACATTGTAACTAACACACAATCCCTGGGGTTCTCTGCCCCCTACAGTATAATTTGGGATATAACAGTCCTGTGTGCATTTCAGAATAAAAACTTATTTAGAACAGTCAGTCTCAGTGTGCCTTCCTTTCTTATCAGCATGAACCTTATTCAGGAGCAATTCCAGCTACAAAATCACCTCAGGAAAACCTGCAGACACACAGACAGACACACACACACAGACACACACACACACACACACACACACACACACACACACAAACACACAGACACACACACACACACACACACACACACACAAACACACACACACACACACACACACACACAGGGAGGGGGAGAAAGAGAGAGACTTTTAAAATAGAAGCTTACCAAACAAGTCATCATCATCACTAATATCTCATTGCCTTTCATGAATAAGCTTGTCATTAAATCACACAATATTTGTTACTAGGTCAACAAACCTTTTTGTATTGGCGTGGGATTTGTGGTGCTGTTTTCGGTTGGCCATGATTCGTCTGATGTCCGGCTCCATCTACTTCGTTGCAATACGAAGGACATCATGTAGATGGCCATCTGTAAGCCTGGATCTCAACTTGTATTTGTTTGTGGCCTTGGTGGAGAAGGTCTTCTCAAAAGTATATGTGCTCCCGAATAAAGAGACCATTCTGATGGCATGCTGGCACAGTGCAGGGTATGTCGCTGGGGAAAGTCCTTTGTAGAACTCGATGAGATTCCTGTCACGATATGCTGCTCTGGCCTCAGAGCTCTCCTGTAGGTCAATGAGCTCAAACTGCATTTCTACAGGCTCTTCCGCAGGGACAAATGAGAAAGGATTTGAGAAGAGGTTGATTGACTCTCGTGGTTCCTGAAGTCGGAGAAGCGGTGCTCGAATTCCTCCTCTTGGTTTTTTTATTTGGTTTTGGTTGTGGTCTGAACGCAGGTGATGCAGAACGTGGCACCGATCTGTGTCTGTTTCATCTACGAGCACCTTGCAGGCAGAAAAAGGGTAAGATCTCCCTGTTTGAGCTGTCCCTGCAGCAGTAAAATTTTTCTCTGGAAAGCTTTGACGTTGTCAAATAGTGTGGAAATAAGCTTCCCATGGCCCTGCAGTATAAAATTGAGATCGCTGAGACAAGTGTTCACATCAACAAGGAGCGCTAGGTCACAGAGCCATTTTGTGTCACTTAGCTGTGTCAAATCCTGTCCTTTTGACTCCATGAACTCTCTTATTTCCTTCCTCAAGTTAAAAAAAACACTTCAATGTGGCACCTCTGCTCAGCCACCTGACAGCAGAGAAGTATATAACATCACCAAAATCTGCCTCCGATTGCTCCAAAAAAGTCTTGAATTGGCGGTGATTCAGACCTCTGGAAATTAACTGTCTTCACAACAATCTCCATGACATGTTCTATTTCAAGCGTTTGAGCAGCGAGGGCTTCTTGGTGTATTATGCAGTGATATTTGATTAGTTTCTCACCTCCGCTGTTGGCCACTTTCT
This sequence comes from Pollachius pollachius, assembly GCF_949987615.1. Taxonomy (NCBI): domain Eukaryota; kingdom Metazoa; phylum Chordata; class Actinopteri; order Gadiformes; family Gadidae; genus Pollachius; species Pollachius pollachius. The sequence continues at coordinate 1,555,492 of NC_136944.1, forward strand.
CAGAGAGCAGCGACACGGCACCTGCCTTTCTTCCAACCATTGTCGGTGCTCCATCTGTTGTGACACCGACCATAGACGGCAGCTTCATATTGTATGCCTCAAGACTGCGACACACAGCATCACAAATGTCGACTGCCCTTGTTCTGTCTTTGATACTCTCCAAACTAAGCAGCTCCTCGCCTATTTCAAAGTTCTCTGTAACCTTTCGGATGAAAATCAGCAATTGCGCTGTATCAGAAATGTCCGTGCTTTCATCCAGTGCGATGGAAAAGGCTCCCTTTCCTAGTCCCTCGATACGTTGTCCCAGTTGATCTTTGAGATTGTTTGCCAGATCTTCAATTTGTCGTGTCACTGTGTCATTCAACAAACTTATGTCACAGAGCTTTGCTTTTTTCTCGGGGCATACAATGTCGGCCACTTTCAAAATGCAGCCTCGCACAAATTCTCCATCACTGAAGGGCTTGCTCCGGCAGGCAATTTCTTGAGCTACAATGTAGCTAGCCTGTGTTACAGCGTCACCGGATTTGGTTAGATTTGTGAAAACTGACTGCTGTGCAGCGTAGCCTCTTTTAAGTTGTTCAAGCTTACCGGTGCGCTCCTCGCCGGTAAATTTGTCGTAGGTTTTATGATTTGTATCATAATGGCGTTTTATGTTGAAGTCATTCAGCATTGCATTAACCTGCTTGCAGATCAGGCACATGACTTTATCCGACCCGTGAGGTACGGCAAAGTAAGCGTATGTCCAGTTATCTTGAAACCGCCTTTTCTCATCGCCAAAAGTATGTTTTTTCTCGAGGGGCCCGGTTCCCGCTCCGACTCCATCATCACAGCTGCAGTCAGGGTCTCTTCCCTGAGGCTGCGGCAGAGTGACTGAGGGGGGAAACGCCGTCAGCATCCCAGTGGTAAAAAAAAACATTGCACCGTGGACCTCTGGGGGTGAGGTCAAGTGAGGTCTAAATCACGAAACTGAGGTTCGTCCTTTCAAAGTAATGTACAGTCGGATTAAATCGAACAAATGTAGCAGGATTTAATTGAAAGCTAGAGAGTTGACTTTTCTCTTTATATTTATTTATTTTTGTTTAAATTAATATTGATATGATAAAAGATAATAATTGAAATTAAACTTATGAAGGCCAATGATAAAACATAATCGTTCTTCTCACATTTCTTCAGTCTGACTTCAGTTCACCACCACACCGTCTATGTCGCCAATTCTCCTGTTCCTCCAAACCATGCGTACGCATGGGTCAGAGTTTGCTTAGGGCTGTGCACATTCTCCCGTCAAATTAGTTTTTTATAGATCACAACCTTGGCGAGGAAAGTCACGTACGCCACGTTCAGCCCCGTTTTGTGCGTAGGCAACGGTTATAAATGAGACCCCAGGTCATTAGATTTGGATGAATTTGTCATGCGTTTCAGCTCAAAGCATGACAATCTGAGAATTCTTATTTTTGAGGTGTACATGTGTGTGCGTGTGTGAGTGAGTGAGTGAGTGAGTGAGTGAGTGAGTGAGTGTGAGAGAGAGAGAGAGAGAGAGAGAGAGAGAGAGAGAGAGAGAGAGAGAGAGAGAGAAAGAAAATGTATTTGCACTGTACTGAATAGATTATTTGTGTGCTTGGATGTACACTGTACTTGGCCCCTGAATGTAACCTGTGGCCCCTCAATGGCCCGTTTTAGAAAAATCCTAAAACCACCACTGGGATCAGTGACTGTGGTTCTGTGTGTCGTGACAACCTTGGAGACTTTTCATCGCATCGTAGCGCCATGTGATATGGATCAATAGATCTTGGTACACAGAGCACTGGTGAAACACCGGGTTGGTTCAGAGGGAGTAACTGTTTGGAGAAGGGAGAGGAATGTAAAGAACGCCGAGAGGGCGGGTGCGGACCAACCTAGAGATGATAAATCAGGGGAAAGCCCTGTATTGGAGTATTAGAGTTACATGGTGTTCACAGGGTTTAGGAATAATTATCGAGACTCCATAACATGAACAATTTGCATTTAAAGTTGTCCATAGCATGCACACCGCCCGCTCGTCCACAGAAGTCCAGGGGTCAACCAGCGCTGGGGTAAATACAGTTTCACTCACCAAGACCTGACGAGGTCTATGTACCAAAATGACAACACAATAAACATAAACAAATAAACAAACAATAAAATATTTCCTTAGGGATTACGGTAATAACAGACATTTTATTAAAAGTGATCTAGAAATAATAATCCGCAATACTTAAAATTAGACTAAATAAGTATGATAAAATGTTATCCAAATTTCTAATTCATGTTATCCACAGTGAAAAATAAGGGTTTAAAAAAAAAAAGTGTGTGTGTGTGTGTGAGCCTGTTCTCGTGTGTGTGTCAGGGCCACCGAGGTAAGGGAGAATCCTCCCCTACTCAGAGTGACGGAGTAGACGACTAAACGCATACTTCAGATAAAACAATAAGGTAAAATAGAAAATGGAAATAATGTATTGTTTCGATGTTGACCAACTAAAAAACTAGATAAGGACAACACGGAGAGGCGTGTTGGGTACATAGAAGTGAATCAAAATGTGGAGAACATCAAATGCCAGCAATAGGTAGAATAAAAGAAGATTAAGTCATCCAATTTAAATAGTTAGTGTAGGACAATCGGGTAGAATTATGAAGGGATTTGTGATTATGAGTAACCATTAACACAGAAGTGAGTCGCCTAATATTGAAAATGAAAGTTTTATCCACCAACCAAAATATTGTGCTTTTTGTTGGTGGATTGACGCTACATCTGCTGGGAAGGGATCCTACATGCTAGATTCTCAATTTACATTCAGAAGTAGTGGTTTTACCTTTCAAATGCCATTACTACTGCTCTAACACTTTTATAAAATGATAGCATTTGATATGATATTATTAACTCTGATAAATTACCTTTGGATTTACCCCATCATGCGCCCCCTCACACACACAGGGTAATCGCCCTGATGTGTATCCATTACGCACACACTTGGCTGCATGGGTAACTGGGACTGAAGACTCTGTCTCCATCCCTCCACTTTGCAATCTATACTACCTTATGGGTGGGGATTGATTGTATCCCAGGCACGGCATCCTGCAATAAACCAGTATGGAAGGCTGGTTGGCCAACGACGGGTAAGATCCCACCTTGAAACCTTGACAACCTATGGCAGGCACATTCACGATTACTTGGCAGAGTCACTGTGAGCACTGGCTCACTTGATCATGAAGTGGCGAGCTGCAACCATCATAGGAAGAGCCAGTTGGTGAAAGGTGGAGGAGGAACAGGAATTAGATATGTCAGCTCTGGCAGCGGAAGTGGTGGACTTGGAATGGGGCATGTCACATTTTCGTTTATTTAACCTTTGCGGTATATAGGCCTACGAATGTAACGTTTTCGGTTTACTGCATGACTTTGGGAACAGCGATTTCAGGGTTAGGGTGATGGTAAACCCACCAATATCGACCTTTGGTTTTGGATACACTGGCTTTGATTTCCCTTCCCAATAGATTGGTTTTAGTTTACGGATGGTTAAGGTTAGGCACTTCAATGTTGGTTGCACCAACGGCGTTGTTAGGTTTGCTTATCATTAAATGTGCATGGCATTAGCCATGCGCAAAGAGGGAAGTAGTGTGAAAATAAATCAAGGTGGATACTGTAATCAAACCTTTTGACTAGAGAGGTCATGCCAAGGTTTGAAATTAGCTCAGAATATGGAATGCGATACTGATAACAAAAATCAACAATCTATGCAAGCACTAAATATAATTGGGTAGAAGCACTACCACTAGAACTAATGAGTTATCGCATGCAAGCAAACAGAATGACTCATCTAACACTGCATGAAATGCTCACGACGCGACCCATACCTTCACCTACATTTCGAGGGCCCCATAAGGGACTTCCATTAGAGTAATTAGAAATAGAATTAAGGAAAATATGTTTGAACATCTAACTGCTGTACATGAGTTTGTATTCCAACAGAAAAAACACAAAGTTCCAGAGTTGGAGGAGGAACCACCAAGAGGGATGGAGCCAGGTGACCAGGTGTACCTAAAGGTCTTCAGGAGGAAGTGGAACCAGCCCAGGAGGGAAGGACCATAAAATGTCACCAACACAACACCAACAGCCATCCAGGTGGAAGGAAGTGCTACGTGGCATCACCTCAACCACTGCACAAAAGCCGCTCAACCCAGGACAAGGGAAGAGCGTGAGGAGGAGCCAGATGCAGACACGCCCGGGGCTGACCAACTACCCCAGGACCAGACCCAGCCGAGCCAGGAGCCACAGCCACACGATGATGCTGAAAATGGCGAGCCTGCTCCTGATCCTCAACAGGTTGGGCCAGATTCCGCTGGCGCAAGGACAGATCCCGGCGAAGGATGAAACTACGGAGACAACACAGACCTGGAACAGCCAGGAATCAGGGGCTGGTACTGAATGAAGCGTAAAAGAAACACAGGACAATCCAGCCCCAACACATTCAGGAATAGTTAAAAAGAATGAGAGAACAGTCTTATATGCCCAGATACCAACGCAAAACCGAGTTAATGAACACAAACGTTATGTGCATTAACTTTCCACCGGAAGTATGAACTACCTTGGAGGAAAAGTCAGTGTAAAGTGTATATTCAGCCAAAACCAATGAAGTGGTGTTGACAGTAAAATCACAAAAAACATGGGACTACAACAGCGAGTACAAATTATAAATGAAATTAAAATAGTGTCCGAAAGAACATTCAACTTTACACTAGAACCAGAACTCCAATGCATAATCAAAAATCAACCGGGTAAGGGCAGTGAATTTGAACAAAATAAGTCAGGAAAACTTCAGATAATGACAAAGTAAATACAACCCCAGCCACGACAAATTAGATTAAGTTCCAGTTAGAGATATTGAGAAAGATTCAATTGTAACCGCTAATAGATTAAATTAGACTCCAGATGAAGGTAAGATTAATGAAACTTCTGATGTCAGGGATTTAGCACAACCTTCAATCACTAATGTAACTTATATTTGAGAAGAAACAACAATACCAGCAACCACTAATGTAACTTATATTAGGGAAGAAACAACAATACTAGCAATCACTAATGTAACTCCCATTAGAGCAGAAACAACAATTTATTTATTGGCTCACAAATGAGTGAGCCAATAACCACACTAGCAACAAATGCTACAGCAGCTACTGTTCAGAATAAGATAAAACAGACAACAATGCTAGCAGAAGTAGAGGTGACCCCAACAATGACACCAAAAGAGAATAATATAGAAACACTGGCAACTGCAATATCAATGGTCAATTCCGAAATTATGATAAATTATATCACAATATCGTCATTCACATCCAAAACTATCACGACTGGAATCTTAACATCGACACCCATGTTTCTTGAAGAGGCTCATGAAGAGCAGGCAATCATTCCGGAGGATAGTAAGAATGTTGAAAGTATTGGTCGCCACTCAACAGCAAGAACCCTAAAACAGTATAAACCTGACCCCTAAGGACGCATTAGGGTAAGGACGGCAGACCAGTTGTTCAGACGAGCAAAAGAAAATAGGTGGTATGAATGGGTGGAATTTACTGGAAAACAGATAGAGGAAGATAACTGTTATTTGTGTAGTAAAAATAGTCAGGATGCATTGTACGTAATAAATACTTAATACGATTTTGAATTTTGCTTAGAAGAGCGGACTGCGAGGACAACTACCTGTCATCAAAAGTGATCAGCACTTACAAGGCTCTCGGCAAGAGTCTAGAAAGACATTCATGTCAATCTTGTGAAGTGATAGGGCATTCGGAAGCCAGGCAGAGTGGTGGCAGATCAGTTTTGGATCTGCGGCAATAACATTTATCGTCCCACACTTGCTAAGATGTGGAGAGGTAGATGCGCAAGAGTGCAAGTGGTTACAGAGATTGCAATATTACCACCACTAAATTCTAATGTTGGTAACTTAGAAAGAACTAACCCATACAGGCGGAAAAGAGCATATGAACCAGACGAGAACATAAAAATTTACAAAATAGGACAACCCAGATGCATACCCGAAAAATTGAAGGCAAAAAGTAAAATAGCAGCAGGATTTGAGGCACTACTGCCAGCAATTGGAATCACCTTAAATGCGGAAAGGACCAACTACATTTATTACAATCAACAAAGGTTTATTAACAACACGGATAATGCTTTATCCGCTTTAGGCGAACAACTGGGAGCCACAAGCGCTGTGGCTTGGCAAAATAGATAAGCCTCGGATTGGCTCTTAGCAGAGAGGGGAGGAGTTTGTGTTCTTATAGGTGAAATGTGTTGCACTTTCATCCCAAATAACACTGCTCCAGATGGATCATTCACACACGCGATGAATAACCTAAACTTCTAAGAAAGGAGGTAAAGGATAATGCAGGCGATGACCAGGGTATATTTGGATGGCTGGAAACAAGGTTTGGTATGTGGGGAATGGTGCTAGCCAAAATAGGTATAGTGCTCTTGATACTATTAACAGTAATAGGATTGATTTTCTGCTGTTGTATTCCCATAGTCAGATCTGTGATAGCATCCATGCTCTCTAATCAAATAGCCCTCATGGTAACTAGCATAGATGAGTCGAAAGGTTGGGAGCAGAAACTCTATGGGGAAATAGATCAGATTGAAGCTGGAGAGGAGAGCGGACTGTGATAATCGGACACCAGGAGGAGGTCTTGGGTCGTACTGGTGACCTCTCCATGTGAGCCGCGCCCTTGACAAGAAAGGGATGAACATTGGACTCATGGGCTCCAGGGCCTGATGACTGCGAACAGGACAAGCGACTACACCAATGTCCAAAACCCCCCACATGCATATATTACACCAATACATGAAGATCACGGGTATCATTTAATCTATCTATGTTTGAAGAAAAAGTTAATATTTTTTGAGCATATTATTATGTCACATATTTCTGAAATTACAATTTTCAATGCATGTTGAAAAAATGTTGTTATGATTACTATGTGGGAATTCTAGGTATACATTTGATATAATTGCATGCTGAATGTGGAACATCATGTTGTTATGATTTGATAGGATTTATGATTTCATATGAACGAATTGCAGGGATAAAAATGTTAGAATAATGTTGTACATTTGGTAATCTTTTTTACCTAAAAACAGGTTGAAATCCCTGAGAATTTTGCAGGTTGAAAGCCCTGATCAAGCTTAAAGTTTTTTTCTGATAACCAAATGTAGTGCTAATCTGGTCTAAAGGCCTGGCACGTAGTCTTACGGATCACATAAGAAGGAACGTGTGATAGCTTAAGTAAAAAGGGAAGTATTACTGCTTTCTTTTTGTTGGGACTTTGTTGGTCCCAAAAGGGAGAACATATGGAAGAAATTAACCATTATTTTTTTATGGCAAACGATAAGTAATATCAGGCCTATATATCATATGGATACATTAATAGTGGAAAGCAGCTAAATCATCTCTGGATTCATTCAGACTTGACACGGCGCCAGAGAATCTGGGGTCAAGGCATACTGACCTCATCCTAATGTTTACATTAGCTGCGGGTGTTGACCACATACTTAAAGGAATGTATGGCTGACCGGCCTTACCATAAAAGGAGGACAATGCATGCTGTGGGCGGGCATAAATAGCTTAGTTGGTGAGGATAAAAAGGATCTTATGATCGGCGGTGCTTTGCAAACTACTCGGCCTTGTTGTTGCTTGTTCAACAATATAGTCTTTTGTCATACTTGCTCTGGATTCCTCGATTCCTCATGCTCTCTTAGTTATTTGAAGTGATATAATTCAGTATTTTCTACCACAAACTGCAGAGGAAAACAGTGATCAATTTGATGGAGACGTAGGTGGCACATTCAAGTCTAACTTCTACATTGATGACTGCTTGAAGTCAGTAACAACAGAGAAACAAGCAATATAACTTGTTTTTAACAAGTTATATTGCTTGACAAAGCCTAAGAGAAGTCTGTTCTCTTGGTGGATTCAAGCTGACAAAATGGATTAGTAACAGTCAAACTGTCATGGCATCCATTCCTGAGGAAGACAAGGCAAAACAAGTAAAGATATTGGATCTTGACAGGGAGAAGTTGCCTAACAAGAGAGCACTAGGGATGTATTGGGACATTGAGAGTGATATCTTCAGCTTTCGTGTGACTGTGAAACAGGACAGAAGCACATCCCTTACCAGAAGGAATATACTTTCTATCTTCAGCTCTGTGTATGGTCCTCTTGGTCTTCTCTCCCCATTGATACTCAAAGCTAAGCAAATCCTTCAACAACTGTGCAAAGCTAAGAATGGATGGGATGAGGTTATTCCGGTGGAAATCGCAAAGCAATGGTAGGCCTGGCTTAAAGAGCTAGAACATCTGTCCAGATTTCACATTAACAGATGCCTAAAGCCCAAGAACTTTGGTTAAGTGAAAACTGCACAATTGCATAACTTTTGTGATGCTAGTGAACAAGGCTACGGTAATGCAACTTACCTGAGGATCACAAATGACGCTGATGAAGTTCATGTTGCTACCACTCAAACCACTTAAAGTAATGACTTTCCCCAGATTGGAACTCAGTGCTGCTACACTGGCTGCACAAATGGACAGAATGATTCAATCAGAGCTGCAAATTGACCTCCAAGAGTCTAGCTTTTGGACTGACAGCCAGAGCATTCTGAAATATATCCGAAACAGGAGCCCGACGGAGTCTATGAAATTACTGGACAATGACAAAATCCAAAGAGCATTACTCAAAGAAGGAATTGACTAGACATTCAACCCTCCCTCAGCACCTCACGGTGGAGTGTGGGAGAGACTCATTCGATTGGTCAAAAAGATTCTGTACTCCATCTTAAAGTACCAAACATTGGATGATGAAGCTCTACAGACAGCCTTGTCGTCGAAGCTATCATGAATGATAGCAAATTACCCTAACAACCTTGAACCTCTAACTCTGAATCATTTACTTCAATTAAAAACATTTCCAATAATGACCCCCGGACTGTTCCAGAGAGAGGACCTATACTCACGCAGGAGGTGGAGACAGGTTCAATACCTGGCAGACCTGTTCTGGAAATGATTGGCCAGGGAATATGTTCCACTTATGCAGGAAAGGCAACAATGGAATTAAATCAAAAGGAATTTCACTGCTAGAGATATTGTCGTGATAATTGACGACAATGCACCGAGGAAATCTTGGCTACTCGGACGTGTAGTCAAGGCCCTTCCAGGGGCAAAGGGACTTGTGCGCAGTGTCTTGGTTAAAACCAAGACCAACATCATCCAAAGACCAATACCAAAGCTTTGTTTGCTACTGGAGGCAGCTGACTGAGTCTTTTAAGCCCCTTTCTTTCAGTCAAGCGCACCTCTGACTGCTGGATGAGGGGCTATAATAAGACGTTATGTTCCGGACCCGAGGATTAAGATCTCTTGGCAAACAAGGACCTGACACACATGCACACACCCACTACTGATCTTGCTGGATTTACAAATAATGGACTAGAGTATACAATTTGCATGGGACAGATGTCCAACATTTAGTTATAATGGCTCCATGATGTATAATAATTGGAGTAATGCTATGTAATAAGCAATTAGGAGCTGGTATGTTGGAGCCATTTTTTGGTTTGACATAATGTTTGATTTATTTGTTAATATACAAGATGGATCCCAGACTTTTTATTTTTGGAATCAAAAGGAGCGAGCGTGTCTAAAAAGCCACATTCCCGAAAGACCGTGAATATTTTGATTAACTGCAAACGTGTCATGACAGCCTTATTGGGCTTTGAACGGACCTTGGCGTGTGGTGATTTCCTGAGTGATAGAGACATTCCTGGGGTCGCCACATATGGTGGAGAATGCAGGCAACCTGACCACGCTACGGACTACTCAGGTTTACCAACCCACCCACCAATGCAGAACCCGGATGGAGCCGCCGCCGCCCAGCATCAGCAACAGGACCAAGCCCTGGCAGCCGCCACCCAGAGGGACACCGCCGAGAGCCTCGTCCTTCTCCGGGAGGCAGTACTATGCCTCACCAAACAGGCCGTTTGAGAAACCCAGACCTCCGCGCCGACCAGCCGCCTCCCCAGACTCTGCCCGGACGATGACGAAGTACCCCAAGCCTCCACGGCCTTCTCACCCTTCGATTTGCTGTATGGGAGAAGACCAAGGGGACTCCTCGATCTCGCAGAGGAGGCATGGGAGAGCCAGCCATCCCCCCATCGCACCATGGTGGACCACGTGGAGCAGGTCCAGGACCACATCAGAAAGGCCCAGCAGGCCCAGGCCCGGGTCTTCAACAGGGGTGCCCAGCTGGGCATATTTCAGCCCGGAGACCTGGTCATGGTACTCATACCAACGGCGGAGTGCAAATTCCTGGCCACGTGGCGGGGGCCTTACGAGGTCGTTGACAGGGTGGGGGAGGTGAACTACCGGGTACGGCAGCCCGGGAGGCGCAAACCTACCCAACTCTTCTATATCAATCTGCTGAAGCAGTGGCGGTCGGATACCTCCCCACCGGTACCGGCTCCCCTTGGTCTGGTTGCCCAGCGCGACATACCGGTGGTCCCCGTGGGAGATGACCCCAGCCACGCCCAGAAGCAGGACCTTGAAGAAGTCATCTTGCAACTCAAGGATGTTTTCTTAGAAGTACCAGGCAGGACCATGGTGGCCCAACACGACATTAGGACGGTGCCAGGCATCACGGTACGAGTCCCCCCCTACTGGGTTCCGGAAGCCCGTAGGAATGCTATCCTGCAGGAGGTCACCAGAATGCTCCGGCTCCGAGTCATAGAGGAGTCCCACAGGACCTGGTCTAGTCCTGTCATCCTGGTCCCCAATCCCGATGGGACGCTCAGGTTTTGCAATGACCTCCGGAGACTCAATGAGGTCTCGGACTTCGACGCCTACCCCATGCACAGGGTCGATGAACTAATTGAGCGGCTTGGTCCCGCCCACTACGTCACCACCCTGGACCTCACCAAGGGGAGGCAGGTGCCGCTCACCAGAACTGCCCGGGAGAAAACAGTGTTTGCGACCCCGGGGGATCTATACCAATACATGGTCCTCCCATTTGGCGTCCATGGCGCACCCGCCACATTTCAGAGGATGATCGTAGGCGTCACCAGGCATACGCCGCCACCTATACAGATGACATCATCATCCACAGCGCCAGCTGGGATGTCCACCTCCGGCAGCTGCGGGTCCTGGGGGAGTTGAGGAGGGCTGGGCTCACAGCCAACCCTGCCAAGTGCCGCTTGGGGCTGGAGGAGACGTTGTACCTGGGGTATCAAGTAGGACGGGGGAACGTCCGACCCAAAGACAGAAAGGTCGCAGCCATCCGGGACTGGCCCCGCCCCACCTCCAAAAAACTGGTGAAGTCGTTTCTTGGTCTGGTAGGGTACTACCAGAGGTTCATCCCCGGCTTCGCCACTCTGGCCAGTCCCCTAAATGACCTGACCCGGAAGGCCCTGCCAGAGGAGGCAGCAGAGAGATCCTTCGGTACCCTTAGACAAGCCCTTTGCTCTGAGCCTGTCCTGATATCCCTTGATTTCACTCTGCCCTAATAGTCCACACCGAGGCGTCCAAAGTGGGAATGGGAGCGGTAATTTCTCAGGTCCGGGGGGGAGAGGAACACCCAGTGACCTACATTAGCAGAAAGCTCCTCTCCAACTAGAAGAACTATTCCACTGTGGAGAAGGAGGCCCTGGCCATCAAGTGGGCCCTGCACAAGCTGAGGTACTATCTCCTGGGCAGGGAGTTCACATTCCTCATACGCCACTCAAGTGGATGGCCTGCGCGAAGGACTCCAACGCCCTGGTGACGAGGTGGTTCCTGGCCCTCAAGGATTTCAGGTTCCAAGTGGACCACAGGCCGGGCAGGGAACACGCCAACGCCAAAGCTCTGTCCCGCCGAGATGCTTGTCTCTGGTCGGTCAAAGGCAACTCTAGAGGGATCCATCGACATCCACAACCACTCGCCAGAGGGAGTGGTTGCGTATACCGCTGACATCCCCCAGTCGGAGCTAGAGAGCGTCCAGTGCGTCACTCTAATCGCCGCAATGGGGAACACCTGCGGCGGAGGTACCCCTTCAAAAGGCGGTGACATGTTCTATTAGGGAGAACTGGGAGCCCGAGCGGAGCAGGGAACCACCAGGACCCGATACAGATGGGTAGACGAGTGGATTTAGCAGACCTTTCCACAGCGGTCCCGAGGGAACACGCACACCCGGACGACGTACGCCGACAAGGGACGCACCGCTGGAACAGCTCTACCGACGGGAGCGACCTCTCTCTCCAGGGACGAGTCCAGCCCGGCCAGAGAGACAATCACCTGGACTTCACCGTGGCTCAAGGAGTCACTAGTATAATTTTAGATTTCCCTGTGTTGGACACAGACCCACGCATTTTCCGTTGTTCAACGAATAAACGCCTTATTGTGCTTTGAACAGAACTTGGCGTGTGGTGATTTCCTGAGTGATAGAGACATTCTTGGGGTCGGGTCGCCACAACACACATACACTGTATCAGACTCTCAAACACACACACACACACACACACACACACACACACACACACACACACCTTTTGTTGGATGCATTGGCAGCGTTCTCTGTGTGTGAGAGCTCACACGTGCATGCATGTGTGTGTGTGTGTGTTTGTGTGCGTGTGTGTGTGTGTGTGTTTGTGTGTGTGTGTGAGAGAGAGCTCAAAGATGCATGCATGGTGAAGATCTAAATCGTACCTGAAGACAGCTCTATTCCTTGGATATTCACAAGCTTACCTGACACATGCTAACACTGCCAGGCTGCTGGTGTATGTACCCCCCCCCCCCCCCCCCCCACCAAATGAGGAGAAATAAGGACTACCTAAATACTAACATTCAGAGATCTCAAAAGATTTGAAACTGCTTTTCCTCAAAATGGACAGAAATACATAAAAAAGACAGACATAATTTAGGTTCAGAGTCACAGAACGTCATGGTGACGGGGTTCTCTGGCTGAGTGGAGGTTATGATTATGAAGCTGGGAACATCCCGCATTAGAGACAAACTAAAAGAGGCTGCATCTGAAGCATCCCTACTTCTTTGCAATCAGAACGTCCACAGAGAAAGACCGGCTCACCTTACTGAAGGTGTGTCAGTGTGTGTGCGTGTGTGCGTGTGTGTGTGTGTGTGTGTGTGTTTGTGTGTGCAGATTGGCTTTGAAGATCCAGGTTCTTGCTGTACTTCAGATTTCAGCCATTACTCTGTGACTAAAGAGGATCAGGGGGGAGGCAATGGGGGGGGGGGAGGAAAATCAATGAGAGAGAGAGAGAGAGAGAGAGAGAGAGAGAAAGAGAGAGAGAGAGAGAGAGAGAGAGAGAAAGAGAGAGGGGGGAGAAAGAGAGGGAGAGAGAGAGCAAGAGAGGGAGAGAGAGAGAAAGATGGCATAAAGTACATCTTGGCTCAGACTAAATGGTCTGGTGTGTGTAATGGGAACCACATTTAGAGGCCTGAAATATGCTTTACGTGGCAGTGCAACGAACTCATGACACACACACACACACACACACACACACACACACACACACACACACACACACAGTCTTACTTTATCTGGGATACACCAAGGAACCCAAACACACAAAGAGTATCTCTACGCTAACATGGAAGCGATGGCGCAATGTTCTTAAAAGATTGAAAGGTGTTTGGTAACCGTGACGACCCAGGAGGGAACAGTAGGACTAATGATGAACCATCACACCTGCACCCCAGGAGGTGAGAGGAGGACCCCAACACCTCCTACGTTAGACTGAATGCTCTCTGCCTCTGCTCCTCACCACCACACAACACACATCCTAACACACAACCATACAACACACGTCCTAACACACAATCACACAACACACGTCCTAACACGCAACCACACCACCACAGAACACACTTCCTAACACACAACCACCCAACACACGTCCTAACACACAACACATGTCCTAACACACAACCGTAGCCTGCGAAACACAGCATGCACAAAGAGAGAGAGAGAGAGAGAGAGAGAGAGAGAGAGAGCGCGCGAGAGAGAGCGAGAGAGTGTGAGAGAGAGAGAGAGAGAGACTGCAAGAATAATAGTCATAGAATCAGACAGAATCCCACATAAACACATTACGCACACAAACACAGACACACACACACGCACACACTAACACACCTCCATATAGTGAGCACAACAGAATTGAGAAGCGCAGTTACAGTCCAGAGGGACCTCATGATTAAGGAGAGAGACGAGGAGACGAGGACCCGAGGGCTAGGAGACGAGGAGCCGAGGGCTAGGAGCCGAGGAGCTGATGGGAGGAGAGGAGCATGCAGGAGAAGCGGTCTACCTGCTCTACCATCCTGTGAACCGTGGCCGGCTGCACTAGTCTCCACCGCCGGCAGCGTTGCCTCCGAGAGCCTCAGCGAGAAGCACCTCTCTCCGTGTGGACGCTACGCATGTGAGCCGGAGTTAGGCATGTGTGTTTGGAAGGAGGAGGAGGAGGAGGAGTAGGAGGAGGTGCCACAAGCCTGTGAAAGCGGTGTTAAAAAAAAAGGTTTTCACATTCTCGGTTTCTCCCTCCCTCCCTTTCTTCCCATCTTTCAGATTCCTCCAGTTTTACCAGCCATCGTTTCCACTGAAACCTTCTAGTATGATGCAAATGGACCGTTCCAGAGACGTCTTCTAGATGGACACATGCATGTAAGAGTGTGTGTACGTGTGCATGTGTGCATGTATAATATTTATGCATGCTCCTTTTGTTCCAGGGTATGACTTCTATTTTGGTGTTTCTAGCGGACCAATGAGCAGAACACAAGCCTCTTTCTGCTCTGCACTTAAATCTCTGTCTGCCATTTTAATGGTCTTTAAACTCTTTTAAGCCAGCCCGTCTCCCCCTTCCTCCCTCTCCCCCCCTCCCCTCCCTCCCCTATCCTCTCCCCTCCCTCCCACCTCCCCCTTCCTCCCTCTCCCCACCCTCCCCCCTCCCCTATCCTCTCCCCTCCCTCCCACCTCCCCCTTCCTCCCTCTCCCCTCCCTCCCCTCCCCCTACCACCTCTCTCCCCCCCTCCCCCCCCTCCTCCATCCTCTCCCCTCCCTCCCACCTCCTCCTTCCTCCCTCTCCCCTCCCTCCCACCTCCCCCTTCCTCCCTCTCCCCCCCCTCCCCTCCCTCTTCCTCCCTCTCCCCTCCCTCCCCTCCCCCTACCACCACCCTCCCATCTCCCCTCCCCTTCCTCCCATCTCCCCCCTCCCCTCCCTGCCCAGCATCCCCTGGTGTTAAAATAACTGCAGGGTTTTCTGTGCTGGATGGTGAGTGGTCTCCTCACAGCCTCCTGCTGTCTTTAGAGGAGCAGCCTGTGGAGGAGGGTCCTTACAGCCTCCTGCTGTCTTTAGAGGAGCATCGTAGGGAGGAGGGTCCGCTGAGGAGACACACAATCCCACTCCACAGGACAACACAACCATTCAGCCTCCATGAGTAAACGCGTCTCTTTCTGTCCACCTCACTGGTCTGATCCTGTTCCAGGATAACGGTGGAGACATAAGGAGTGAACAACAGCTGAAGGTAGAGGGGACCAACCAGACCTTCAGCTGACTTCTACAACCTGAAGAACGTTTCCCATTACTCCTCTCATCTTATCTCTCTCCTCCTGTCTCAGTGGAGTCATTCCGTCTCCATCTCCTGATGGTGGCTTCTATTTGACAATGTGATCTTCATGCTTACATACTGACACACGCAAGCACGCACACACACGCACGCACGACCACACACACACACGCGCACACACGCTCACACACACACACAGACACACACACACACACACACACACGCACACAAACACACACAAGCATACAAATAGCTACAGCTACATTCCCTCTCCCTTTCCAACCACAGGATGACATTTTGAAAGATGAAAACACCAATTTGAGGTCACACAGACAGTGACACACACACACACACACACACACACACACACACACACACACACACGCTAGCCAGCCACTCAGGCCCACGCCATGAGCTTCCCACAGTTCTCCACGGCTCATCCTGGGATTGAATTTCATGAGATTTCCGAGGTGACAGGGAGCAGTGGCCTGGAACACGAGGCAGCATCGCTCCGTGGATCATCTCAAACCAGCCCTCCCACTGAAGTGACCACGAAGAGCTTCTGAAACAACGCTAGGCTCCTCCTCTGTGGAGGTGAGGAGAACATACTGGGATTATCCACGAAGCATACTGGGATTATCCACGAAGCATACTGGGATTATTCACAACGCATGTCAGAGCTGTGCTCAAAGAACAACTGTTGCGTTTGACTCAAGGGTAGAAATAAAACCCACCATCATCAGCAGGCCAGCAAAAAGGAGCTCACTGCAGGTCGGCACGCCGGCCAATAGGAGCTCAGGTCAGCATGCCGGCCAAGAGGAGCTCACTACAGGTCAGCACTCAGGCCAATAGGAGCTAACTGCGGGTTATCACGCCGACCAATAGGAGCTCAGGTCACCACACCATCCAATAGGAGCTCAGGTCCTCACACTGAGGGGAGGGAACCTTTCTGCTCCTCTAGATTCTGATTTGACTGTGGTGGCGAGAACATGAGTGGTGGTGAACTCAAACCAAAACCACTTCAAATTTGTACTGTAGTACTCACCCTAACCTCTGGGTGGCAGCAGAAACATTTTAACAAAGATGATCAATTGAACCCTCACTACGAGTTTGTTTTATTATAGGTACAGACAGGATGGATGTCATAATCAGGGGGGCATTCTGGGATTTGGTTGATCAATAATAAAGGTTAAAATCCATTCCCTTGCATGGGCCTTACCAATGTTCGGTGGTCAATAATTTATTTGATATTTGATCGTTGCTAAGCATAATTGACTGCTGTCCGGGGAAAGTGGATTTTTTGCCTCTGATTCACGTCTTTCGTATCACTCCATAAGTAGTTTGGTAACTTATCAACACCAGCGTATTCGATTGCTAAGCAACGTCAATGTCTTTGGCAAACTATTTCTCTGCTGATCAACACTACGAATGGTCACAAATAAATGTAATTTATTTGTTAGTTATTTTTTCGTCAATTAGCCGTGTAATAAGTGGGATAATGTATAGAACGCCGGTCATTATTGAAAATAATCCCCTTCAGGGCGAAGCAAGACACCGCCGCAAAGGTTCGCCCAGTCGGGGCTTATTTTCCCAATAATGACGGGCGTTCTATACATTATCCCTTACATGAAGAATAAGCTATACACTGAAGTAATATAGTATATGCTTCATTAAATTTTGAACGTTAAAGTAATGCACTTTAAATCTTTAATTTGACTACTTAAGCTGCATTAGTTTCAATAGGAAGCCTAATAATATCAGAATCACATTACAGCCAGATGTCGGGGTTCACGGGCTGGAGGACTCAGAGCTTCCCCTCCATTCTTTTGGA
>NC_136944.1:1573123-1630623 GCF_949987615.1 Pollachius pollachius
AGAGAGAGAGAGAGAGAGAGAGGAGAGAGAGAGAGAGAGAGAGAGAGAGCTGCCTATCTCACCTGTCACTGTAAGCAGCAGCTGTGGCAGCAGTAGGCTGGGCGTATCTGTAGGCCGTGTACCCGCCCTAAGGGAATGTGTACATACATGAACACTCAGGGAACGGAATACAAGAGTCAGTACACAAACCTCCAATATACAAAAATATACAGTCATGTATATCATATGACAGATCATCATCAGAAATAGTGTGCAAACAGCAAGACCGGGATCGTAGATTGTATTAGTGGCAATGCAATGACAAATATGTGTCCTGAAGCATGGGCAAAAGCGAGAGCGGGGAGAGAGAGAGAGAGAGAGAGAGAGAGAGAGAGAGAGAGAGAGAGAGAGGAGAGAGAGAGAGAGAGAGAGAGAGAGAGAGAGAGAGAGAGAGAGAGAGAGAGAGAGAGAGAGAGAGAGAGAGAGAGAGAGAGAGAGAGAGAGAGAGAGGATGTCTGGTCCAGTAGAGGCTAATGAGGGTCTGCTCTGATGCCCTTAAACCAGCAGCACAGCGTAGTGTCAGTACCCTGCAGCCTGCTAGGAGGACACACACACACACACACACACACATGAATCCATGCTACGGCCATGTGTTTGTGAGTTGCAATTATTAATAATAATAATTTATTGTACTTATTAAGGGTTAGCTTTCTTTTTCGAGGTGCTTTAAATGGTGTGTGTTGGGGGGGGGGGTTCCCATTGGGTTTGATGATGTGAGGAGGGTTGTCGTGGCGATGGCAGCAGCGTAGGGGTTGGGCGCAGCATGCATTGACATTGTTAATACTTACATAAAGATCTGCCCCATAAAATCCATCCTGGTAAACGACACTGCAACCAACAAACAGAACACTGGTATTAGTGCATGTTCATGTGCATGAGTGCTGGGCTAGCCACCAACCCCCGATCAGCCAGAGGGTGAGTCCAATCAGAGAGGAGAACAAAACATGGGGGCGGAGCTCAAACATGTGATGGTCTGATTGGGCTGGACAACATGGGGGTGGAGCTAGGTAAATGTTGGCTGAAGTTGAAATGATCTCATCACATTTACCCTTTCATACGTCGACGGCGGTGTCAACCATGCAATCCCTCAGCCTACGACCTGAGCTAGGAGGAGCAGCTAGGAGGAGCAGCTAGGAGCAGCAGGAGATCAAACCAGCAACACTCTGGCTGTCCTCCTGAGCCACTGGTCCATGAGAGGAGGGAGGAGGAGGGACATAGGACATCAGTCATTAGCCCTTCCTCCGACCAGTCATTAGCCTTTCTTGCTATCTTTGATAAGCAATCACAGGTCAAAGGTCAAGGTCCCTGGGTAGCCCCCCCCGGGTGTATCGCTGGAGGCGGCTGTGAGCAGAGCGACTCCGAGGCCCCTTGTTGCGACCACATGGTCCCCTGATCTCGGTTATTGAGACACGTCGCATCAGCTCTTCAATAAGATCAAGAAACGAACGGCACAATACAGCCTGTCTTCAGCTGGCTGACAGACACACACACACACACTAACACACACACTTACACAGACAGACAGACACTTGTGTTGTTTGTGTGTGTGTGTTTATGTCTGTGTGTGTGTGTGACTTTATTTACGACACACACACACCTTACGACACACACACAACGTACGACAAACACACACACACACCATGCGACATACACACACACGCACACCGTGCGACACAAACACACAGAAACACACTGTACGACACACACACATACCGTGCCACATAAACACACACAGAAACACCGTACCACATACACACACACAGCGTACGATATACACACACACACACACACAATGTACGACACATACACACACGCCATGCGACACACACACAAAAACACACCGTACGACACACACACATACCGTAGCATATAAACACACACACACACCGTACTACATGCACACACCGTACTACATGCACTCACACACACACATACACCGTACGACTGGTTGGAGCTTAGGTCTCATCCACATGGGCGAAAGCAATCTTTTCCCTCCGTTTTCCTTTGATGCGTTTGAGGAATATCTTCGTAAAGACGGACTCATTGCGAAAACACAACGAGCTGTAGAAACGTTGTAGAACATATTTATTTTCTCTTATCCACATAGGGACCTGTTTTCAAAAAAGTGTTTTGGGGCACGAATCCATCTGGACAGTCGGCCCAAACTCACAAGACTTCTGCGTTTTCCCCAAAAATGGCTTCCGTGTGGACGGGGCCTTAGACAACGACAGACCCACAACCACAACAATGCAGTAAGGCCCAAAGGGGGGGGGGGGTCTCACCCTCCGTAGGCGGGGATATGAGGGGGGGGGGGCGGCGGCCCTGAAGGCGTTGTAGACGGTCCGCCCCCGGCCCCGCAGGTTGGCTCCTCTGAACGCTGCCGCCGCAGTGGCTGCTGGGTAGGGGAAGCCTGGGACTGGAGAGACGGGGGGGGGGGGGTTAATAGTATATACTACACCTGAACAATTCAAAAATAAACTACATCACACTTTTTGCCAGGATTTATTTGTTTTTTAGCGTTGTTTTTTTCGATTTTTTTTTTCCGTTTTTTGATAGCGTATCAATCAAATTGCGCCATTTTAGGAGGTTCACGTGTAGCATATACTAGACATACATATAGAAAGGAGGCAAAGGACAAGAGAGAACAGTGCTAATATATGTGTGTGTGTGTATTAACTCCTGTAGCACCTCTTTGCCAGCATGTGGACCAGCCCCTGTCTGGAACCCGCGTCTGTTGGCCGTTCCCGATGCAGCACCATTCCCCCACACCTCCCCTGATCCCCTGGCAGTGTCTCCTTTCCTTGACCCTGTTTTATGTACGTTCTTTGATGCCTTTTTATGTACGTTCTCTGGGCATATATATATAGGCAAAATCTATAATATAATACATCACCAGCTCACCATCTTTTTCTTTCATTATAAAATGTAAAGTATTTCTTCATCTAGTTCCTGCAAGTGGAACGTAAAAATTTGTCTTTACCTGCATAGAACTCTGGACTGTAGACCACTGGGTTTAGCTTCCAGCCTGGAGAGAGAGAGAGAGAGAGAGAGAGAGAGAGAGAGAGAGAGAGAGAGAGAGAGAGAGAGAGAGAGAGAGAATACACATACTTTTAATGTGCTATAAAACATTTGAAGGACAGTTTTGTTCAACATCACTCGTGTGTTTTGTATTAAAAAAATTCAGAAGAATAATTGAGTACATTCAGGTTTACTTCAAAACATGGAAGTAATGAAGTGAATCCTCCCAGACAGCGTTGGGGCATCTCACCGTTTGCATAGGGGCTGACCGTCTTCTTGTTGGTCATGACCCGGGCCGTCGCATTGTTCACCTGAGGAGACAGCATGCTGTGAGGACGGACACTCAGGGAGTCAGGCTCCATGCACGTCTCCAGGGGCCCAGGGACGACTCCAAGGGCCCTAGGGACGACTTCTATAAGGACATCTCCTAGAGGTAAGTCTCCTAGAGGGAGATCTCCTAGAGGGATGTCTCCTAGGGGCCAAAGGACGACTCCTAGGGCCCGAGGGACGTCTCCTAGGGGCCAAAGGATGAATCCTAGAGGGACGTCTCCTAGGGCCCAAGGGACGACTCCTAGGGGCAGAGGGTCGTCTCTTAGGGGCCGAGGGATGACTCCTAGAGGGAAGTCTCCTAGAGGCCGAGGGAAGTCTCGTAGGGGCCAATGAACGACTCCTAGAGGGACGTCTCCTAGGGAGACGTCTCCTAGAGGCCGAGGGAAGTCTCTTAGGGGCCAATGAACGACTCCTAGAGGGACGTCTCCTAGGGGGACGTCTCCTGCGGCCTAGGGAAGTCTCTTAGGGGCCAATGAACAACTCCTAGAGGGACGTCTCCTAGGGGGACATCTCCTAGAGGCCGAGGGACGTCTCCTTAGGGCCGAGAGGCAACTCCTAGAAGGACACCTCCTAGATGGACGTTTCCTGGAGGGACATTTCCTAGAGGGACGAGGTCTCCCAAGGCCCCAGGGTTCTGAGCTGCTGCTCAGAACATGAGCAGCAGCTCTCATTGGTTGTTACTCAGCAACACGTCCACAGAGAAACAAAACAAGCAAAATCTATTTTCTTTGCTATTTAGTTTTTAACAGTTTATAAACGGCATGCTTCCACCCTTTGAGTGACACATCAGAGAGATTAAACCAATGCGATGGAAGATGAAGAGATGGAAACGAAAAGATGTGAACGCTGATGTTATGATGAATGCACCTTTGGGTGTTTGGAGGAAAGACACAGGAAGAGAAAGGAAATATCATCAAGAGACAATGTCCATTATGCATGTCCTATCTGAGACCAAGCCACATCTGCATTCACACTCAGAACATCAGCCTTCCCAACGTGAATCAAAGGGATGAAGAGAAGCAGAAGAAACAGGACCGGACCAGAGACCGGGTCAGAGCACATGGAGCGAATCATTCATTCAACTGATCAACCAATTAAATCATTCCAGCTTCAAACCATGTGCTTAGGAGGGGTATCTAAGATCATTTACATTTACATTTACATTTAGGGCATTTAGCAGACGCTTTTATCCAAAGCGACTTACAATAAGTGCATTTGTTACAATAAGTACATTTGTCATAAGAAGTGAAACAATATATCGCTGTCGGTACAGTAAAGATGTTCATTGAACCAAGTGCAAGCATTACAATCGCTAGGCTAACCCATTCCCCGTGTAAAGCAACGATAGCAGCTACTGTAGATGCTACACAATTAAGTACCTTGAATAAGTGCAATGTACAAGTGCCAGGAAGTACAACATTCAATGGTGGCTGTGCATTGGTCTATGCAGAGTCGAGATGAACTCTGAACAGGTGAGTTTTGAGTCTTTTGCGGAAGCTGGTGAGCGACTCTGCGGTCCTGACATCGGTAGGGAGCTCGTTCCACCACTGAGGTCCCAAAACAAAAAAAAGTTGTGACTTCGCTGATCGACCTTTGCTGGCTTTTAGCGATGGCGGTACCAGACGTCCAGCTGAGGTAGTTGAACGGAGGGATCGAGCTGGGGTGTGTGGCTTTACTAATGCTTGGAGGTAGGCAGGGGCAGTTCCATCGACTGCCTTGTATGCCAGTACCATCATCTTGAATCTGATGCAAGCTATTACAGGGAGCCAGTGGAGGTCTCGGAAGAGGGGGGTTACATGTGAACAGGTCAGGGTTGATCAGGGTTGCAAAGTCTTCAGGGATGATCAACAAAAGAACAGAAAGAACAGGGAGACAGACGTCCACACCAGGAGCGTCCCTATCAATTGAAAACATTCGGGGCTGTAGCCCAGAAGTTAGAGTCCTTTTAAAACTTTCTCCTCCGAGAAAATTTGAAAATCGGGCTGATGAACATGAAATTGTAACGTAGTTTGAGAAGTAAAGGAAAGACCAATCGTCATGTCTGACTCACGTCGGGGCAGGCCTACTGGGTAGGTTAATGTTTACGTTAAGGATAGGGAAGTGCACCACATACACCAGCAGCCAAAATGAGACATTAGAAAAGCCTGTAGCCAAATAGTCATGCGCCTACCCGATGTCAAGTGGACTGGGTTGAGTTCACTCTGCGGGTCTCCTGAATCTGTGCAAACTAGAGCAGCACTAAACCGCAATATCGACGTGCTGGGCTATGCATAGAGAATCAAATTTGCGTAATTTTGCAACAAATTATTCTAAACCTGCCCATAAATGTCCAAGTCAGAATTTAGCGTTTTTCACTGGCTACAATATTGCATCGGTCAGTTGTCAAATTTGCTGAACAAAATGTTAAACTTCAATAATTGTTCATAGTCAACTTATATAGTCCATTTATTTAAGCTCTCAACAGCATAGCCATACAGCTTCGCCACATCGGCGGGAAAACACGGCACACGCAAAGTACATCCATGGAACCAGCCGTAAAAACCAGTCTGCATGAATCGTATGACAACTGGATGGCAGGGGATGCGGACAAGGAATACACCGCAGGGGGGAACATGAGAGCCCCAGCTCGCCGCATACTAGTAGCCTGGGTGCTTAAAGCGTGGAACAAGCTGGATACGGAGCGGGTAAAAAACTCCTTAAAAGTGTGTGTGTGTGTGTGTGTGTGTGTGTGTGTGTGTGTGTGTGTGTGTGTGTGTGTGCGTGCGTGCGTGTTCAGGCTTTATTCGATTGCCTGGTAAATATGTACGGTAATATTATTCATACTGGATTAAATAATACATTTGATAGTATTTCCCATCTTTGCTGAGCAAGAGTTTTGTTCGAAGTTCAGTGATAGAAAAAAATAAAAGCCTGGGCTATTGAAGTTTTACGGTACCACTATCATGCACCTACCCGATGTCAAGTGGACCGGGTTGAATTCACTGCGTGTCTCTCTTCTTACATCCATCTTACCAAAGATATTTTATTACTGTCCTTCTCAACACACTCTGATCTCATTAAAAGGCTAGCAGCACGAAACACCATCAGCGATGAAATGCGCTATGCAGTGTTGTGCCTGAACGCGTTCATTGAACGATAGGTCATGAACTCGTTCATATTTTGGGCGAACGTGAACTGAACGTACTGTATTACTGCCTGATGAACATTACTGTGAACTCGTTCATTCTGGTGTCTGTGAACGGCACGCTCACTTGGTGTAACTTCTGTGGCAACCCCACGCCGGAGGACTGGGAGGAAACCAGTCAACGCACGGAACAGCGCCCCCTCCATGGACAAGTAGTGCAAGGGAGATACATCCCTTCCAACACGGCTGGAACCGCCCTGCAATCAAGCAGGCACAGACGATCAGGGGGAGTGAGATCACCTGGGGGAAGGCGGCGGCAGGAGGGCATTAAAGGCCGAGCACACGGCAGTCAAGGTACGAGACGCAGGGGTGAGACTGACATGATGTTGTCCTGACCTATGGAATACTTTCCCCCAGGAATAGCGAAAGGACGCCGGGAGCAGCATCCACGCCGGACACCAGGACGGGCCCGGCCGGAGACCCTACCCCCCCCCCCCCCCCCCCCCCCCCTTTTCCCCATAGCGGAAGTAACCTCGGTTGATTTATGATTTTCCTTATTCCCCTGAGCGGTCCTCCAATAAAAACCCTCGTTCCGACACCAGGCTTGCGCATACTTTATTGGGGAGCACAGCCCCCGACCACCGGGTTTGCCACACTTCGTTCAATATGGGGGTTATTTGTTTATCAACACAGCGGATGCGCGCGCAGCTCGCCATGTTGTTTGACCGGTTGCCATGGTAATCTCCGTGTGATTAATTTGCCGTTGCGGGGTTGCCAGTTTACTGTTACATTAAACTGTAATCAGAAAACGCGGTTATATGCTATAGACCCTATAGTATCTGTCGTATAAAGGCTGGGACGAATTTCAAATTATAAATATGTACACTTTATTTTGAAAGTATAGACCGGCGCAATTCCCATTGAAACGAATGGCGCGGTGATTATTCTTCAAAACGAGAGCTGTTAAATTGTGGAAAATGAATTAAACTGTAATTTGACAAGGCGGTTATATGCTTTAGACCCTAGAGTATCTGTGGTATAAAGGCTGAGACGAATTTCGAATTATAAATATGTACAATCCATAATGTTAGCTCTCTGGCTCATAGCTCAGCGGATTAGAATACCTCATAGAATCATTGCTTGTTGGCCGGAAACGGAAAGGGGGGCTGTTCACGTTTGGTTGTAGTCTTTTCGCTCGGTTCTCCGTCTCATCAGTAGGGCTAGAACCGAGCGAAAAGTCTACAACCAAACGTGAACACCCCCCTTTCCGTTTCCGGCCAACGAGCAATGAGTCTTACAACATAAATCAATGGGATTTACAAAATGCGCTAAATGTGCAATAAAACACGATAGCGACTGTATTTCGCTACGATACTTGATTCAACCACTCTATTTCATCCTAGACAAACCACAAAGGGGGCTCAATGTTCAAAATAACAGAAAAAACGAATAGCTCATAGCAACATATTGAAAAAAAGAACTATGAACTAGTTCATTTTTTAGAACTGTGAACTTAGTTAAAAATTTTGAATTATGAACGTTTAACTGAACTAGTTCATTTAAAAGTTTGTGAACTGAACTTTGAACTAGTTCACATAGAAACTGAACTTTCCCAACACTGGCGCTATGCAGAGAAGAAAGAATAGCGAAGTTGAATTTTTGTGAAGTTATTCTAAATCTGCGCATGTATAGACACTTCAGAATTTTGTTGTTTTCACTCACTACAATGTTGCATCTGTGGCTGCTGGTAATTCAACCACAAAGAAGTAAACTCTGCGGGGCTATTTTCAGCATTATGTTTTTGTTTTTTTTGACGGCACCGCGATCCGGGGCTATAACCAAAAGATCCGGGGCTATAGCCTCGAATGCCCAGGTCTAACAACGCGCCCGGTCCACACGCTCACAGAGCGAGAGACAAGGTGCAGACTGGTTCTCACTCCTCTCTCGCTCTCAGCTCACAGAGTGCTCAAACACACGTCGGCACGACGGAAAACATACACATGTGTTTATAAACCAAATCATATGGCATGAACCCAGCCACAATCCATAAGAACAAAAACAGTCAAACGTGGCAAAGCTTCACGGGGGGAGGAGGTGCTGGCAGGAAGGCTCACTTCACACTTACCATTCCCAAGCCTTTATGTTATTTTGGCCTTGCCCACTTGTTTGCCTACTGTAACCATGGTAACTGTGTTGAGTGGGTGAAGAGGGTGGGGGCGCTATACAAGCTAATGTTGGATGAAACGGTGGAAAAGTGGGAGATGAGAAAGGGATGAGCAGCATCTTACTCAGGCGGAAAAATAATTCTAGATGTATTCAGTATTTCAGCTCTCAACAGACACACTGACAGAGCTCACAGGTTGGGTCAGATAAAACAGTCATCGCTTTCTGCTTATTCTCATCAAAACATAGACATTTCCTTTGGAATGTTGCTTGAGAATCTGCTGCTGAAACCGAAATATGAGAGTAAAGAGTCAGCATGAGGACAAGAGAGATTCAGTGGTTGATTTCCGTTCAGAGTGAGCCTGAGAGACATACTAACATGTCCTTAAGAGGAAAGGTTTCTCATTGGATTCATTCTCCTGTTTTTAAGCATTAGCAAACTTTAATCTCTTTTCGAAGAAAGTCCCTCAAATGTGTATTTTAATCATTTCTTCGGGGACCGGGTTCAGGAGCCGCAACTCTCTCTGGGGGGTTAGATTTATGAGTTATTGCACAGTACAGTCCAGACAGTATTGGATGTTAATGTTAACAGGGGACATGTTGCACTGAGCCGCTGGTTTGAGTTGCAGGTGGGTCGAGGTTCTCAACACCACGATGTCACTGAAGTGTGCTTTTGATGCCGTAAAGCACACACAAACAAACACAAATATACACACACATATACATTCAAACGCACACATACAAACACACAAATATACACCCAAACACACACACACACACACACACACACACACACACACACACACAGCAGTCAAAAGGGGTAAAAAAAAGACCCACCTCTATTTTGCGTCCCTCGACCACGGTGGCGTGCAGCCTCTCCCGGGCGCGGTCTGCATCGGCGATGAGTTCAAAGGTCACGAAACCGAAGCCCTGAGGGACGGATCACAGAGGGACGGACCACAGAGGGACCGACCACAGAGGGACGGATCACAGAGGGACGGATCACAGAGGGACGGACCACAGAGGGACCACAGAGGGACGGATCACAGAGGGACCGACCACAGAGGGACGGACCACAGGGGGACCACAGAGGGACGGATCACAGAGGGACGGATCACAGAGGGACGGACCACAGGGGGACCACAGAGGGACGGATCACAGAGGGACGGACCACAGAGGGACGGACCACAGAGGGACCACAGAGGGACGGATCACAGAGGGACGGATCACAGAGGGACCAAAGAGGGACGGATCACAGAGGGACGGATCACAGAGGGACCAAAGAGGGACGGGACCACAGAGGGACCACAGAGGGACCACAGAGGGAGCACAGAGGGACGGGACCACAGAGGGACCACAGAGGGACCACAGAGGGACGGGACCACAGAGGGACCACAGAGGGACCACAGAGGGACCACAGAGTGACCAAAGAGGGATGTGACCACAGAGGGACTGGGTGAGGTAACCTTCAGACCAGTTCACCCAGAACATCAAACTGGGTTACCAAAGTCCTTCTGAGAACTTCTTGACCAATAGGCCGATTACAATTCATTTTAAGATTTTAGAACTCATGAAAACATTGGAATAAAATTGCTTAACATGTCCTGCCTTGGAAAGATAATCCTAAACTAGAAGATAGAACCAGGATAATCCTAAACTAGAAGATGGAACCAGGATAATCCTAAACTAGAATATGGAATCAGGATAATCCTAAACAAGAAGATAGAAAAAGGATAATCCTAAACTAGAAGATAGAACCAGGATAATCCTGAACAAGAAGATATAACCAGGATAATCCTAAACTAGAATATGAAACCAGGATAATCCTGGACAAGAAGATAGAACCAGGATAATCCTAAACTAGAAGATAGAACCAGGATAATCCCTAGGTTCTACTTAGGGCTCAGATCAGACACGTAACGACAGAAGATCACTAAAGAAGTCCGGTCAACTGCGACTTTTACTTCAAACATTGTAATCAGATTAATAATAATATTACTTTTAATAAGTAATCAGGGTTCTAAATTAACTTTTTTGATTACCAGCCAATTTGGCTGGTAATTTTCTAAAGTTACCAGCCAATCAGAATTTCCACTAGCCAAATTTTTTCCGGTTCATTTTCCCATTTAATCCTGAAGCTCTCCTGACGACTCTAGGCACTCTCATGGTCCTTTACAGCCTCGACTTCAAAATTATTCGTTCCCAAACACGCAATTGTTTGTTTTGTTTTTTTCTTTTGCGTACATGCGGCAGTCCTTACAAAACATAACGATATTTTCGTGATCAAACACAAGCAATTCACGACCCGTCAGCCATTTGGAATTGAACTTTTTTTTTTGCGTTTTGCACGCATTGTTGTTTATATTCTCAATCTCATCCCCTGCCTCCTTCCTCTTATCGCCCCCAGACGTCTGTCCAACCAACCAACGCCGCATTTAGTTTAAGTTTAGGCTACTTTTTAATTTACTTTAGCTAGCTCTCTCCCTTCTTTTGATAGTTTCTGCTCCGTTGATTAATTTTTCTTCTTCGTGTTTTCTGTTTCCATGGTTTCTTGCGCTGGTTGGTTGCACTGCCTGAGCACAGCCAATGGTCGTCTTATACGTCATCACGTAGCATCACGACAGTGTTCATGGTAAATTAAGTCAGTACTTCCCAGGGAGCAAGAACAGTAGAGCGGCTCTGACTGACATGATTGCCTCATGCATCACCGGCCAAACTGGCTAGTAAGTTTGTATTAACACCCCTCAAAATGATTTTTAACCCACATTTTGCGGGTTGGCGGGTGTTAATTTAGAACTCTGAGTGTAATTACATGACAGCTAGGTTCAGACACAGAGGAGGGATTCTTACCTTGGAGCCGCGCTCGTTAAAGATGATTTCCACATCTAAGATTTTGCCAAATTGCTGAAACCGAAAAAGAAAGGAAAAAAGACAATAAGTGAATAATATATGGAAACATATATGGTGGCTCCTAGGGGAAACATTTATGGTGTGTTCCCGAATCCTCGGACACCAGCCTTCCGAGTTGCACTTTTGACGTAATTTCCGGTCTCGGAGCATTTATAGCATTTCTGTTCGTCTTAAGCCTCTTTAGCAAACCAGCCAGAAAACAAACAACACAACATTGCATTATATTGCACGCACAGCATGACCGTGCAATGCATAAATTGGTGACCGGAATAAAGTAGCAATGTAATCAAGTGTGTAAAAGCATTTAAAATCAACATTAAAATGACCAACGTGGTACAAATACAAAGAAAAGAAATCTCTTCACGGGCGCAGCCATTTTTGCTCTGAGCGTCATAACTGTTCTCGGTCTACTCTCAGAATCCCGAGAGATGAAGACAAAAAGGGGCCGTGCCTCCAAGAAATGCCGCAAGAAAGCTGTGAGATTTCCCGACTTCCGAATCGGAAGGCTGGCATCCGAGGATTCAGGAACACACTATTGGAGGAGGCCCCTATAGGAAACACTAAGAGGGGGCACCTAGAGGAAACACTTAGAGGGGCCCTCTAGAGGAAACACATAGAGGGGCCCTCTAGAGGAAACACTTAGAGGGGCCCTCTAGAGGAAACACTTAGAGGGGCCCTCTAGAGGAAACACTTAGAGGGGCCCTCTAGAGGAAACACTTAGAGGGGGCCCCTAGAGGAAACACTTAGAGGGGGCCCCTAGAGGAAACACTTAGAGGGGCCCTCTAGAGGAAACACTTAGAGGGGCCCTCTAGAGGAAACACTTAGAGGGGCCCTCTAGAGGAAACACTTAGAGTGGGCCCGTAGAGGAAACACTTAGAGGGGGCCGCTAGAGGAAACACTTAGAGGGGCCCTCTAGAGGAAACACTTAGAGGGGCCCTCTAGAGGAAACACTTAGAGGGGGCCCCTAGAGGAAACACTTAGAGGGGGCCCCTAGAGGAAACACTTAGAGGGGGCCCCTAGAGGAAACACTTAAAGGCGGCCCCTCAGGTCGATGAAAAGTGTTGTTAGACCAGCGGCCCCCACCTGGAGGTCAGAGGTCACTAGGGGCTTGTACTCACGCCAAACATCTGCCTGAGATCGGGGTCCCTGAACCTGAAGGGGATGTTGGAGACGTGGAGCCTCTTTGGCGGAGCCTTACAGTCGCTGCTCTCCGAGGGGGTCTGGGTGTGGAGGTCCGACGGCAGCGCCTCCTCTGTCTGCTGCAGGGGGAGCACAGTACCAGGGATTAGACCAGGGAACCATACAGTACCAGGGATTAGACCAGGGAACCACACAGTACCAGGGATTAGACCAGGGAACCATACAGTACCAGGGATTAGACCAGGGAACCACACAGTACCAGGGATTAGACCAGGGAACCACACAGTACCAGGGATTAGGCCAGGGAACCACAAAGTACCAGGGATTAGACCAGGGATTAGACAAGGGAAACACACAGTACCATGGATTAGATCAGGGATTAGACCAGGGAACAACAAACTGTACAAGGAATTAGACCAGGGAACCAGAGAGTACCAGGGATTAGACCAGGGAACCACACAGTACCAGGGATTAGACCAGGGAACCACACAGTACCAGGGATTAGACCAGGGAACCACAGACTACCAGGGATTCGACCAAGGAACCACACTGTACCAGGGAATAGACCAGGGAACCACACAGTACCAGGGATTAGACCGACCAGGGAACCACACAGTACCACGGACAAGACCAGGGAACAAAACAGTAGCAGGGATAAAATCAGGGATAAAACCAGGGATTAGACCAGGGAACAACACAGTACCAGGGATTAGACGAGGGAACAACACAGTACCAGGGATTTGACCAGGGATTAGACCAGGGAGCCATACAATACCAGGTATTATAAAGAGGAAGAACACATTACCAGGGATTAGACCAGGGAACAACACAGTACCAGGGATTAGACCAGGGAACAACACAGTATCAGGGGTAAAACCAGGCATTAGACCGGGGCACAAAACAGTACCAGGGATTAGACCAGGGATTAGACCAGGGAACTACACTGTACCAGGGATTAGACCAGGGAACCACACATACCAGGAATTAGACCAGGGAACAACACAGTACCAGGAATTAGACCAGGGATTAGACCAGGGAACTATACAGTACCAGAGATTAGACCAGGGATTAGACCAGGGAACAGCACAGTACAAGGGATTAGACCAGGGAACCACACAGTACCAGGGTTTAGACCAGGGAACAAGCAGGTAGTTCAATCCAAAGCACTGATGCAGAGACTGCAGTATGTTATCGGTTAAACTCGATTCAAAGATCATTTCGATAAAAATTAACTTTATAGTACCAAATTTAAATGTCACTTATTATAGACTCTATAATAAGTGACATTTGTATTTACATCCAAACCAGAACTGAGATGTAAACTTTTGAATATGGCCCTCCTGTTGTCCCTCTACATGGAAAATGTAAAATAATTATTCTATTCAACAGTAACAGTAAGGGCATTTAGTAACAGTAAATTCAAGAGTAAAAAAATCTGTGCTCCACATCTGACACCAGATCTGACAGCAGATTTGACACCAGAACTGTCACCCGATCTGGCACCAGATCTGGCACCAGATCCCTGTCCTTCCACATTTCACATGGAAGGAGGTTCTCTTTATGATATGTGTCTCAAACACTCCCATAAGGAGTCATCAGAACACGAGTGATATTGAAGATATTCCTAAACCATGATGGGGAAGGAGATGCTCTCCTCCACCTTCTAGAGTCTGGTAAACAAGGCGTTGCCATGGTTCTCCACATCACGCCCTCCTTCTCTTCTGCCTCAACTTAATGGAAACACTTTTTTAAAACTCACACAGCCCTGTGTCCTTTAAAACTTTAAAACTAGAAGTCTCCACTCGTAGAAATCCATTCGAAAATTTAACTAAATAATTACATTTCGATAAACAAGAAAATAGTGACGAGTCTTATTGCCTTAAAGGATAAAGAAGCGTGAATACATTCAGGTAAAAGTAAAATGCCAATTAAAAAGGCACAGAATGACTGGGAGAAAGATGGATGCTTTCTGACAGTCAAAGGTCAACTCAACTTATCAACGTGAAGCGTTTGATATACCTTTATAACTTTATCATACAATCACACACACACACACACACACACACACACAAAGAAAAAGACAGGGGCAACTACATTTCCAGAGTGCGGAGGGAGGGGTGTGAGCTCAATGAAGCCCGATGAGGTAATTCTTCTTGGATGATCCTGTACACACACACACACACACACACACACACACACACACACACACACACACACACACACACACACACACACACACACACACACAACGACACACACACACACACACACACAACCACACCCACACACACACACACTTTGCAGGTTTAGAGACAGAGAGAAAATAATGAGAGAGACAGTGAGAGAAAGGGAGGAGAAAGAGAGAGAGAGCTGAACGAGAGACAAAAAAAAGTTCTGCAAATCACTGAACACTTGAGCGATTCATTACGTTTAAAAAGAACAGGAGGAACATAGAGAGGAAGAGAGAGAGAGAAATGGAGAGACAAGAGGGAGAAAGAGAGGTAGAGAGATAGGGAGACATAGAGGTAGGAAGGAGAGTGAGGAAGGAGAAGAAGCGGGAGAAGGTGAGGGAGAGGGAGAAGGAGAGGGAGAGAGAAAGAGAGAGGAAGGTAGGAAGGAGAAGGAGAGGGAGAGTGTAGAGTGTAAGAAAAGAAAGCAAACAAAAAGAGAGCTAAGAGAAGGGCTGGTGTGTGTGTGTGTGTGTATGTGTGTGTGTGTGTGTGTGTGTGTGTGTGTGTGTGTATGTGTGTGTGTGTGTGTGTGTGTGTGTGTGTATGTGTGTGTGTGGGTGGGTGTGTGACTTGGAGACAAAAAGGCTGACGTGGGTGGGGGGGTGATGAGATTTCCAGATGTACTTTTTTTCCCTCCCCCAGAGAGAGAGAGACACAGAGTGAGAGAGAGAGAGAGAGTTGTGTTTGGACCATAAGGAGCTGGAGTCGCTGTAGAGGCCGAGGGTTGCAGACTAAAAACGCAAGTATTAAAAACAACAACAGCAGAAACGGCTTAAAACTGCTTAATATACTGCACACACACACACACACACACACACACACACACACACACACACACACACACACACACACACACACACACACACACACACACACACACAAAGATTTAGATCAGCGTGTTGTGACCTCCGACCGAGCTAGATATCTATATCTATAGATCTTTAGATCTATAGATATAGATACGATGAGTAGGGAGCTGGTTACCGTGGCGATGCCGGCCACCACCCCGCCGGCTCTCTCCGGCGCCCCCGTGTCTCCGAGGCTCTGTGGCGGGGGGTACATGCTGAGCTCCCTCCCGGGCGACGGCCCCCCCACGTACTCTGGCTGCACCCCCGAGTGGGGGTGGGGGTGAGAGGTGGCGTACTCGGGGAGGGGGAGGCCGCCCTGGGACTGGGAGGGGGGTGCGTACTGGGCAGTGGGGTAGGCCTGGGCCATGGAGGGGTCCGGGGGGGCCGCTGCGTCCTGCGGACCCTGCGGACAGAGAGAGTTCAGAGGTCAGAGGTCAGCAGTCAGGGGCGTGGGGGCCAAAGCGTGGATCAGGTGATGATGCTTCAAATCATCGTAGGGGCGGTGGTGGTGTGGGGTCCCGGAAGCTGTGCGCCATTGATTCACACAGCAAATACACCATACCATGTGACACCAAAGACATACATGTGACACCATGTGACACCTTCTAACACCATGTGACACCACGTGACACCATGTAACACCACGGGCCCTATTTTAACGGTCTGAAACGCAAGTGAGAAGCGCCAAGCGCAAGTAACTTTGTGGGCAGTTCTATGGCGATGTCGCTAGTTTACCAGCGCAAAGAATGACTCTTGCGCCCGGCGCTAATCTAAAAAGGGTTAGGCTGAAGTAGCCTAATTACCCGTAGGTGTGGTTTGGGCGTAGCGTGCAATAAACCAATGAGAGTGCCAGCTCCCATCCCCTTTAAGAGCCATGAGTGCATTCGAATCTGACAAGTTGATATTTTGACAGCGCGTCTGCAGTCTCCATGAGACAGATGCACATGAATTTCAAACTTCAAATGGCTCAGTTTATGGCCAAATAATACGGCCTGATTCACACATGGAATAAGGTTTTCTTCCACAACTTCAGAAATAGTCCTCAAATAAATTTCGGCAAAGAAAACTTATATGATATAACACATGATATGTGGTAACTGTGGTCCTATTTAATGATGAACGCAATACATTATAAACATTGTTTTTTATCATTATTGTATGCATTATCGTTTTCGACTTGTGTTCCTAATATGCATGTGTCCCCCAGTTAATATACATTGCCATGGACTGTATTATGCGTTACGTGTTTAGTTTGAGTGTGTTTAAACAGATGGACGCACACACACGCGCCCGCATTCATTAATTATTTTACACATACACACACGTGCGCCCGCATTCATTCATTCTTTTTAACACTCACTCGCGGTAAAACAATGTTTTCTCACAATCAAATACTCATTAATCCTAAAAGTTATGGGCATGTACACAATGTCTGTGTCAAGAAAATATGTGTTTGCTGTACGGTGCAGATGCATTGATTTAAAAGCACAACTTATTACCGCTGTATCAGCTGTTCTTTCCCAAATAATGTACCAAGAATGTGTGGCTAGGTAGATGAGAGAAGCAAAGTGTATGCGCGAGGTGCATGCGCCCTTAAAATAGCATCTGAACAACGCGCCACTGACTTTAAACCAGGTATTTCCTGGTTTGTGGCGCAAGTGGTTTCTGAAACTGCAAAATAGCACCAGGGAATGTTTGCGCCAGAACACTCCTCCTCCTTTTGCCAAACCGCCCTTTGGGCCGCAAGATCATTCCCTAATTTTCTGACTCGTGGCGCAGGAGGGAAAAGAACTCCTCACCAATTGCAAACTAGCAACGACACATGCACCAGTGATTGAGTCAATTGCGCCGGATGCAAGATAGGGCCCCGTGTGTGACACACTACACCTCACACAATCAGCATGAATTCTTCATTGCACAAGTCCCGTTTCCGCGGGCTGTTAAGGACGTATTCCTGTCCCCCTCTGGGTTCATCAGCAGATACTTAGTTAATCGCCGTTAACTAGCTCAACAAAACCTGAGAGTCACCAGGTAATTCAGACACTGGTGTACTCACTCTCCTCTCAAACCATCAGAGGCTGAAGCTCCACTCCTCCACCAGGTACTGATGTTCAATTACGGTCTGAACAATTAGAGACGTGATTAAGAAGAGCCTGACGAGGACACTTCAGTCAGCTACACACGCACACACACAGGGTCAAACACACACACACACACACAAACACACACACACACGCACACGCACACACAAATGTACTTATTGTAAGTCGCTTTGTATAAAAGCGTCTGCTAAATGCCCTAAATGCGGAGAGGAAAACTTGACGCATGAACGCAAAATGAACGAAATAAAGACTCTACTGGTGCCTGGTGGAAATGTTCCCTGAAGGAATTTGGTCCGTGAAGGAATTTGAGGAAATTCATGCAAATGTTCAAAGGTTATTATCTGATGTAATAATGGAACATGAAAGAATGAACTGGTATGAGCCAAAGATGTCTACATTCAGGAATTTTCTAAAGGATGTGGAAATGTGGAATAAACCGGACCCTCAAAGGCTCATTGGGCCACAGGACAGCATTTCGAATGCATCAAGAACCTCAGGGAAAACAAAATCAATGACTTCTTCAGTTTCCTCAGCCCGCATTTAAGTGGCTGCAGACAGAGCGGCTCTCCTAGCCCAGGCAGCAGGCCATAAAGCAAAGCATGAACTACAAATGGAGGAGGCTCAATTGCAATCTAAAATGGAGCGAATGATACTGGAGATAAGCCTGGCCGAATCCGATGCAAGATTGAGAGTTCTGGAAAATGGGGAGCCTTATGCAAAACCTCCCCAATCGTATCAACCACAAACACAACATGATGCCATGAATGAATATCTGGAAAACTATGAGGGAAATCCTGACAGTGGTCTCGAACCATCTCCAATTACATTTGCCGAAATTGGAGCCATGCCCAAAACCCCACTCCAGAGGCTTTTAAACCAACAAGCAAGGCTATCAGTACGGGCAGACAATGTAAGCCCTCATTAAAGCCCAAGTCCTGTGCCTCCTCAACAAAGGGATATTACTGGACTTCAAGGATGGATCCATGGAAATACACAAATTGAAGTGACCAACAATAATGACCAAAATATCAACTTGTCAGATTCGAATGATGATTAACGGTAATGGAAAGAAAAAATGATATTGCCAACCTATTGGTCCTTCAACACAAAGAGACCTTACTCCCTGCAAGGGAGATCCGAGTTTTGGATGGTAATCCTTTAAACTACCAAATATTTATAAGGGCATTTCAACATGGCATTGAGTACAAGACCAGTAATAACCAAGACAGGTTATACTACCTGGAGCAATTCACCTCGGGGTCCTGCAGAGAACTGGTTAAAAGCTGTCTTCATATGAAAGCCATTGTAGGATTTACAGAGGCCAAGAGACTGCTAAAGGCTCATTTTGGCCATGAATTAAGAATTGCCAATGCATATATGGAAAAGGCCCTTACTTGGGATAACATAAATGCCGAAGATGGAAAAACACTGCATTCTCATGCGCTCTTTGTTAGGGGCTGTTGTAATACAATGTGGGATCTGCAGGATATGGGCGAGCTTGACCTGCCCTCCAACTTAAAACTCATTATATCAAACCTGCCTTATAAAATAAAAGAGAGAGGACGAAGAAAAGCCTGTGACATTCTCGAGCGAAGCCAAAGGAGGGCAAGACTTGATGACCTTGTTGTATATATTGAAAGGCAATCTAAAATATTACAAGATCCACTCTTTGGTGACATCCTTGAACCTCCCAAAGTAAAACATGTAAGACGGCTTTAGTATGGGGAACACCGGGAGCGCATGTATACGCTGCAACCGGCAGGGAATGAAAAGTTTGGCGTCTGTATGTTTGAGTTTTGTACCCGTTTTTTACTTGTTTTAAGTGTTTTTAAGTGTGCTTATTGCTATCTTATGGAAAGTGTTCTTGGTGCCAACACATAAGACTGGATTTTATTCACATCGTTGCTTTGGAAACTTTGTTTTGCCTGATACTTGCCTGGGAGAGCTGGGCTGTCAAGCAGACCGCGACGCAATACTCGCGACAGGAGTTGTTGCAAATAAACTTTGCAAGACCAACTCGCGCCGCAGATGTAAGGCATGAAATTTCAGACTTTCTTCGTAGATCCTCTCCAGTATCCAGTGGAGAAACTAAGGCAAAATGGAGGAAGCGTGGGAAACGGGGAGGCATCAGACTCCGGTTCAGGAAACAGCATCTTGATAAGATTCCTTTGCCTTCTGTCATCATGGGAAACGTACAGTCACTAAGAAACTAACTGGACGAACTCCAGGGGATAGCTCGTTTCCAAAAGGACTACAAAGATTGCTGTGTTTTGGCCTTCACAGAGACAAGGTTCACTGAAAGCAACCAGGACACAGAACTCGCTATTGACGGCTTTGGAGCTCCCCTGCGCCTGGACCGAGACACTGAAACTACGGGGAAAAGACAGGGCAGCGGGGTAAGTGTTTACATCAACAAAACATACTGTAGTTCCATGACAATCAGGGACCGCATCTGCACACCCGATATCAAACTTTTATCTGTCTCATTGCGCCCCTTTTACTTGCCCCGCGAGTTTCCACAACTCTTCATAACCACAGAATACATTCACCCCAAGGCAAACGCTGCGTCAGCTTGCAGCACTATTTTTGATTCGGTGCAGAAACTGCAGTCCATCTCATCCAATGCGCCAATCATTATTACAGGAGATTTTAATCAAGTGTCGCTTAAAAAGACCTTGCCAAATTTCTACCAGTATGTTTCCTGCCCAACCAGACGGGACAAGACACTGGATCTCTGCTACGGGTCAATTAAAAATGCATACAAATCCGTCTCACTCCCACCGCTGGGCTCAGTGGATCATAACTGTGTGCATTTATTGCCAATTTATAAATCTGTTTTAAAGAAGGAGAAAGTGCAAACTAGGGATGTAAAAGTGTGGACTGAAGACTCTACACTTTTAAAAACACTTGTGACGATCTTGATGAACTGACAGATGTGTGTTGCTCTTATGCTGTGTTCTGTAAAGACATGATCATTTCTAGCAAAACTGTTAAAATGTATCCAAACAATAAGCCATGGGTAACCAGGGCAATTAAAGGTGGACTGGGAAAAAAAGAGGCTTGCAAACAAGGAAGTTTAGCAGATCAGCAAACAGCCAGCAGGGAGCTGAAAACTGAGATCTCAAAAGCAAAAAATGCTTATGAATCTAAAATTGAAGACAATATGGCATCAAACAATCTGGGTTCTGTATGGTCTAGCATGAAGACCATAATAGGCCACCAGAATCCAAAAAGCTGCAGCCGTATTATTCTGAATGGTTTTAACTCTGACATTGAGTTGTCAAATGCTTTTAATGTTTTTTATAATCGTTTTGACACAGTGGATTTTAGCAACACAACTCAGGAACTGGAGGATATGCTTGTAGACACTCAGCACTTTAAAATTGAACAAGAAGAAGTAGATAAGGCATTTCCTAAAATCAAAGTGCATAAAAGTCAAGAGCCAGACAATATCTATGGGCGTCTGCTTAAGTCATGTGCAGTTCAACTCAGTCATGTCTTCAATTACATTTTTAACATGTCTCTTAAAGAACAGCATGTGCCAGAAATATGGAAAGATGCTGTCATAGTCCCTGTTCCCAAATCCAGCTGTCCAAAACATACTCAGTGATTTTAGACCAGTTGCTCTTACCTCTATTTTAATGAAAACCTTTTTAGGAAAACTGAGTGTGTGCTTGACCCCTTGCAATTTGCATATAGACCACACAGGGAGGAGAGGATGCCACAGTCACTTTATTTAATTCAATTCTCAATCATTTGGAGGGACCCGGATCTCATGCCAGGCTTTTATTTGTTGTCTTCAGTTCAGCTTTTAATACCATCCAGCCCCATATTTTAACTAACTGGCTTTTAGAACAATTTGATGTGAGTAAGAATCTTGCGGGGTGGATTCTTGACTTTTTAACACGTAGGACACAGAGAGTGAGAAAAAACAGAACTTTGTCAGACCCTGTCGGCTCATCCACTGGCTCCCCACAGGGCTGTGTGCTTTCACCTTTGCTTTTTATTCTTTATACCAACATGTGTCGGAGCCAGTACAAAAATAGATTGATTTTAAAGTATGCAGATGACTCGGTAGTAGTCAGCCTGCTTAGGGGTGGGGAGAGCAGCCATGGACCGGTTATAGATGACTTTCTTAGATGGTTTGATGACTCTTAGAAAGACTCTTTGAATGGATTGCTATCGCAATCCATTCAAAGTGATAACACCCATCCTTTAAACAGTGCATTTCAGCTGCTTCCCTCTAGACAGAGGCTCAAAGTTCCCAAAAGCAGAACAAACCGCTACAGGAACAGTTTTGTTCCTGCAGCCATTATCTGTACTAATAAATTGTTGCAGCGCCACTAGTGGTGCATAACTTTGTTGCACTTTCTGTTGTACTGAGCACCACTGTGATTTTTGTCTGTGTGTCTGCGTGTCTGTCTTGTCTTCTGTATTTTGTTGTGTCCTTTTTCTTTTTTTTACTGTGTATGCTAAGTGTGTGATCACCCTTTTCTTGACCTGCAAACCATATTTACCCACGGGTATGAATAAAGCAACCTTGAACCTTGAACCTTGATTCGCTGAATCAAAACCAAGCACAATTAAGAGCAAGCGAAGCAGCTTTGCTACAACAGTAGAAATGGTGTCCGACAGCAGAGTTGAAGAAACGATACCAGAGAAGTCACCTGTTAAATACATAATGTCTGCTGCTCCTTATGACTCATGACCATTTTGTGCTGGCAAGCATCCATTATCAGAATGCAAGAGGATGGATGCACAGCCACGTGAAACTAAAGTTGAGTTTCTTAGAAAGAATGGATTCTGCTTTGGATGTTTGAAAGTGGGGCACATGAGTCAAAAACTGTGTGAAAAGAATGACCTGTCAAACTTGCAATTTCAAACACCCTACCATTCTGCACATTAAAAGATCTCAACCAACTACGGATGTTACGTCACCTCATAATGCACCGCAGAGACCAAAGCCTGAAGAGACATCGATCAGCACTGCTCTCGTCTCACTGGGAGAAGGTGAAGGAACTGGGGCTGGCAAAGACTGTATCCTGGCTATTGTGCCGGTGCAAGTAAAAATGTGCAATGGAAGTAACAGTATACTTACCTATGCCTTCCTGGACCCGGGCAGCACAGACACATTTTGTACAGAGAACCTAATGAGGACGCTCAACGCTAGCGGCCGTAGAACTGAAGTCCTTCTGCAGACCATGTGTACAGAAAAAACGGTCAAGTGCTATGAAATAACGGGCCTAGAAGTAAGCAATATTGAATAGGATGTATACCTGAAACTGCCAAAGGTATATACACAGAACAAGATTCCTGTTACATAGAGAAACATACTCACCCAGCTGGACCTTAAAGAGTGGCCTCATCTAAAGGAGATCAAGGTCAAAGAGATTGATGCTGATGTGGAACTTCTTATAGGAGTAAATGCACCAAAAGCTATGGAACCATGGAATATCATCAATTCACAAAAGGATGGTCCATATGCAGTAAAAACACTGCTGGGTTGGGTGGTTAATGGTCCACTTAGGTCCCCTATCAAGGACGATGAACATCCTGTGGCATTAGTGAACCGGATCTCAATTGTTCACCTTTAGCAACTTCTAGAGAAACAGTATGCACACGACTTCCCAGAGAAAGGATATGAGGAAAAAAGGGAAATGTCAGCTGATGACCGAATGTACATGCAGATTGTATCAAGTTCTCTTACACTCAAAGATGGTCACTACTACTTACGTTTACCTCTTCATGATCAGAAAATCATAATGCCAAACAACCGGCAAATGGCTGAGCAGCGAACATTTTACCTAAAAAGGAAATTTCAAAGAGATCAAGTCTATGCTACTGAGTATAAAGGCTTCATGAGTGACATCATCGAAAAAGGATATGCTGAAAGGGTTCCTCCAGAGGATCTGCAACTGGAAAATGGCAAGATATGGTATATACCACATCATGGTGTCTACTATAAACGTAAAAAATTGATCCGTGTGGTTTTCGACTGTGCACCATCCTATAAAGGCACCTCACTGAACAATGTACTCCTTCAGGGCCCAGACTTGACAAACTCTCTCATTGGAGTTCTGCTCAGATTCCGACAAGAGCCCATTGCCATTATGGCAGATATCGAGAGCATGTTTCACCAAGCACGTGTTCATGAAAAAGACACAAATCTGCTCAGATTTCTGTGGTGGCCAGATGGAGACATAAGCAGGAATCTGGAGGAATACAGAATGAAGGTCCATCTCTTTGGTGCTGTATCCTCTCCAACCTGTGCAAACACCGGCCTTACCATAAAAGGAGAAAAATGCATGCTGTGGGCGGGCATACCATATGGGGAATAGCTTGGTTTGTGAGGATAAAATGGCAGGTATCTTATGATCGACAGTGCTTTGCAAACTACTCGGCCTTGCTATTGCTTGTTGAACAATAAAGTCTTATGTCATACTTGCTCCGGACTCCTTGATTCCTCATGCTCTCTTAGTTAGTTGAAGTGATAGAATTTGGTTATTTTCTACCACATATTTGGCGTCACAAACAGGATTTTGTGAGAACGGGGTGCAGAACGGGGTGCGAACGGGTCATCCAACAGAGCTCATCATAAAAAAGGTAAGCTACGTTCTTACTTTATATAGGAAAAGTTGTTTGATCTGTTCCGGCCCTGTCTGAACGTTGAGCGGCAGGTAAAATGTCGCTTCAAATTAACAAACCATTGTTATAGAAAGAGAGAGAGAAAGAAAGGAGCCCTGGGAAGGATTGACGTGTGCACACTGACAATAAATGCTCTGTGGTTTTAACTAACCAAAACGCTTTGTGGTTCTCAATTGATACGGGTTGTAGGCCTACTGTTAAGTCCTGTTATTGTCTTTTAGAAGAATGAATTAGTGGGAAAGTTCCAATAGGACAGGGCGAGCAGGCCCGTAGATCTACCCCCAGAACGGGGACTCTGGAGCGGTGTAAGTTTTTAGGGTTTTTCTGACAAAGTCCTAAGTGGAGGTTTGTCAGTTGGGAATTCAGAGTTGTTAATGTATTGAGAGGTGGGTTTTTTTTGAGAAAGGTTTCCTTGAAATGCAGACTCCTGAATTTTCTTTTATGATTGGGCTGTTTGAACAGTTTTCTGATCTTGGATCGATTGAGTGAATCTTTTCTGATTTTGGGCCGATTGAACAGAGTTTTCTGGTCTTGGATCGATTGGGTGAATTTTTATTTCTGATCTTGGCACTTTGAGGAAATAGGTTTCTTGTTTAAAGTTCTGGTTCGGTAGTTCAGAACTGGAGTACTTGACCGTTCATGTTTTAAGCAAAAGGCCAGCTTCAATGCTCGGTCAACCTTTTTTTTGTAATTAATGACGAGTTAGTGCCTAGTTCCACTCAGTATCTTATACAACAAATTTGGCCGTTTTTACGATAAGCTATAAAAAGTTGCATAAATCGTTTCCTTGTGTATTCAAGCCGCAATAGGATAAGTTACCTTGCAGACTTGTATGGCCCGTTTTCTTTTAGATTATTCTGTCATGAATAAATTTGACAGAAAGAGAATAATTAATTTGTCTGAAGTAAATGTGTAAGCCTTCCTGGATTTAAACAGTGCTGCGTTGACTCAGACCGTGATCAGAGAGGAGCAGAGGGATGGGGCACAGGAGCAGAGCAGGACTAAAAATAGCCCAGCACATTCCAGCATAGAGGAGAGAGCAGCACCGGGGAGGAGAGCACATTCAAAACGGCAGAGATAAAATAGAACAATTAAACTAACGAGTAGAATAAACTCAAATAAATTGTGTTAATAATATTGTTTTTACACCAAAAAGATGAATGTGGCAGTTGAGTAGAGACCGTCTACTGCTCAAAGATGAGATAAAAATGATCTCTGAGAAATGGGAGAAGAGGACAGCAAAATCAAGCACTATATGGCACATGGGAGGGACTTTTGATGCAGTGATGTGTAGGGACATGGAGGTAATAATTCAATTAAATTCAATTTTATTAATAATAATAA
Organism: Pollachius pollachius; assembly: GCF_949987615.1. Taxonomy (NCBI): domain Eukaryota; kingdom Metazoa; phylum Chordata; class Actinopteri; order Gadiformes; family Gadidae; genus Pollachius; species Pollachius pollachius. The sequence continues at coordinate 1,599,018 of NC_136944.1, forward strand.
ATTACAAAGCTAACAGCAGCTGAAAACAACTAATCTTGTAAGTCAGTAAACTTTTTTACTTTTGCTTTTGTTCTGAATTTGCTGTGCTGTATTTGGTGTGTGTGTGTGTACTTGGTGTATGTGTGTATATGTGTGTTTGTGTGTGGTTGGTAGTGTGTCCTAAAGTGAATCCTGACGGGCCAGGGCTCACATTTATAAAACTGTGCGTGGGATCGTTACTAAAAGTGTACATACGCCCAAAAGCCAAGTTTTGCGTGCGCCAAAAAATATTCAGACCTAAAACCCTGCGTACGCACAACTCTAAGCAATCTTTGCTTTATAAATCACAGATTGCCTACAAGTGTGCACAGCTGAATCAGCTTCATGTTCCGCCCTGTACGCGCACATTTTTAACCATAAATCGTCAATGCAAACAACCTCATGAATGCGATATGCATATGAAACAGACTCAGATGCAAGTATTATGTCTTGTCGGGAACAATGGCAGAAGGACTGAGAAAAACAAAAAAGAGAAATTTCACGGAGGTTGAAGTGGAGACACTTGTGGGTGAGGTGGAGGCCCGAAAAGTAGTTTTGTTGGGCGGTCATGGGATTGGGATCACTAACAACAAAAAGCAGAGTTAGTGGCAACATGTTGCTGCAGCAGTGAACTCTGTCAGTGGCACGGAGAGCACAGTCCCAGAATTAAAAAAGAAGTGGTCTGACATAAAGGTACATATTTTTATGTACCAATAAATCGTTATGTTCCCTGAAGACCCTCTCCCTCTGAATCCTGCCATTTGCATGGTCCTCCAGCAGTGCCAGCAGTGCCATGGTGCAGCATTACGCACGGGGTTCACCACTGTATTTATAGGGTTACGGTAATAAGACAGACCGAGAACACCTTGGATAATCAGTTTGTAATCACCCACGTAAAATGTTCTTGAACATAACCCCTTTTTAATGCCTGATTTGTCATGAAAAGCATCAAGAGGAACGGACAATAATATAACGATTGTGATGAGGAGTATGTGGCTTGGTTTTCCACACTTGGGATTTAATTGACATTTGACTATGTGTTTACAGCAGGGGTTCTCAAAGTTTTGACAGTTGAGGGCCAATTTAGGAACCCAAAATTTGACTGAGGGCCGCCAAAGGAAACATTTTTTATAAAACAGAAAAAAATCCCATTTGTAATCCTTTTAATGACCAGGTTGCATCTCTACAGTTACATGTATTGGTCTGCATCCAGTATAAACACATTTTAAATAACAAATTAGGCAAAATCTGGCACAACTTGAGAAAACCTTAAGAAACATTGTAACTAACACACAATCCCTGGGGTTCTCTGCCCCCTACAGTATAATTTGGGATATAACAGTCCTGTGTGCATTTCAGAATAAAAACTTATTTAGAACAGTCAGTCTCAGTGTGCCTTCCTTTCTTATCAGCATGAACCTTATTCAGGAGCAATTCCAGCTACAAAATCACCTCAGGAAAACCTGCAGACACACAGACAGACACACACACACAGACACACACACACACACACACACACACACACACACACACACACACACACACACAAACACACAGACACACACACACACACACACACACACACACAAACACACACACACACACACACACACACACACAGGGAGGGGGAGAAAGAGAGAGACTTTTAAAATAGAAGCTTACCAAACAAGTCATCATCATCACTAATATCTCATTGCCTTTCATGAATAAGCTTGTCATTAAATCACACAATATTTGTTACTAGGTCAACAAACCTTTTTGTATTGGCGTGGGATTTGTGGTGCTGTTTTCGGTTGGCCATGATTCGTCTGATGTCCGGCTCCATCTACTTCGTTGCAATACGAAGGACATCATGTAGATGGCCATCTGTAAGCCTGGATCTCAACTTGTATTTGTTTGTGGCCTTGGTGGAGAAGGTCTTCTCAAAAGTATATGTGCTCCCGAATAAAGAGACCATTCTGATGGCATGCTGGCACAGTGCAGGGTATGTCGCTGGGGAAAGTCCTTTGTAGAACTCGATGAGATTCCTGTCACGATATGCTGCTCTGGCCTCAGAGCTCTCCTGTAGGTCAATGAGCTCAAACTGCATTTCTACAGGCTCTTCCGCAGGGACAAATGAGAAAGGATTTGAGAAGAGGTTGATTGACTCTCGTGGTTCCTGAAGTCGGAGAAGCGGTGCTCGAATTCCTCCTCTTGGTTTTTTTATTTGGTTTTGGTTGTGGTCTGAACGCAGGTGATGCAGAACGTGGCACCGATCTGTGTCTGTTTCATCTACGAGCACCTTGCAGGCAGAAAAAGGGTAAGATCTCCCTGTTTGAGCTGTCCCTGCAGCAGTAAAATTTTTCTCTGGAAAGCTTTGACGTTGTCAAATAGTGTGGAAATAAGCTTCCCATGGCCCTGCAGTATAAAATTGAGATCGCTGAGACAAGTGTTCACATCAACAAGGAGCGCTAGGTCACAGAGCCATTTTGTGTCACTTAGCTGTGTCAAATCCTGTCCTTTTGACTCCATGAACTCTCTTATTTCCTTCCTCAAGTTAAAAAAAACACTTCAATGTGGCACCTCTGCTCAGCCACCTGACAGCAGAGAAGTATATAACATCACCAAAATCTGCCTCCGATTGCTCCAAAAAAGTCTTGAATTGGCGGTGATTCAGACCTCTGGAAATTAACTGTCTTCACAACAATCTCCATGACATGTTCTATTTCAAGCGTTTGAGCAGCGAGGGCTTCTTGGTGTATTATGCAGTGATATTTGATTAGTTTCTCACCTCCGCTGTTGGCCACTTTCTCAGAGAGCAGCGACACGGCACCTGCCTTTCTTCCAACCATTGTCGGTGCTCCATCTGTTGTGACACCGACCATAGACGGCAGCTTCATATTGTATGCCTCAAGACTGCGACACACAGCATCACAAATGTCGACTGCCCTTGTTCTGTCTTTGATACTCTCCAAACTAAGCAGCTCCTCGCCTATTTCAAAGTTCTCTGTAACCTTTCGGATGAAAATCAGCAATTGCGCTGTATCAGAAATGTCCGTGCTTTCATCCAGTGCGATGGAAAAGGCTCCCTTTCCTAGTCCCTCGATACGTTGTCCCAGTTGATCTTTGAGATTGTTTGCCAGATCTTCAATTTGTCGTGTCACTGTGTCATTCAACAAACTTATGTCACAGAGCTTTGCTTTTTTCTCGGGGCATACAATGTCGGCCACTTTCAAAATGCAGCCTCGCACAAATTCTCCATCACTGAAGGGCTTGCTCCGGCAGGCAATTTCTTGAGCTACAATGTAGCTAGCCTGTGTTACAGCGTCACCGGATTTGGTTAGATTTGTGAAAACTGACTGCTGTGCAGCGTAGCCTCTTTTAAGTTGTTCAAGCTTACCGGTGCGCTCCTCGCCGGTAAATTTGTCGTAGGTTTTATGATTTGTATCATAATGGCGTTTTATGTTGAAGTCATTCAGCATTGCATTAACCTGCTTGCAGATCAGGCACATGACTTTATCCGACCCGTGAGGTACGGCAAAGTAAGCGTATGTCCAGTTATCTTGAAACCGCCTTTTCTCATCGCCAAAAGTATGTTTTTTCTCGAGGGGCCCGGTTCCCGCTCCGACTCCATCATCACAGCTGCAGTCAGGGTCTCTTCCCTGAGGCTGCGGCAGAGTGACTGAGGGGGGAAACGCCGTCAGCATCCCAGTGGTAAAAAAAAACATTGCACCGTGGACCTCTGGGGGTGAGGTCAAGTGAGGTCTAAATCACGAAACTGAGGTTCGTCCTTTCAAAGTAATGTACAGTCGGATTAAATCGAACAAATGTAGCAGGATTTAATTGAAAGCTAGAGAGTTGACTTTTCTCTTTATATTTATTTATTTTTGTTTAAATTAATATTGATATGATAAAAGATAATAATTGAAATTAAACTTATGAAGGCCAATGATAAAACATAATCGTTCTTCTCACATTTCTTCAGTCTGACTTCAGTTCACCACCACACCGTCTATGTCGCCAATTCTCCTGTTCCTCCAAACCATGCGTACGCATGGGTCAGAGTTTGCTTAGGGCTGTGCACATTCTCCCGTCAAATTAGTTTTTTATAGATCACAACCTTGGCGAGGAAAGTCACGTACGCCACGTTCAGCCCCGTTTTGTGCGTAGGCAACGGTTATAAATGAGACCCCAGGTCATTAGATTTGGATGAATTTGTCATGCGTTTCAGCTCAAAGCATGACAATCTGAGAATTCTTATTTTTGAGGTGTACATGTGTGTGCGTGTGTGAGTGAGTGAGTGAGTGAGTGAGTGAGTGAGTGAGTGTGAGAGAGAGAGAGAGAGAGAGAGAGAGAGAGAGAGAGAGAGAGAGAGAGAAAGAAAATGTATTTGCACTGTACTGAATAGATTATTTGTTTGCTTGGATGTACACTGTACTTGGCCCCTGAATGTAACCTGTGGCCCCTCAATGGCCCGTTTTAGAAAAATCCTAAAACCACCACTGGGATCAGTGACTGTGGTTCTGTGTGTCGTGACAACCTTGGAGACTTTTCATCGCATCGTAGCGCCATGTGATATGGATCAATAGATCTTGGTACACAGAGCACTGGTGAAACACCGGGTTGGTTCAGAGGGAGTAACTGTTTGGAGAAGGGAGAGGAATGTAAAGAACGCCGAGAGGGCGGGTGCGGACCAACCTAGAGATGATAAATCAGGGGAAAGCCCTGTATTGGAGTATTAGAGTTACATGGTGTTCACAGGGTTTAGGAATAATTATCGAGACTCCATAACATGAACAATTTGCATTTAAAGTTGTCCATAGCATGCACACCGCCCGCTCGTCCACAGAAGTCCAGGGGTCAACCAGCGCTGGGGTAAATACAGTTTCACTCACCAAGACCTGACGAGGTCTATGTACCAAAATGACAACACAATAAACATAAACAAATAAACAAACAATAAAATATTTCCTTAGGGATTACGGTAATAACAGACATTTTATTAAAAGTGATCTAGAAATAATAATCCGCAATACTTAAAATTAGACTAAATAAGTATGATAAAATGTTATCCAAATTTCTAATTCATGTTATCCACAGTGAAAAATAAGGGTTTAAAAAAAAAAAGTGTGTGTGTGTGTGTGAGCCTGTTCTCGTGTGTGTGTCAGGGCCACCGAGGTAAGGGAGAATCCTCCCCTACTCAGAGTGACGGAGTAGACGACTAAACGCATACTTCAGATAAAACAATAAGGTAAAATAGAAAATGGAAATAATGTATTGTTTCGATGTTGACCAACTAAAAAACTAGATAAGGACAACACGGAGAGGCGTGTTGGGTACATAGAAGTGAATCAAAATGTGGAGAACATCAAATGCCAGCAATAGGTAGAATAAAAGAAGATTAAGTCATCCAATTTAAATAGTTAGTGTAGGACAATCGGGTAGAATTATGAAGGGATTTGTGATTATGAGTAACCATTAACACAGAAGTGAGTCGCCTAATATTGAAAATGAAAGTTTTATCCACCAACCAAAATATTGTGCTTTTTGTTGGTGGATTGACGCTACATCTGCTGGGAAGGGATCCTACATGCTAGATTCTCAATTTACATTCAGAAGTAGTGGTTTTACCTTTCAAATGCCATTACTACTGCTCTAACACTTTTATAAAATGATAGCATTTGATATGATATTATTAACTCTGATAAATTACCTTTGGATTTACCCCATCATGCGCCCCCTCACACACACAGGGTAATCGCCCTGATGTGTATCCATTACGCACACACTTGGCTGCATGGGTAACTGGGACTGAAGACTCTGTCTCCATCCCTCCACTTTGCAATCTATACTACCTTATGGGTGGGGATTGATTGTATCCCAGGCACGGCATCCTGCAATAAACCAGTATGGAAGGCTGGTTGGCCAACGACGGGTAAGATCCCACCTTGAAACCTTGACAACCTATGGCAGGCACATTCACGATTACTTGGCAGAGTCACTGTGAGCACTGGCTCACTTGATCATGAAGTGGCGAGCTGCAACCATCATAGGAAGAGCCAGTTGGTGAAAGGTGGAGGAGGAACAGGAATTAGATATGTCAGCTCTGGCAGCGGAAGTGGTGGACTTGGAATGGGGCATGTCACATTTTCGTTTATTTAACCTTTGCGGTATATAGGCCTACTGACGAATGTAACGTTTTCGGTTTACTGCATGACTTTGGGAACAGCGATTTCAGGGTTAGGGTGATGGTAAACCCACCAATATCGACCTTTGGTTTTGGATACACTGGCTTTGATTTCCCTTCCCAATAGATTTTAGGTTTTAGTTTACGGATGGTTAAGGTTAGGCACTTCAATGTTGGTTGCACCAACGGCGTTGTTAGGTTTGCTTATCATTAAATGGCTAATGCCATGCGCAAAGAGGGAAGTAGTGTGAAAATAAATCAAGGTGGATACTGTAATCAAACCTTTTGACTAGAGAGGTCATGCCAAGGTTTGAAATTAGCTCAGAATATGGAATGCGATACTGATAACAAAAATCAACAATCTATGCAAGCACTAAATAGAATTGGGTAGAAGCACTACCACTAGAACTAATGAGTTATCGCATGCAAGCAAACAGAATGACTCATCTAACACTGCATGAAATGCTCACGACGCGACCCATACCTTCACCTACATTTCGAGGGCCCCATAAGGGACTTCCATTAGAGTAATTAGAAATAGAATTAAGGAAAATATGTTTGAACATCTAACTGCTGTACATGAGTTTGTATTCCAACAGAAAAAACACAAAGTTCCAGAGTTGGAGGAGGAACCACCAAGAGGGGTGGAGCCAGGTGACCAGGTGTACCTAAAGGTCTTCAGGAGGAAGTGGAACCAGCCCAGGAGGGAAGGACCATAAAATGTCACCAACACAACACCAACAGCCATCCAGGTGGAAGGAAGTGCTACGTGGCATCACCTCAACCACTGCACAAAAGCCGCTCAACCCAGGACAAGGGAAGAGCGTGAGGAGGAGCCAGATGCAGACACGCCCGGGGCTGACCAACTACCCCAGGACCAGACCCAGCCCAGCCAGGAGCCACAGCCACACGATGATGCTGAAAATGGCGAGCCTGCTCCTGATCCTCTACAGGTTGGGCCAGATTCCGCTGGCGCAAGGACAGATCCCGGCGAAGGATGAAACTACGGAGACAACACAGACCTGGAACAGCCAGGAATCAGGGGCTGGTACTGAATGAAGCGTAAGAGAAACACAGGACAATCCGGCCCCAACACATTCAGGAATAGTTAAAAAGAATGAGCGAACAGTCTTATATGCTCAGATACCAGCGCAAAACCGAGTTAATGAACACAAACGTTATGTGCATTAACTTTCCACCGGAAGTATGAACTACCTTGGAGGAAAAGTCAGTGTAAAGTGTATATTCAGCCAAAACCAATGAAGTGGTGTTGACAGTAAAATCACAAAAAACATGGGACTACAACAGCAAGTGCAAATTACAAATGAAATTAAAATAGTGTCCGAAAGAACATTCAACTTTACACCATAACCAGAACTCCAATGCATAATCAAAAATCAACCGGGTAAGGGCAGTGAATTTGAACAAAATAAGTCAGGAAAACTTCAGATAATGACAAAGTAAATACAACCCCAGCCACGACAAAGTAGATTAAGTTCCAGTTAGAGATATTGAGAAAGATTCAATTGTAACCGCTAATAGATTAAATTAGACTCTAGATGAAGGTAAGATTAATGAAACTTCTGATCAGGGATTTAGCACAACCTTCAATCACTAATGTAACTTATATTTGAGAAGAAACAACAATACTAGCAACCACTAATGTAACTTATATTAGGGAAGAAACAACAATACTAGCAATCACTAATGTAACTCCCATTAGAGCAGAAACAACAATTTATTTATTGGCTCACAAATGAGTGAGCCAATAAACACACTAGCAACAAATGCTACAGCAGCTACTGTTCAGAATAAGATAAAACAGACAACAATGCTAGCAGAAGTAGAGGTGACCCCAACAATGACACCAAAAGAGAATAATATAGAAACACTGGCAACTGCAATAAAATCAAAATCAATGGTCAATTCCGAAATTATGCTAAATTATATCACATTATCGTCATTCACATCCAAAACTATCACGACTGGAATCTTAACATCGACACCCATGTTTCTTGAAGAGGCTCATGAAGAGCAGGCAATCATTCCGGAGGATAGTAAGAATGTTGAAAGTATTGGTCGCCATTCAACAGCAAGAACCCTAAAACAGTATAAACCTGACCCCTAAGGACGCATTAGGGTAAGGACGGCAGACCAGTTGTTCAGACGAGCAAAAGAAAATAGGTGGTATGAATGGGTGGAATTTACTGGAAAAAAGAAAGAGGAAGATAACTGTTATTTGTGTAGTAAAAATAGTCAGGATGCATTGTACGTAATAAATACTTAATACGATTTTGAATTTTGCTTAGAAGAGCGGACTGCGAGGACAACTAGTCATCAAAAGTGATCAGCACTTACAAGGCTCTCGGCAAGAGTCTAGAAAGACATTCATGTCAATCTTGTGAAGTGATAGGGCATTCGTAAGCCAGGCAGAGTGGTGGCAGATCAGTTTTGGATCTGCGGCAATAACATTTATCGTCCCACACTTGCTAAGATGTGGAGAGGTAGATGCGCAAGAGTGCAAGTGGTTACAGAGATTGCAATATTACCACCACTAAATTCTAATGTTGGTAACTTAGAAAGAACTAACCCATACAGGCGGAAAAGAGCATATGAACCAGACGAGAACATAAAAATTTACAAAATAGGACAACCCAGATGCATACCCGAAAAATTGAAGGCAAAAATTAGAATAGCAGCAGGATTTGAGGCACTACTGCCAGCAATTGGAATCACCTAAAATGCGGAAAGGACCAACTACATTTATTAATATCAACAAAGGTTTATTAACTACACGGATAATGCTTTATCCGCTTTAGGAGAACAACTGAGAGCCACAAGCGCTGTGGCTTGGCAAAATAGATAAGCCTCGGATTGGCTCTTAGCAGAGAGGGGAGGAGTTTGTGTTCTTATAGGTGAAATGTGTTGCACTTTCATCCCAAATAACACTGCTCCAGATGGATCATTCACACACGCGATGAATAACCTAAACTTCTAAGAAAGGAGGTAAAGGATAATGCAGGCCATGACCAGGGTATATTTGGATGGCTGGAAACAAGGTTTGGTATGTGGGGAATGGTGCTAGCCAAAATAGGTATAGTGCTCTTGATACTATTAACAGTAATAGGATTGATTTTCTGCTGTTGTATTCCCATAGTCAGATCTGTGATAGCATCCATGCTCTCTAATCAAATAGCCCTCATGGTAACTAGCATAGATGAGTCGAAAGGTTGGGAGCAGAAACTCTATGGGGAAATAGATCAGATTGAAGCTGGAGAGGAGAGCGGACTGTGATAATCGGACACCAGGAGGAGGTCTTGGGTCGTACTGGTGACCTCTCCATGTGAGCCGCGCCCTTGACAAGAAAGGGATGAACATTGGACTCATGGGCTCCAGGGCCTGATGACTGCGAACAGGACAAGCGACTACACCAATGTCCAAAACCCCCCACATGCATATATTACACCAATACATGAAGATCACGGGTATCATTTAATCTATCTATGTTTGAAGAAAAAGTTAATATTTTTTGAGCATATTATTATGTCACATATTTCTGAAATTACAATTTTCAATGCATGTTGAAAAAATGTTGTTATGATTACTATGTGGGAATTCTAGGTATACATTTGATATAATTGCATGCTGAATGTGGAACATCATGTTGTTATGATTTGATAGGATTTATGATTTCATATGAACGAATTGCAGGGATAAAAATGTTAGAATAATGTTGTACATTTGGTAATCTTTTTTACCTAAAAACAGGTTGAAATCCCTGAGAATTTTGCAGGTTGAAAGCCCTGATCAAGCTTAAAGTTTTTTTTCTGATAACCAAATGTAGTGCTAATCTGGTCTAAAGGCCTGGCACATAGTCTTACGGATCACATAAGAAGGAACGTGTGATAGCTTAAGTAAAAAGGGAAGTATTACTGCTTTCTTTTTGTTGGGACTTTGTTGGTCCCAAAAGGGAGAACATATGGAAGAAATTAACCATTATTTTTTTATGGCAAACGATAAGTAATATCAGGCCTATATATCATATGGATACATTAATAGTGGAAAGCAGCTAAATCATCTCTGGATTCATTCAGACTTGACACGGCGCCAGAGAATCTGGGGTCAAGGCATACTGACCTCATCCTAATGTTTACATTAGCTGCGGGTGTTGACCACATACTTAAAGGAATGTATGGCTGACCGGCCTTACCATAAAAGGAGGACAATGCATGCTGTGGGCGGGCATAAATAGCTTAGTTGGTGAGGATAAAAAGGCAGGGATCTTATGATCGGCGGTGCTTTGCAAACTACTCGGCCTTGTTGTTGCTTGTTCAACAATATAGTCTTTTGTCATACTTGCTCTGGATTCCTCGATTCCTCATGCTCTCTTAGTTATTTGAAGTGATATAATTCAGTATTTTCTACCACAAACTGCAGAGGAAAACAGTGATCAATTTGATGGAGACGTAGGTGGCACATTCAAGTCTAACTTCTACATTGATGACTGCTTGAAGTCAGTAACAACAGAGAAACAAGCAATATAACTTGTTTTTAACAAGTTATATTGCTTGACAAAGCCTAAGAGAAGTCTGTTCTCTTGGTGGATTCAAGCTGACAAAATGGATTAGTAACAGTCAAACTGTCATGGCATCCATTCCTGAGGAAGACAAGGCAAAACAAGTAAAGATATTGGATCTTGACAGGGAGAAGTTGCCTAACAAGAGAGCACTAGGGATGTATTGGGACATTGAGAGTGATATCTTCAGCTTTCGTGTGACTGTGAAACAGGACAGAAGCACATCCCTTACCAGAAGGAATATACTTTCTATCTTCAGCTCTGTGTATGGTCCTCTTGGTCTTCTCTCCCCATTGATACTCAAAGCTAAGCAAATCCTTCAACAACTGTGCAAAGCTAAGAATGGATGGGATGAGGTTATTCCGGTGGAAATCGCAAAGCAATGGTAGGCCTGGCTTAAAGAGCTAGAACATCTGTCCAGATTTTACATTAACAGATGCCTAAAGCCCAAGAACTTTGGTTAAGTGAAAACTGCACAATTGCATAACTTTTGTGATGCTAGTGAACAAGGCTACGGTAATGCAACTTACCTGAGGATCACAAATGACGCTGACGAAGTTCATGTTGCTACCACTCAAACCACTTAAAGTAATGACTTTCCCCAGATTGGAACTCAGTGCTGCTACACTGGCTGCACAAATGGACAGAATGATTCAATCAGAGCTGCAAATTGACCTCCAAGAGTCTAGCTTTTGGACTGACAGCCAGAGCATTCTGAAATATATCCGAAACAGGAGCCCGACGGAGTCTATGAAATTACTGGACAATGACAAAATCCAAAGAGCATTACTCAAAGAAGGAATTGACTAGACATTCAACCCTCCCTCAGCACCTCACGGTGGAGTGTGGGAGAGACTCATTCGATTGGTCAAAAAGATTCTGTACTCCATCTTAAAGTACCAAACATTGGATGATGAAGCTCTACAGACAGCCTTGTCGTCGAAGCTATCATGAATGATAGCAAATTACCCTAACGACCTTGAACCTCTAACTCTGAATCGTTTACTTCAATTAAAAACATTTCCAATAATGACCCCCGGACAGTTCCAGAGAGAGGACCTATACTCACGCAGGAGGTGGAGACAGGTTCAATACCTGGCAGACCTGTTCTGGAAATGATTGGCCAGGGAATATGTTCCACTTATGCAGGAAAGGCAACAATGGAATAAAATCAAAAGGAATTTCACTGCTAGAGATATTGTCGTGATAATTGACGACAATGCACCGAGGAAATCTTGGCTACTCGGACGTGTAGTCAAGGCCCTTCCAGGGGCAAAGGGACTTGTACGCAGTGTCTTGGTTAAAACCAAGACCAACATCATCCAAAGACCAATACCAAAGCTTTGTTTGCTACTGGAGGCAGCTGACTGAGTCTTTTAAGCCCCTTTCTTTCAGTCAAGCGCACCTCTGACTGCTGGATGAGGGGCTATAATAAGACGTTATGTTCCGGACCCGAGGATTAAGATCTCTTGGCAAACAAGGACCTGACACACATGCACACACCCACTACTGATCTTGCTGGATTTACAAATAATGGACTAGAGTATACAATTTGCATGGGACAGATGTCCAACATTTAGTTATAATGGCTCCATGATGTATAATAATTGGAGTAATGCTATGTAATAAGCAATTAGGAGCTGGTATGTTGGAGCCATTTTTTGGTTTGACATAATGTTTGATTTATTTGTTAATATACAAGATGGATCCCAGACTTTTTATTTTTGGAATCAAAAGGAGCGAGCGTGTCTAAAAAGCCACATTCCCGAAAGACCGTGAATATTTTGATTAACTGCAAACGTGTCATGACAGCCTTATTGGGCTTTGAACGGACCTTGGCGTGTGGTGATTTCCTGAGTGATAGAGACATTCCTGGGGTCGCCACATATGGTGGAGAATGCAGGCAACCTGACCACGCTACGGACTACTCAGGTTTACCAACCCACCCACCAATGCAGAACCCGGATGGAGCCGCCGCCGCCCAGCATCAGCAACAGGACCAAGCCCTGGCAGCCGCCACCCAGAGGGACACCGCCGAGAGCCTCGTCCTTCTCCGGGAGGCAGTACTATGCCTCACCAAACAGGCCGTTTGAGAAACCCAGACCTCCGCGCCGACCAGCCGCCTCCCCAGACTCTGCCCGGACGATGACGAAGTACCCCAAGCCTCCACGGCCTTCTCACCCTTCGATTTGCTGTATGGGAGAAGACCAAGGGGACTCCTCGATCTCGCAGAGGAGGCATGGGAGAGCCGGCCATCCCCCCATCGCACCATGGTGGACCACGTGGAGCAGGTCCAGGACCACATCAGAAAGGCCCAGCAGGCCCAGGCCCGGGTCTTCAACAGGGGTGCCCAGCTGGGCATATTTCAGCCCGGAGACCTGGTCATGGTACTCATACCAACGGCGGAGTGCAAATTCCTGGCCACGTGGCGGGGGCCTTACGAGGTCGTTGACAGGGTGGGGGAGGTGAACTACCGGGTACGGCAGCCCGGGAGGCGCAAAGCTACCCAACTCTTCTATATCAACCTGCTGAAGCAGTGGCGGTCGGATACCTCCCCACCGGTACCGGCTCCCCTTGGTCTGGTTGCCCAGCGCGACATACCGGTGGTCCCCGTGGGAGATGACCCCAGCCACGCCCAGAAGCAGGACCTTGAAGAAGTCATCTTGCAACTCAAGGATGTTTTCTTAGAAGTACCAGGCAGGACCATGGTGGCCCAACACGACATTAGGACGGTGCCAGGCATCACGGTACGAGTCCCCCCCTACTGGGTTCCGGAAGCCCGTAGGAATGCTATCCTGCAGGAGGTCACCAGAATGCTCCGGCTCCGAGTCATAGTGGAGTCCCACAGGACCTGGTCTAGTCCTGTCATCCTGGTCCCCAATCCCGATGGGACGCTCAGGTTTTGCAATGACCTCCGGAGACTCAATGAGGTCTCGGACTTCGACGCCTACCCCATGCACAGGGTCGATGAACTAATTGAGCGGCTTGGTCCCGCCCACTACGTCACCACCCTGGACCTCACCAAGGGGAGGCAGGTGCCGCTCACCAGAACTGCCTGGGAGAAAACAGTGTTTGCGACCCCGGGGGATCTATACCAATACATGGTCCTCCCATTTGGCGTCCATGGCGGACCCGCCACATTTCAGAGGATGATCGTAGGCGTCACCAGGCATACGCCGCCACCTATACAGATGACATCATCATCCACAGCGCCAGCTGGGATGTCCACCTCCGGCATCTGCGGGTCCTGGGGGAGTTGAGGAGGGCTGGGCTCACAGCCAACCCTGCCAAGTGCCGCTTGGGGCTGGAGGAGACGTTGTACCTGGGGTATCAAGTAGGACGGGGGAACGTCCGACCCAAAGACAGAAAGGTCGCAGCCATCCGGGACTGGCCCCGCCCCACCTCCAAAAAACTGGTGAAGTCGTTTCTTGGTCTGGTAGGGTACTACCAGAGGTTCATCCCCGGCTTCGCCACTCTGGCCAGTCCCCTAAATGACCTGACCCGGAAGGCCCTGCCAGAGGAGGCAGCAGAGAGATCCTTCGGTACCCTTAGACAAGCCCTTTGCTCTGAGCCTGTCCTGATATCCCTTGATTTCACTCTGCCCTAATAGTCCACACCGAGGCGTCCAAAGTGGGAATGGGAGCGGTAATTTCTCAGGTCCGGGGGGGAGAGGAACACCCAGTGACCTACATTAGCAGAAAGCTCCTCTCCAACTAGAAGAACTATTCCACTGTGGAGAAGGAGGCCCTGGCCATCAAGTGGGCCCTGCACAAGCTGAGGTACTATCTCCTGGGCAGGGAGTTCACATTCCTCATACGCCACTCAAGTGGATGGCCTGCGCGAAGGACTCCAACGCCCTGGTGACGAGGTGGTTCCTGGCCCTCAAGGATTTCAGGTTCCAAGTGGACCACAGGCCGGGCAGGGAACACGCCAACGCCAAAGCTCTGTCCCGCCGAGATGCTTGTCTCTGGTCGGTCAAAGGCAACTCTAGAGGGATCCATCGACATCCACAACCACTCGCCAGAGGGAGTGGTTGTGGATGGCGTATACCGCTGACATCCCCCAGTCGGAGCTAGAGAGTGTCCAGTGCGTCACTCTAATCGCCGCAATGGGGAACACCTGCGGCGGAGGTACCCCTTCAAAAGGCGGTGACATGTTCTATTAGGGGGAACTGGGAGCCCGAGCGGAGCAGGGAACCACCAGGACCCGATACAGATGGGTAGACGAGTGGATTTAGCAGACCTTTCCACAGCGGTCCCGAGGGAACACGCACACCCGGACGACGTACGCCGACAAGGGACGCACCGCTGGAACAGCTCTACCGACGGGAGCGACCTCTCTCTCCAGGGACGAGTCCAGCCCGGCCAGAGAGACAATCACCTGGACTTCACCGTGGCTCAAGGAGTCACTAGTATAATTTTAGATTTCCCTGTGTTGGACACAGACCCACGCATTTTCCGTTGTTCAACGAATAAACGCCTTATTGTGCTTTGAACAGAACTTGGCGTGTGGTGATTTCCTGAGTGATAGAGACATTCTTGGGGTCGGGTCGCCACAACACACATACACTGTATCAGACTCTCAAACACACACACACACACACACACACACACACACACACACACACACACACACACACACACCTTTTGTTGGATGCATTGGCAGCGTTCTCTGTGTGTGAGAGCTCACACGTGCATGCATGTGTGTGTGTGTGTGTTTGTGTGCGTGTGCGTGTGTGTGTGTGTGTGTTTGTGTGTGTGTGTGAGAGAGAGCTCAAAGATGCATGCATGGTGAAGATCTAAATCGTACCTGAAGACAGCTCTATTCCTTGGA
This sequence comes from Pollachius pollachius, assembly GCF_949987615.1. Classification (NCBI taxonomy): domain Eukaryota; kingdom Metazoa; phylum Chordata; class Actinopteri; order Gadiformes; family Gadidae; genus Pollachius; species Pollachius pollachius. The sequence continues at coordinate 1,614,611 of NC_136944.1, forward strand.
TATTCACAAGCTTACCTGACACATGCTAACACTGCCAGGCTGCTGGTGTATGTACCCCCCCCCCCCCCCCCCACCCCCCACCAAATGAGGAGGAATAAGGACTACCTAAATACTAACATTCAGAGATCTCAAAAGATTTGAAACTGCTTTTCCTCAAAATGGACAGAAATACATAAAAAAGACAGACATAATTTAGGTTCAGAGTCACAGAACGTCATGGTGACGGGGTTCTCTGGCTGAGTGGAGGTTATGATTATGAAGCTGGGAACATCCCGCATTAGAGACAAACTAAAAGAGGCTGCATCTGAAGCATCCCTACTTCTTTGCAATCAGAACGTCCACAGAGAAAGACCGGCTCACCTTACTGAAGGTGTGTCAGTGTGTGTGCGTGTGTGCGTGTGTGCGTGTGTGTGTGTTTGTGTGTGTGTTTGTGTGTGCAGATTGGCTTTGAAGATCCAGGTTCTTGCTGTACTTCAGATTTCAGCCATTACTCTGTGACTAAAGAGGATCAGGGGGGAGGCAATGGGGGGGGGGAGGAAAATCAATGAGAGAGAGAGAGAGAGAGAGAGAGAGAGAGAGAGAGAGAGAGAGAGAGAGAGAGAGAGAGAGAGAGAGAGGGGGGAGAAAGAGAGGGAGAGAGAGCAAGAGAGGGAGAGAGAGAGAAAGATGGCATAAAGTACATCTTGGCTCAGACTAAATGGTCTGGTGTGTGTAATGGGAACCACATTTAGAGGCCTGAAATATGCTTTACGTGGCAGTGCAACGAACTCATGACACACACACACACACACACACACACACACACACACACACAGTCTTACTTTATCTGGGATACACCAAGGAACCCAAACACACAAAGAGTATCTCTACACTAACATGGAAGCGATGGCGCAATGTTCTTAAAAGATTGAAAGGTGTTTGGTAACCGTGACGACCCAGGAGGGAACAGTACGACTAATGATGAACCATCACACCTGCACCCCAGGAGGTGAGAGGAGGACCCCAACACCTCCTACGTTAGACTGAATGCTCTCTGCCTCTGCTCCTCACCACCACACAACACACATCCTAACACACCACCACACAACACACGTCCTAACACACAATCACACAACACACGTCCTAAAACGCAACCACACCACCACACAACACACTTCCTAACACACAACCACCCAACACACGTCCTAACTCACAACACACGTCCTAACACACAACCGTAGCCTGCGAAACACAGCATGCACAAAGAGAGAGAGAGAGAGAGAGAGAGAGAGAGCGCGAGAGAGAGCGAGAGAGTGTGAGAGAGAGAGAGAGAGACTGCAAGAATAATAGTCATAGAATCAGACAGAATCCCACATAAACACATTACGCACACAAACACAGACACACACACACGCACAAACTAACACACCTCCATATAGTGAGCACAACAGAATTGAGAAGCGCAGTTACAGTCCAGAGGGACCTCATGATTAAGGAGAGAGACGAGGAGACGAGGACCCGAGGGCTAGGAGACGAGGAGCCGAGGGCTAGGAGCCGAGGAGCCGATGGGAGGAGAGGAGCATGCAGGAGAAGCGGTCTATGCTCTACCATCCTGTGAACCGTGGCCGGCTGCACTAGTCTCCACCGCCGGCAGCGTTGCCTCCGAGAGCCTCAGCGAGAAGCACCTCTCTCCGTGTGGACGCTACGCATGTGAGCCGGAGTTAGGCATGTGTGTTTGGAAGGAGGAGGAGGAGGAGGAGTAGGAGGAGGTGCCACAAGCCTGTGAAAGCGGTGTTAAAAAAAAAGGTTTTCACATTCTCGGTTTCTCCCTCCCTCCCTTTCTTCCCATCTTTCAGATTCCTCCAGTTTTACCAGCCATCGTTTCCACTGAAACCTTCTAGTATGATGCAAATGGACCGTTCCAGAGACGTCTTCTAGATGGACACATGCATGTAAGAGTGTGTGTACGTGTGCATGTGTGCATGTATAATATTTATGCATGCTCCTTTTGTTCCAGGGTATGACTTCTATTTTGGTGTTTCTAGCGGACCAATGAGCAGAACACAAGCCTCTTTCTGCTCTGCACTTAAATCTCTGTCTGCCATTTTAATGGTCTTTAAACTCTTTTAAGCCAGCCCGTCTCCCCCTTCCTCCCTCTCCCCCCCTCCCCTCCCCCTTCCTCCCTCTCCCCTCCCTCCCCTCCCCCTACCACCTCTCTCCCCCCCTCCCCTCCCTCCTCCATCCTCTCCCCTCCCTCCCACCTCCCCCTTCCTCCCTCTCCCCACCCTCCCCCCCTCCCCTATCCTTTCCCCTCCCTCCCACCTCCCCCTTCCTCCCTCTCCCCTCCCTCCCCTCCCCCTACCACCTCTCTCCCCCCCTCCCCTCCCTCCTCCATCCTCTCCCCTCCCTCCCCTCCCCCTACCACCTCTCTCCCCCCCTCCCCTCCCTCCTCCATCCTCTCCCCTCCCTCCCCTCCCCCTACCACCTCTCTCCCCCCCTCCCCTCCCTCCTCCATCCTCTCCCCTCCCTCCCACCTCCCCCTTCCTCCCTCTCCCCTCCCTCCCACCTCCCCCTTCCTCCCTCTCCCCCCCTCCCCTCCCTCTTCCTCCCTCTCCCCTCCCTCCCCTCCCCCTACCACCACCCTCCCATCTCCCCTCCCCTTCCTCCCATCTCCCCCCTCCCCTCCCTGCCCAGCATCCCCTGGTGTTAAAATAACTGCAGGGTTTTCTGTGCTGGATGGTGAGTGGTCTCCTCACAGCCTCCTGCTGTCTTTAGAGGAGCAGCCTGTGGAGGAGGGTCCTTACAGCCTCCTGCTGTCTTTAGAGGAGCATCGTAGGGAGGAGGGTCCGCTGAGGAGACACACAATCCCACTCCACAGGACAACACAACCATTCAGCCTCCATGAGTAAACGCGTCTCTTTCTGTCCACCTCACTGGTCTGATCCTGTTCCAGGATAACGGTGGAGACATAAGGAGTGAACAACAGCTGAAGGTAGAGGGGACCAACCAGACCTTCAGCTGACTTCTACAACCTGAAGAACGTTTCCCATTACTCCTCTCATCTTATCTCTCTCCTCCTGTCTCAGTGGAGTCATTCCGTCTCCATCTCCTGATGGTGGCTTCTATTTGACAATGTGATCTTCATGCTTACATACTGACACACGCAAGCACGCACACACACGCACGCACGACCACACACACACACGCGCACACACGCTCACACACACACACAGACACACACACACACACACACACACACGCACACAAACACACACAAGCATACAAATAGCTACAGCTACATTCCCTCTCCCTTTCCAACCACAGGATGACATTTTGAAAGATGAAAACACCAATTTGAGGTCACACAGACAGTGACACACACACACACACACACACACACACACACACACACACACACACACACGCTAGCCAGCCACTCAGGCCCACGCCATGAGCTTTCCACAGTTCTCCACGGCTCATCCTGGGATTGAATTTCATGAGATTTCCGAGGTGACAGGGAGCAGTGGCCTGGAACACGAGGCAGCATCGCTCCGTGGATCATCTCAAACCAGCCCTCCCACTGAAGTGACCACGAAGAGCTTCTGAAACAACGCTAGGCTCCTCCTCTGTGGAGGTGAGGAGAACATACTGGGATTATCCACGAAGCATACTGGGATTATCCACGAAGCATACTGGGATTATTCACAACGCATGTCAGAGCTGTGCTCAAAGAACAACTGTTGCGTTTGACTCAAGGGTAGAAATAAAACCCACCATCATCAGCAGGCCAGCAAAAAGGAGCTCACTGCAGGTCGGCACGCCGGCCAATAGGAGCTCAGGTCAGAATGCCGGCCAAGAGGAGCTCACTACAGGTCAGCACTCAGGCCAATAGGAGCTAACTGCGGGTTATCACGCCGACCAATAGGAGCTCAGGTCACCACACCATCCAATAGGAGCTCAGGTCCTCACACTGAGGGGAGGGAACCTTTCTGCTCCTCTAGATTCTGATTTGACTGTGGTGGCGAGAACATGAGTGGTGGTGAACTCAAACCAAAACCACTTCAAATTTGTACTGTAGTACTCACCCTAACCTCTGGGTGGCAGCAGAAACATTTTAACAAAGATGATCAATTGAACCCTCACTACGAGTTTGTTTTATTATAGGTACAGACAGGATGGATGTCATAATCAGGGGGGCATTCTGGGATTTGGTTGATCAATAATAAAGGTTAAAATCCATTCCCTTGCATGGGCCTTACCAATGTTCGGTGGTCAATAATTTATTTGATATTTGATCGTTGCTAAGCATAATTGACTGCTGTCCGGGGAAAGTGGATTTTTTGCCTCTGATTCACGTCTTTCGTATCACTCCATAAGTAGTTTGGTAACTTATCAACACCAGCGTATTCGATTGCTAAGCAACGTCAATGTCTTTGGCAAACTATTTCTCTGCTGATCAACACTACGAATGGTCACAAATAAATGTAATTTATTTGTTAGTTATTTTTTCGTCAATTAGCCGTGTAATAAGTGGGATAATGTATAGAACGCCGGTCATTATTGAAAATAATCCCCTTCAGGGCGAAGCAAGACACCGCCGCAAAGGTTCGCCCAGTCGGGGCTTATTTTCCCAATAATGACGGGCGTTCTATACATTATCCCTTACATGAAGAATAAGCTATACACTGAAGTAATATAGTATATGCTTCATTAAATTTTGAACGTTAAAGTAATGCACTTTAAATCTTTAATTTGACTACTTAAGCTGCATTAGTTTCAATAGGAAGCCTAATAATATCAGAATCACATTACAGCCAGATGTCGGGGTTCACGGGCTGGAGGACTCAGAGCTTCCCCTCCATTCTTTTGGAACTGAAGGCTGTTTGATTCCGGCCGTAGTTCAGTGAGTGGCAGTGGGTCCATGGGGGGGGGGGGGGGGTGTGGAGACATAGACCAGATGATTTGAACACAGAACACGGTACCCCCTCTACAGAACACGGTACCCCCCCACAGAACACGGTACCCCCCCACAGAACACGGTACCCCCCCACAGAACACGGTACCCCCCCCACAGAACACGGTACCACCCCCAGAACACGGTACCCCCCCCCCCACAGAACACGGTACCCCCCCCCCCACAGAACACGGTACCCCCCCACAGAACACGGTACCACCCCCAGAACACGGTACCCCCCCCCCCACAGAACACGGTATCCCCCCCCCACAGAACACGGTACCCCCCCACAGAACACGGTACCCCCCCCACAGAACACGGTACCCCCCCCACAGAACACGGTACCCCCCCTCACAGAACGCTGTACCCCCCCCACAGAACACGGTACCCCCCCACAGAACACGGTACCCCCCCCCACAGAACACGGTACCCCCCCCCACAGAACACGGTACCCCCCTCACAGAACGCTGTACCCCCCCCACAGAACACGGTACCCCCCCTCACAGAACACGGTACCCCCCCCTCACAGAACACGGTACCCCCCCCCACAGAACACGGTACCCCCCCCTCACAGAACACGGTACCCCCCCCCTCACAGAACACGGTACCCCCCCCACAGAACACGGTACCCCCCTCACAGAACACGGTACCCCCCTCACAGAACACGGTACCCGTCCCACAGAACACGGTACCCCGTCACAGACCACAGTACCCCCTCAACAGAACACGGAGCATCTGGGAGCTGATGTTTACACGGTGGACAACAAAGGATCTGATTTGGAGACACACACACACACACACACGCACACACAGCCTAAAGGCCAATTTCCACCAGAACCGGCACGGAAGCGGCACGGAAGCGGCACCGCAGGGAAGCGGCTGTGTTCCGTACTGCAATCCCCACTGGAACGGGTACGGACACGTCAATAATAATAATAATAATAATAATAATAATAATAATAATCATAATAATAAATCAGTTTTTTATAGCGCTTTTCTAAATACTCAAAGACGCTTTACAATTAAGAAGGGAATAGATACAGACAGTGCAGACACTCAAAGAAAAGGGGAAAAAACAATGACAACACCACAACAATAGGCAACACATTAAGAGAGCGGGACAGGGTGGAAGATGGCGAAGGATGATTTGTCATACGTTGTAGGTGGTCCGGAGGAGATAGGTTTAAGTTGACTTTTGAATAAACAGAGTGATCAGAGTTTCGGATGGCCAGAGGGAGGGAGTTCCAGACGGTAGGGGCGGCGGTTAGTAATCAGTCGGGCAGCAGAGTTTTGTACATACTGCAATTTTTGAAGAATAGTGGAGGGGAGGCCATACAGGATGCTATTGCAATAATCAAGTCTGCAAGTGATGAAGGGGTGGATTAGTGTTTCGGCAGCTGAGGATGAAAGAGTGGGTCGAAGGCGTGCAATGTTGCGGAGGTGGAAGAAGGATGTTTTTCTGACGCTGTTTATGTGTGACTTGAAAGAGAGAGTGGGGTCCATGATGATGCTGAGGTTTCTGACCAGGGGGGAGGGAGTGACAGAGTGACCATTGATGCAAAGTGAGAAGTTCTGGGAGGTGGGGATGATAGTTTTTGGGCCGAAGATGATCATTTCAGTTTTATTGAGTATGAGGAAGTTGTGGTCCATCCAGGTTTTGATGTCATTGAGACAGTTGGTGAGAGTGGATAGGATGGCAGGAGTAATGGCTGTGGTGGTGATGTACAGTTTGGTATCGTCGGCGCAACAGTGAAATTGAAGACCATGGCGGCGGATGATGTGACCTAGCGGGAGCATGTAGAGGATGAAGAGGATGGGGCCAAGCACTGAGCCTTGGGGGACTCCGTGTGAGACAGGGATGGTGTGGGATTTGTGGTTGTTGATGGAGATGCATTGGAATCTTTCAGACAGGTAGGAGGTGAACAAGAAGAGGGCGGAGTCAGTGATGCCAGTGGATTGCAGACGGCTGAGGAGGATGGAGTGATTGACGTGTCGAAGGCAGCACTGAGGTCGAGGAGGAGGAGAATGGTGAGGGAGCCGGAGTCAGAGAAGAGTAGGAGGTTGTTGGTAACTTTAAGTAGGGCTGTTTCAGTACTGTGGTGGGTCCGGAAGCCGGATTGGAATGTTTCCTACAGGTTATTGGAGAGGAGGTATTGCTTGAGTTGTGCTGCGACGGCTTTTTCCAGTAGTTTTTAGAGGAATGTGAGGTTGGAGATGGGTCTAAAGTTGCTGGGGTCATCGGAGTCAAGGCCAGGTTTTTTAAGGAGGGGGGTTCACACGAGTTCAGAGGGCATGGGGTCCAGGGGGGAGGTGGAAGATTTCATGGTGGAGAGTATTTTGGAGAGGTCTGCTGTGGTTATGGGTGAAAAGATGGAAAGCCGGGTGGTCAGGGGTTGAAGGAAGTGGAGGTTCTGAGTCAAGGCTTGTGGCGGAGGAGGTGGCAAGCTGGTTGTGGATCTCTGTTCTATCTTGGAGTGGAAAAATGGTAGGAAGTTATTGCATTTCTCCAGGGTGAATGAGGATGAGATGTTATCCTGGGGTTAGAGGAGTTTATTTATGGTGGAAAAAAGAGTGCGTGGGTTGGAGGATCCAGAATGAATGATGCCAGAGTAGAAGACAGAACGGGCTTTGTTGAGTGCTGATTTGTAGAGGTGCATTTGCTCTCTGTAGGCGAGGGCGTGTACTGTGAGACTGGTTTTCTTGTGTAGTCGTTCTAGTTGTCTAATTTGTTTTTTGAGTTTGTGAAGTTCCGGGTGAACCAGGGGGCCGAGTGAGTGAACGTGACAGTTTTAGTTTTCAGGGGGGCCAGTTTGGTGAGGCAGGTAGACAGTGTGTTGTTGTAGATGTTCACGAGGTTCGTGGGGGTTGGATTTACAGGAAGGGTGAGGCCGGAGAGAGCGTGTGATGTGCACATGGTGACAGAAACTGGACAGATGGATTTAAGGTTGCGGAAAGTTATTTTGTGGTCCTGTTTTGGTTCGGGGTAGGGAATGTCAATAACAAGTGTGATGGCCAGGTGGTCAGAGATGGAGAGGTCGGTGTTGGTGACATTGTGGATGTGGAGGCCAGTGGAGCAAACCAGGTCTAGGATGTGCCCACGGTTGTGGGTGGGAAAGTTGATGTGTTGGGTGAAGCTAAAGCAGTGGAGTAGGTCCAGGAAGTCCATAGCGTTTTTACATTCTGGGGAGACAAGTTGGAGGTTGAAATCGCAGAGGAGTAAAGCAGATGGCAAGATTGAAGATAGTGAAGTGATGAATTCAGAGAGATCTGGGAGGAATGATGGGTTGGGTTTGGGGGGGCGGTACATGATTGAAATGATGAGAGGTTTGGGGCCGGGTAGTTTGAAAGCGAGGTGTTCAAATGATGTGGCAGCAGGGATAGGAGAGTGGGTGGGGTTGGAGGTTTTGATGGTAAACAGCAGCAATACCCCCTCTTCTGCCCTCAGAGCGTGGGTTGTCCAGGTTGTCCAGGTAAGAATATCCAACAGGGGTAGTTTGGTTGAGTGCAAAGTTGTCCAGGGGTTTTTGCCAAGTTTCATTTAGACAGAGGTCAAGTTGCTTGTCAGTGATCAATTCGTTGAGAATGAAGCTTTTATTGTTGAGGGATCTTGTGTTGAAGAGGGTGAGTCTTAGGTACTTTTGTTTTGAAATTGATTGAGTGGAAGTAGGGATTGGGCGGAGGTTGAAAGTGTTCACGCTGGAGTCATTCTGATGACGTGTGTTGTTGTGATGACGCGATGAGGAAGTGCGGGAGCTGGTGTATGAACTGCGATCAGACCACAACGATGGAATAGTGTTTATGGCAGTGGAACTGTACATACATTTACAGCGGGAGCCTCTGTGAATTTAACGGGGATGGAAAAGAAGTCGAGAATTCTTTAGTGTGGTGATGAGTTCAGTAGAAGGAGGCATTTGGGGAAAAAGCTGGCAGAGCTGCATGGTTGAGTAGCGAAGTGCCATGGCCGAGGCTGTGAAGAAGCAAACTCTGCCGGAGGTGGATGGTGTCTGTAACAGACGAAGAGGCAGATGGTCGAACAGGCTCATCGACCACAGAGTGGTAGATGGAGAGACTAGCCCGCTTGGGTATCGGTTCCAGCCAGCCAGGGGCTAACCGCACCGAGACAGGAAACCTGCCCGGATCTCTACCCTCAACTGAGCGGCAATGAAAGACGTCCGCCAGATGGGAGCTGGGTTGGCTCAAAAGGAACCCAGCGGTCCAGCCGGAGCGAGGGCCAACCCAACCATACCGGTACAGGTGGAAGCCCGCTCGGGTTTACCTTTGACCGGGTTACGGCGATGGATCCTGTAGCCGAAGTCCAAGTGTCCAAGACGGCTGGTCGAAAAAGTAGGTAGCTAGCTTGTTAAAAATAGGAAAGCAGCACCAAAGAACTTAAAAAATAATGTTCAAAATATTGTTCAGAGCGAGAAGCGGCAGCCAAACGCGCCAGGGTCCACCACCTGTCAAGCAACTGTACGACTCCACGCATAAAACACGTAAAAAAGAAAACTGGCACACTTACAATAGGCAAAAATGACAATATATAACCAGTAAACTTACCTAAACTACTAAAGACAAAAAATCAACAAAATGTTCAATGCATTCGTGAAAAATATTAAAAATACTGAATAAAAACAATCCAGACAGAGCGGCGTTAGACTCGCCAGAGTCCACGTTACTAGGCAGATCATGTTATCATGCTCCGGCTGATGGTTCAAGACGTGCATAATTATAACATGCCTATATGAATTGTAAAAATTATTATGATTAGAAGAATTCATACAATATTATTCACAAGTTATAATCAACCCCTACACATCAATAGTATAACCCATTAAATACGGTATGTATTGTAGAATGTATGTGTGTGTTTGCTGGGACCACTTTATCCAGGACGGTAACTCCGGTCAGAGAGTAGACGCATACACAGGGAACAGTTCAGGATGTTTATATCTCTTGGAGACGAATGACATCAATGATGGCTTCAATTCAAGTAACCAAATGAATGACGAAATGGATGAACAGATGTATGAATGAATGAACGATGTTGGAATGAACCAATGATGTTGGAATGAAGGAACGATGTTGGAATGAAGGAACGATGTTGGAATGAACGATGATGTTGGAATGGTTTTTCTGTAAGACAGAATAAGAAATAGACAAATAGTTATTACTAGAGTTACCTACTAAAACACCGGGCTCTAGAACTAGCAACATCCCATAAATGCTATATAAACATAACTGGCATAAATAGCTTCCACATGCACACGTTAACACAATGATGCAATAGTGCAATATAACGGCCGACATGGTGCGGCAGAGTGACGCACACATGCTACACGAGGTGCAGGCTAATACACTAGCTACCCAATTCGTGAGTGAATCAATTAACAAAGTAGCAGAACCACACAAATCACGGACACTATAAGGAACCGAATTACGGAATGTATATAGCATTTATATTACGTGAATACACGTGGTTCAATAGTACTCACTCTTCATGAACGCATTCTCGGTCGTGGCGTGTGAAGCGGTCGCACGCAACGAGCTCTAACCCTGCCCCGTACGACTCGTAACTCTAGGACCCTACGGCGCTACCTGGGCTGCCCAAAGTGCCTGAATAGAAATAACGCTATATACACGATACGATATTAGAAACAAATAGGGAATTTACAACAGTATGGTTTCTAGATGTCATGGCAACGCCGCGTTCCGCGACACTGGACTTGCGATTAGAAAATAGATGAGGCATCGACGCAGACTTTCATTTCTTCTTTGCCACTGATTAGCTATTGATACCATAGATAGACTGTATAGTATTACAATACCCTGTGCATTGCATAGTGGTCAATGTGAGCTCATGAATATTCATGAGCAAATGCAAACTGATTGGCTGTAGAAGTGTTCTGAGACACGGCTGTGAACCGGCAACTTTCAAAAATAGAAGAGGCAAGTATCGTAAACAAAGTGCCAGTTTGGGGATGGTTCCGTGCCGTGCAGGTACCATATCCAGTGGACTAGCCTACATTGCCTTTATGGGTTCCTATTATTTTCGGCGACCAGTTCGCTGCCGTGCCGCTTCCGTGCCGGTTCTGGTGGAAATTGGCCTTCACTCTCACACAGACACACACATACACACACACATCCTCACTCTCTTAGACACACACACACACCCTCAGAAGTCTCCATCAGGCCCTCCAAGGACACTGAAACACCTCTTCTCACCACGTTTCCAAGGCAACATTAATATGAGCTTCAAGACGCTTCGCTCCAGAGCATCCCGACGTTTAAAGAATGATCCACAAGCAAGATCACATTGTGTGTATGTGTGTGTGTGTTTGTGTGTGTGTGTGTGTGTGTGTGTGTGTATGTGTGTGCGTGTGTGTGTGTGTGTGTGTGTGTGTGTGTGTGTGTGTTTGTGTGTGTGTGAGTGAGTGAGTGAGTGGGAGGGGCTATGTGTGGGCGTAACAGATACAGAGACAAAGAGAATGAAAATAGATTAGTGTTCCCAGCACAACTCTGCCAACGAAGGAATTTAAAGCAGGTTAAGGTTGGAGCTGTTTCACATTTCTGTGGTACCACGTACCAACACGCAACACAAACATGATCCTTATAATCTCCACCTTCTCTGAAAACATGTTCTATTACATTAAATCCACCATGAACTTATAATGCACATCCAAACAAAATAATGATGACAAAAGGTATGATGGTTCCGCATTGACACAGGGTCTGTTAAACCTCTCCAGGCAACGTCTTGCTCATAAGTGGAAAGAGTGGGATTCTGGTTCCCAGGTCAGGGTTCACCCCCCAGTCAGCAACCAGTTCCTCACCATTCACCCACCAGTCACCCACCAGTCAACCACCAGTCACCCACCAGTCACCCACCAGTCAGCCACCAGTCACCCACCAGTCACCCACCAGTCAGCCACCAGTCACCCACCAGTCACCCACCAGTCACCCACCAGTCACCCACCAGTCACCCACCAGTCAGCCACCAGTCACCCACCATCGATGATACAGCACCTGGGACCTAAAGCGAAGACCTGGCTGCTAGAAATGCTGAACTCATGCATGGCACAGAAAACCATCCCACCAATATGGAGAAAGGCCAAGACTGTCGCAATTCCCAAACCTGGAAAGGACCCATCATCCCCAAAGAGCTACAGACACATCCCCTCCTCTGCATCACCTACAAGCTCCACGAGAGGCTATTTCTCCAACGCCTTATGCCACTTATAGACACCAAGCTTACTCAAGATCAAGCTGGCTTCCGCCCTGGCCGCTCCTGTGCTGGGCAGCTATTGAACCTCGCCCAACACATTGAGGACGGTTTTGAGTGCAAAACTCATCACCGGAGCAGCTTTCATAGACCTCACCGCTGCCGACGACACTGTCCAACACCGCACCATGATCAGGAAACTTTTTGACATGACTGGTGACCTCGACCTGTGCCAAGTCATCAAAAGCCTCCTCAACAACAGGCGCTTCTTCGTTCAACTAAACGATAAGAAGAGCAAATGGAAAGCCCAAAAAAACGGCCTACCACAAGCCAGTGTATTGGCCCCCCTCCTTTTCAACATCTACACCAACGACCAACCACTTCCCCCACAATGTTGCCACTTCATCTATGCTGACGACCACTGCATCACCACCCAACAGGAGAACCACCAGAAGATTGAGCATGTCCTGGGAAGCGCCCTCCAAGAAATGACAACCTACTACAAAAACAACCACCTGAAACCCAACCCATCAAAACCCCAACTATGCAGCTTACATCAAAAAAATTGATCTCATGGGATGGCAACAAACTCTCAAACCACTCCCACCCTTTGTACCTCGGAGTTACACTCGACAGGACACTCTCTTTCAAAACCCACCTCCAGAACACCAAAGCCAAGGTCAACACCCGAAACAACATCCTGCGCAAACTGTTAAACTCAAGGTGGGGTGCTGTCCGTCAACCATCCGTGCAACTGCCCTAGCCCTGTGCTTCTCCACAACCAAATACGCGTGCTCAAGCTGGAGCCGCACTCATCACACCAAACTGGTTGAAACAGCCCTCAATGACGCCTGCCGCATTATCACGGGATGCATAAAGACAACGCCGGTTCCGTGCCTCTACGCCCTCGCTGGCATTGCCCCCCCCCCCCCCCCGCAGTAAATGGAAGTAGCTCTACGCACGAGCCCATGACTGGATGGAGAGAGGAATCACCCCTACCTCCCATGGCTAACCGGGAAGACTTAACAGACTACGAGGGGAGCAGGGGAGGTGCAAATCACTTATGAAAGAATGGAGCTACCAGCCAGAAGACACAAACAGCTGTGGAGCAGTACAGACAATGTCCCACCTACTGGAGTGTGATGACGCCCCCCAGTGCATCCCCCAGGACCTGGCTGAACTGACCCCATCAGCTGTGACCTTCACCAGATACTGGCAGAACGACATCTGAGATTGCAACGGACTCGAAGAAGAAGACCCACCAGTAACACTCACCAGTCACCCACCATTAACACCAGTCACCAACCAGTCAGCCACCAGTCACTCACCAGCTACCCTCCAGTCACCAATGAGTCCCTCACCAGTCATGCACCAGTCAGCCACCAGTCACAACCAGTCAGCCACCAGTCACCAACCAGTCACCCCCAGTAACCCACCAGTAACCCCCAAGTAACCAACCAGTAACCCACCAGTCCCCCCAAGTCACCCACCAGTCAGCCACCAGTCAGCAACCAGTCACCCCCAGTAACCCACCAGTAACCCCCCAGTAAGCTACCAGTAATCAACCAGTCGACCCCCAGTCCCCCACCAGTCAACCACCAGTTAGATGGGCTCCACTCAGATTATACCACGCTGGTTGAGATAATGCCGGTCCTGCCAGCATCATGAGACAACACACACACACACACACACACACGCACGCACGCACACACGCAGGCACGCACGCACGCACGCACGCACGCACGCACGCACGCACGCACGCACGCACGCACGCACGCACGCACACACACACACACACACACAAGAACAGAGAGCACAGGAGTGTGTGACTCTGCTCCCTCGGTGAATTCCACTGCCGGGGTGACGCCATCTTGTTCAATTTGTGAAACATGATTTCATTTCGCTCAAGAAGGGCTGGAGAGAAACGTGCTGTGTGTGAGAGTGTGTTGATGTGTGGAGGGGGGAAGAGAGAGCTACAAAGAAACGGTGTGAGCAATAAAGAGAGAGAGAATCAGTGTGTGGGGAATATGTTCTGTTAGTGACTGTGGGCTTAAAGCTCATTGAAAGTCAGGCTGCTGATCGACTGGAACAAATGTTACTGACTCCAGGTCTGACGCCAGGTCTGACTCCAAGTCTGCTACTGACTCCAGGTCTGACGCCAGGTCTGACTCCAAGTCTGCTACTGACTCCAGGTCTGAATCCAGGTCTGACTCCAAGTCTGCTACTGACTCCAGGTCTGACGCCAGGTCTGACTCCAAGTCTGCTACTGACTCCAGGTCTGAATCCAGGTCTGACTCCAGGTCTGACTCAAGGTCTGCTACTGACTCCAGATCTGAATCCAGGTCTGACTCCAGGTCTGCTACTGACTCCAGGTCTTCCTGCACTACATCAGACTGATGTTGCAGAAACGCTTGAACACTGCTGTAGAGGCTGTACTGTAGAGGCTGTACTGTAGAGGCTGTAGAGGCTGTACTGTAGAGGCTGTAGAGGCTGTACTGTAAAGGCTGTACTGTAGAGGCTGTACTGTAGAGGCTGTACTGTAGGGGCTGTAGAGGCTGTACTGTAGGGGCTGTAGAGGCTGTACTCTAGAGGCTGTACTGTAGAGGCTGTACTGTAGAGACTGTACTGTAGAGATTGTATAGGCTGTAGAGGCTATACTGTAGAGGCTGTACTGTAGGGGCTGTACAGGCTGTAGAGGCTGTACTGTAGAGGCTGTACTGTAGAGACTGTACTGTAGAGACTGTAGAGGCTGTACTGTAGAGACTTTAGAGGCTGTAGAGGCTGTACTGTAGAGACTGTAGAGGCTGTACTGTAGAGGCTGTACTGTAGAGACTGTAGAGGCTGTACTGTAGAGACTTTAGAGGCTGTAGAGGCTGTACTGTAGAGGCTGTAGAGGCTGTACTGTAGAGGCTGTAGAGGCTGTACTGTAGAGACTTTAGAGGCTGTAGAGGCTGTACTCTAGAATCTGTAGAGGCCATACTGCTCAGTTAGAGCGTATCAAGACGAGGCGTACTGTGGGCCTGGAGAGTGTGCCTGTGTATTTAACGGCTCTACATTGATCCAATTCAATCCACTCAGAGATTGTGTGTGTGTGTGTGTGTGTGTGTGTGTATGTGTGTGTGTGTGTGTGTGTGTGTGTGTGTGTGTGTGTGTGTGTGTGTCTGTGTGTGTGCCCCATTACAGGATGCAGAGAGACAGCGATAGTCTTCAAGAGCTTGAGAGATTGCCCAGCATCATCTATCGTATGCTCTCACACACTGAGGGGACAAACTCGTCACTCTCTGCACGTTCACATAAATGAATCAAAAATACACGCACATACACACGCACACACACGCACACACACACACATACACACACACATACACACGCACACACATGCCCACAAACCCACACTATACGCGCATTACTCAAACCTTGCAGAGGCAATGGGCCGCCCGATGTATTTACATACATTCAGTTCATTGTGTGTATAGTGTGTATTGTGTATATAGTGTGTATTGTGTATATAGTGTGTATTGCGTGTATAGTGTGTATTGTGTATATAGTGTGTATTGTGTGTATAGTGTTAGTTGTGTATATAGTGTGTATTGTGTGTATAGTCTCAATGTTTACATGAGCATGAATCCAGGACGCATGAATGTGATGCTGTCCTGGTGAGATGAGAGAACAGATCGGTTCTGAACTGGAGCCACAGTGTCAGCACATCCTACACCTTGATGCTATCACCATGACCTCACACTACTGCCTATCCCTGATGCTACCACCATGACCTCACACTACTGTTTATCCCTGATGCTACCACCATGACCTCACACTATTGTCTATCCCTGATGCTACCACCATGACCTCACACTATTG
>NC_136944.1:1638123-1690623 GCF_949987615.1 Pollachius pollachius
CTCAGTAGCGTGTGGAAGAACCATACACAGCCTGGCACCTCCTCCTCATGCTGGTCACACACTGCTGTGGGATGGCATCCCATTCTTCAACCAGCATTTGTCGCAAGTCAGCCAACATGGTTGTGTTGGTCACTCTGGCATGAACAGCACGCCCAAGCTGATCCCACAAGTTTTCAATGGGGTTGAGGTCAAGACTGCTAGCAGGCCATTCCATCCTCTCCACTCCCACATTCTGTGATAAACCCCGCCCTGTGGGGGCGAGCGTTGTCATCTTGGAGGATAGAGTTCGGTCCCAGACTGTGGAGATATGGGATTGCCACTGGTTGCAGGATCTCATCTCTATATCTCTCTGCGTTGAGATTGCCTCCAAGCCTTGTTTTTCCATATATATATATATATATATATATTGTGGCAACCCCACGCCGGCGGACTGGGAGGAAACCAGTCAACGCACAGAACAGCGCCCCCTCCATGGACAAGTAGTGCAAGGGAGATACATCCCTTTCAACACGGCTGTAACCGCCCTGCAATCAAGCAGGCACAGACGATCAGGGGGAGTGAGATCACCTGGGGGAAGGCGGAGGGCATTAAAGGCCGAGCACACGGCAGTCAAGGGGGGAGATGCAGGGGTGAGACTGACATGCTGTTGCCCTGACTTATGGAATACTTTCCCCCAGGAATAGCGGAAGGACGCCGGGAGCAGCATCCACGCCGGACACCAGGACGGGCCCGGCCGGAGACCCTACCCCCCCCTTTTCCCCATAGCGGAAGTAACCTCGGTTGATTTATGATTTTCCTTATTCCCCTGAGCGGTCCTCCAATAAAAACCCTCGTTCCGACACCAGGCTTGCGCATACTTTATTGGGGAGCACAGCCCCCGACCACTGGGGTTGCCACAATATATATATATATATATATATATATATATATATATATATATATATATATATATATATCAAGGCCCCCCCCCCCATTGGCCAGGGCCCTGGACATGTGCCCACTTTGCCCATGCGGTAATCGGTCATTGGTTAGATAAACCAGACACCGACACTAATTTCGACAACATTGTAGTTCATGTCGGCACCAACGATGCTAGGTCGAGACAAACCGAGGTCACAAAAAGCAACATAGCTAGGCTTTGCGACTTCGCCAGAAAGATGTGTCGGCATCGATTAATTCTCTCTGGCCCTCTACCCGATAAGGGTAATGATGAGCGTTATAGCAGATTATTGTCTCTAAATCGCTGGCTGGCACGATATAATTCAGAGCAGGGCTCTGGTATTATAGATAACAGGCCCTCCTGGTGTGCTCATGAGAGACAGCCTTCACCCTACTGGGTTAGGGGCCTCAATTATGTCAAAAAACATAGATAGATGTCTTAGCCAGGCGTGACTCATCCATTCACAGCACACTGGGTTGCAGGAGTTTAGCAAACCTGCTAGCAACATGATAGTTTACATTGCAGAGTCTAGAACAGCAGGTGGGTTAGCTGAACCAGTTTATCAGAATGATGTATTTATTGTACCAACCCTTTCAGAGCTGAGTGTTAACCGGACTCCCTCTGAAAATAACGCTGTACCTATATGTACGGTGGTGCAAAATTGCATGTTAAATCGCATGTTGAACCGCATGTCGGGTCGCATGTTACCAACCCTTTTGGAACTCCCATCACTTTCCAGGTGGTATCCTGCCCCTGCGACGATCAGCAGGCTACTTTCAGCTGTCGTCACATCACCTCTGCAACCATTACAGCTATGGCAGATAAGTTACCCCATTCACTTGCTCCTCTTCGTAACTATAGGGGTTCTGTGGAGTGCCTTACTGATGACCTCAACAATGCCTTGTCTGCTGCCATTGATTCAGTTGCTCCTCTCGTAATTAGAAAACGATCATTGAAAAAACCAGCTCCCTGGTTCAATGCAGAACGGGCACCCTCCCTGAAGCGAAGCTGCAGAATCCTTGAACGCAAATGGCGCTCGACTAAACTTGCATGGCAGAACAGTCTGCTCACCTATAACGGTGCGCTGACTACTGCCAGGAATGCCTACTTTTCCAGTATCATCAACTTGAATAGAAACAATCCCAAGTTTATTTTCGATACCGTGAAGAGTCTGACTCAGAAACAGACTCAGAGCATAGGCTCCTCCCTCTTGGCAGGTCAATTCATGGATTTCTTTGAAAATAAGATTCAATCGATTAGAGAGGAAATTTATGCTTGCTGTGCAACTTGTCCTACACATCCTGCGGGGCAGGATGGGGTCTTGCCCAGTAGGATGGGGAACCCTGAGGCAACTCTCCTGGAGTTCAAGGCAATTCCTCTGGTGATAAAGGCATAAATAAGGTGATAAAGGCATCGATACCAACAACTTGTATGTTGGATCCTCTCCCTTCCAAGGTTCTCAAGGAACTGGGGCCTGCAAACCTCTCGCTTATGAATCCCTCGCTTTCCACAGGAATTGTTCCCTCGAATTTCAAGGCTACGGTGATAAAACCGCTACTCAAAAAGCCTGGGTTAGATCCTGAATAAGTCAGCAACTATTGGCCTATATCGAACCTGCATTTCCTGTCCAAGGTACAGGAAAGGATCGTAGCAAAGCAAATCGTCGACTATCTGATGAGGAACAATCTCTTCAAACCTTTCCAGTATGGGTTCAGGAATTTCCATTCAACTGAAACTGCTGTGACAAGAGTTGTAAATGATCTGTAGTGTTCTCATAGAGTGTGTTGTAACTCTGGCTAAACACTGAGTTAAACCGTAGCCATTGAAGACAGACTCATAGTAAGGTTGACCATTTACTGTCACACTTCCTCGTCAACAGACGGGGAAAACTGCAAATAAAAGAATACAGAATATAGATTGTGTGTCCATTTATGACTATACTTCACATAGTACATAGTTGTAAATAATAATATTAAATGTCTAACACTGTATGTAGATATTCTGATTGCCAATTGCATTTCTTTTAACTTGTACACAATTGCTATCCAAAACGTTTTTAAACAACACATCAAACGTCGTTTTTAACTAAATCCACCATAATATATTATCTTTAACATGTCCTCTAACAATTAAACAAACTCACGGCATTGCCTCTTTGATGCTTCCAAGTGTATTCTAGCAGATAACATTTAGATGATTCACATGTCTGCCATTCCTTCTACACAGGTAAATAGGAAGATACATAACCGGAAGTGACTGAACCGGAAGTGACATTGTTGCAAAACTAAAACGGCAGAATAATATGAATTTATACAATAGCTAATTTCAACTGTAAAGTAATCATCCACATCGCGTTTTACATATAATTATTAAAGAAATAAATGTTAAATTAATGCCTGGAGAGGCAACACAATATCCTTCTTGCTTTGGATACAAATGCAAGCTCGATGCTTGTGCAGCTGGACCTCAGTGCTGCGTTCGACACGATCGACCACAGCATTCTTCTTCACCGTCTTGAGCACTATGTTGGTTTCGGGTGTACGGCTCTTGGCTGGCTTGAATCGTACCTCCCAGATAGAACACAGTTTGTGCTCCATGAGGGTTCAGAATCGAAGCATTGCAAACCACGCGTTGGTGTACCACAAGGGTCGATCCTTGGTCCATTACTTTTTGCGATCTACATGCTTCCCTTGGGCGACGTTAGCCGCAGCTTCGGAATCAGTTTCAACTGCAACGCGGATGAGACCCAGCTCTTTATTCCTGTAGAACCAGGGGACTCGGCCCAAATCCAGACAGTTGAGTCCTGTCTGGCAGCGGTGAAGAGTTGGATGTCACAGAACTTCCTGCAGCTTAACACTGTGAAGACAGAGCCGATAATTATCGTCTCAAAGCGGGACCAGAGAGAATTTGAGAATGTCTCACTGTGGTTGGATGTCCTCGCCATCCCACAGAGGGCATTTGTCAAAAATCTTGGTGTCCTGTTTGACCCTCAACTGTGCTTTGACCAACATGTTGGAAGTATGAATAGAATTGCTTTTTTCCATCTGAGAAACATTGCAAAAATCCGATCAATGTTATCTGCAGCAGATGCAGAGACACTGATTCATGCATTCATATCATCAAGATCGGATTATTGTAATTCATTGTTATCGGGACTACCAAACTCTACCATTAGAAGTCTATAGCTTGTATAGAATGCTGCAGCTAGATTGCTGACCAGAACGAGAAAGGTTGATCACAGCACACCTATTCTCGCCTCTTTGCACTGGCTACCAATAACTTCAAGATCTTATTTTAAGGTGTTACTGCTAACCTATAAAGCCTTGCATGAACTATCTCCATCCTACCTGAAGGACCTGGTCATTCCTTATAGTCCTTCTCGGTCCCTCCAGTCTTCGGGAGCTGGCCTTCTTTCACTACCAAAGGTCAAAAAGAAATCGGCTGGACAGAGAGCGTTCGCCTATCGAGCCCTCTTCTTATGGAATAGGCTGCCACCGGTGATCAGGGAAGCTGACTCTGTGGAGCTATTCAAAGAAAAGCTCAAAACGCACCTCTACAATCTTGCATTTGAAACATAGGAGTGTGAAAACGACACAGATGCGATATGAAGACCACTCTTACGTACTTTTCCGTTCTAATTCACTATTCTGTCTGTTCTAGCGTGTTGCGGTGACTGGACTGGATGCCTGGACTCTTCTCGTGGTTAACCGGCCAGCACCACATCACCAATTTAATATGATGTGCATGTATTTACCTGTATGTCAATTATGGCACCCATTGCACTCCTGACCATCCCTGGAAGAAGGGATCCCCTACTATGCGTTTATTCCCAAGATTTCTTCCTTGCTATTTCAAGGGAGTTTTTTCTTGCCCTTGTGGGGGCTTGGGTAAAGGGGGGTGTCATACATATTTGGCCTGTTATGCCCTTTGAGACTGTAATGGTGATTAAGGGCTATACAAATAAAATTGAATTGAATTGTGTGTTGGTGTGTGTGATGTGTGTCTGTGTGTTGGTGTGTGTCTGTGTGCTTGTGTGTGTGATGTGTGTCTGTGTGTTGGTGTGTGTGATGTGCCGAACAAAGTGTGTATTCTGGGGAGTTTGTGTGTGTGCGTTAGGGCTAGTGTATGT
Organism: Pollachius pollachius; assembly: GCF_949987615.1. Lineage (NCBI taxonomy): Eukaryota > Metazoa > Chordata > Actinopteri > Gadiformes > Gadidae > Pollachius > Pollachius pollachius. The sequence continues at coordinate 1,643,193 of NC_136944.1, forward strand.
GTTATACTACCTTGTGTTTGTGAATGCGAGGTGCTTGTAACTTATACATATAAATGTATTTATACATACTAGAGTTTTCTCAACCTATAGTTGTAATTAACAGGGATAATTGTTTAATGGAAAGTGTAGTATACTATTCATGCAAATCAATTATTTAATAGATTTTACTGTTATTCATGTCTGATTAGTGCATTGACATTTTAAAATGCAAGGCAACTACTATTGGTTAGTTGAAAATAATAATCATCATTGGGATTAAACATCTCTTCCAGTGTGCTGGCCAAGACAGGCAGTAGTAGACTACAGTCAAACATAGCATACACACAAAACATAAGAAAAATAAAACAACTAAAACAGTCAACAGGGGGGAAAAGGGGGATATCAATATCGCATGACATTTCGGGAGGCTCAAGGAGTAGAGTAATATTAAGTTTGAGCAGCAAAGTGTAAAGACATTTCAGGAGGCTAAAGGAAGAGCGCAAAGTGTAGTCTTCTGTGGACTCTATAGACATAACTCACCATATCCTACTGTGTTATTGACATGTTTTGTTGCGTTATAGGGACACTGTCTCTTTAAGATCACCTCACTTGTGTGTTGATATGCCGGTCAGCGCGAGGCTTGAATTTAACGGTTTTTATATGACAAAATGAACGACCTGCCGTTGCTTGTCGAGGTGAGAAATTGTATCTTCCCTTATTTTATCGCAATTTATATAGTCTATAGAACGTCTTACCTGGGCGAGTGTCGCCGCGGAGTGTGCGCGTGTGTTCTTACCTAAGCGTGTGCCGATGGCGGAGCCGTTAAACATCTTACCTGTGCGTGTGTATGTGCGTGTGTGTGTGTGTGGGGGGGTGTGTGTGTGTGTGTGTGAGAGTGTGTGTGTATCACACATGTCTGTGCGCTTCCGTGTATGTGTCGTTGCCTTTGTGTTGACGTGCGGTGTGTGTGCGTGCTTGTGTGTGTGTGTGTGTAGTGTGTGCGCATGTGTGTGCGTTTCTGTGTATGTTCGTGCGCATGTGCGCCCCTTCTCACCCCTCCTCTCCTCCTGCCTCACCCCTCCTCCCCTCAGCCTCACCCATGAATGTAGAAGGTTATTTAAATAACACATATATGTATCCGAAAATGTAACGTATTAATGTACCTAAAAGACAAGATCTAAAAGAACTATGGACCAAACTAGAGCGGGTAGCATTAGGGCTGATCAGGACGAGGGCACCCGGGGGGACCTCTGAGAGGAGGTTCTCTTGGGGGGGAACCACTGTGAGGAGGTTCACTAAGTCTTCCTGTGGTTCCCTCCTCAGCAGGCGTCAGAGGTGTGAGTCCTGCTGAGACTCTGAGTCACTCGCTGTTCATCACTCCAGAGCATCCAACCCCTCACACTTCCTCAACACACAAACAAACACACATATACACACACACACACACACACACACATACACACACACACAGGCCCACACACACACACACTCACACACACAAACAGACACGCACACACACACACACACAAGCACACACTTCACATAATATACTGAGAACTCTATTATGCAATCATAATATATATATATATATATATATATACTGTAATAATTAAAATGTGATGTTAATAAAATGAACTAAAAAGTGATCATTTCTTTCTCATTCACTATTGGACATGTTTCTTAATGATGTGAAGTCTTGTTATGAGAAGTTGACATATTTGATCAGTGGCAGACTAAATCTCATATCGCACAAATTTATTCAGATTCACAGCCTACATCCTGACTTGCAGGGCCTGCACAAGCTTACACTGCATATACAGACCTACTTTATGGCCATTCCACCAAACATTGCTATTTGACCCATGGGGGTTACTCCGATATTGAGGCAAATCATGACCACTGTCCTATAGCGTCATCTTTTGTGATTCTCAGGTCTATTTCAATTGTAGTTAGAAATCTGGGATAGTTATATGCAATAGGCTGAAAGAATAAATTAAAATGTAACTTGCTCGCCCCTTTTAAGTATAACATTGCTTGGGGAGTCTGATTCCTCCATTGAAAAGGCTGTAAAATGCTTTGCAACTCTCTGCTAGTTAGCTATCTTTCTCTTCTCTGCAAGTAGTTGTGTGGCCCGAATGCTGCTGATGGAGGTAGCCCATTTGATTGATTCGCTGAATTGCCCCATCATTTGTTGATAAAAAATATGAAAAACAATGCCAATGGTCTGGGCGCATAGAGGTGCGAAGGTCGAATTTCCACATGCCAATGAAAAGCTGTCTCTGCTTGAAAGAGAGCAAAAGGTTTGAGAGCCCACATAGACGTCATGGTTACTGGCGCTCCTGACGGGAAGGAGGGCTGTCTCTCGATTGTCCAATAACAAGCCTAGTCCAAAGAATTGACGTTCAGATGCATTTAAATGGTTTCTTGCAGTGGCAAGTACGGTCTATCCCACATTAAAGGTCCCATGGCATGAAAATTTCGCTTTATGAGGTTTTCTAACATAAATATGAATTCCCCTGGCCTGCCTATCGTCCCCCAGTGGCTAAAACTTGCAAGTTTTTTTTTGAAAAAATGGAAGCTCAGGCGCACTGATTTGGAATGTGGCCCCATATGTAGTCATAAGGGGCCAAGTTACCTCCCCTTTCTCTGCCTTGCCCGCCCAGAGAATTTGGCCCACCAATGAGACAATGAGCTATGACTGTCCGAGCGCTACATGTACACTTCTTTGTTATTTGGATAACCGTTCTGCTGTTGGTGTTATGGTGCATAACAGGTAACACGTGTGACACGCATAACACGTCGGACACTCGTCTCTAGTATTTCCACAATGAAACTCGTAGTGGGGGTTATCCCAGCCATGGTTGAAAAGGAATTTGTTGAAAGGAACTTTGGCTTTGACTCCCTGAAGTACATGAACCACGACATGGAGGAGAAAGGGATTGTTGCCCGCGATTGTCTCCCGCTGCCGAGGAACCACCGCCTAGGCGCTGCCCGCTGCAGGAGGTTGTGGTGCCTAAGCACTGACCGCTGCCTGCTGCCCGCTGCCGAGGTGGTGGTCCCTCGGCAGCTAGGCTCCGGCGGGAGACAATCGCGGTCAACAATCGCGGGCAACAATCCCTTTCTCCTCCATGTCGTGGTTCAGTCTACTTCAGATTGATGTGGACGTGGAAGAACCAGAGACGTCAGAGAACCCAAAGCAGTTGTTTGAGATTGATAATATCGTCTGGAGGAGCATACATCTTTTGGACATGATAATATATATTATATGATATAGATATCTATGTATAATATGATATTATTTAGATATAGAGCTCCAGGACTCCCGCCAAAGCACCCGGAGTGTTTATTAATATTGACAGAACATGGCCAAAGGCTGTGTGCGCCTCGCCATTGCGATACATCCACTGTAAACAGAGCGCATGGTACCGTGGCCGCAAGCTGCTCAGGGCCACACCCCCACCCTCCTCCTTGACCCGCCTCTCTCCTCCTCATTTGCATTAAAGCTACAGACACCGAAACGGTGCGTTTGGGGTAAGCTCAATGTGCAACTGGTGGCTGTAATTCTGCACCACAGCTGAATTTCGGGAACGTCTTCAAATACTGTGTTAGGGGCCCACTAATATCTATATTAAAGCATCCATAAAGTAGCATGCCATGGGACCTTTAAACGAGGATAAACGCTATGTATTTTTGTTGATTTATTTCGTATTTGTAATGGTTGATTCCTCGTAGCTGTCAGATATATTCTATATTATATATATTATGTATTGATATATTACAGATATATTCCAGGGAATATTTCACAGAGGGGTGATGCCCTAGCGCCCCCTATTGACCCACCGCCACAGAGTGTATGTGGTGGAGTGATACAAGGGATACTAGTGTATGTGGTGTAGTGATACTAGTGATATGAGTGTATTTGGTGTAGTGATAATAGTGTATGTGGTGTAGTGATACTAGTGTACGTGGTGTAGTGATACTAGTGATACTTTAAATACTAGTGCTACTAGTGTATGTGGTATAGGGATACTAGTGCTACTAGTGTACGTGGTGTAGTGATACTAGTGATACTTTAAATACTAGTGCTACTAGTGTATGTGGTGTAGGGATACTAGTGATATGAGTGTGGTGTAGTGATACTAGTGATATGAGTGTGTGTGGTGTATTGATTCTAGTGAATGTGGTGATTCTAGTTCATGTGGTTTGGCGATACTAGTGTGTGTTTGATACTAGTGATACTAGTGTATGTAGTGATACTAGTGTATGTGGTACAATCAGGGAAGAGCACATGGTGTGATGCTTGGAAGATATGTCTGTTTGCATTTTCCAACACACACACGCATACACACACACACAGACACAAAGCCACACAAACGCACATTCACACACATACACACACATTCAAACAGTATACTGACACATACATAAACAGTATACACAACCACACTCTAACCTTTACAGTGGAATCACAAAAATACACAAACATACAATATACTTGCATACACATGAACAGTATACCCGCAAACACACATTAATAGTATCACAACACACACTGACACACACACATATACCCACACACAAACATGTACAGTCCACACACACACCATATATCTAGAAGTGCTGCTCGGCTGCTCCAGGAAATGAGGAGGACTTCAACTGTTGTTTATTTCTTCATCAACTTAATCTCAGAATGTTGATTCATTGGTGAATAAAACAGTTCATCAGAGGAGGTCAACGTTCCGTCTCCTGCATCAACGTTCCATCTCCTGTGGAGACGGACCGTTCTCACACCTCGTGATTCACACACACACACACAAGGTTTCACTGGGCTGCAATGGCTCAATCCAGTCTTTCTCAAACACACACACACACACACACACACACACACACACACACACACACACACACACACACACACACACACACACACAAACACACATCTGCATTTAACGTATTCACAGAACACTCGGAGGTCAATCATTTATTTGAAGTGAATTGAGGGCTTAAATTGCTGAGTCCCGCATGTCGTGTTAAATGTTAAGCTACAAAAATACTAAAACACACACACACACCACACTGCACGGTGTGTGAGACATAAAGTAGAGAACACACTCCACACTCTACGGTGCGTGAGACACAACGTAGAGAACACACAGCACACAGCACGGTGTGTGAGACACAACGTAGAGAACACACACCACACTGCACGGTGTGTGAGACACAACGTAGAGAACACACACATCACACTCTACGGTGTGTGAGAAACAACGTAAAGTGAGACCTCATCGGAGAAGAGCTGAATTCAGCTCACGAGCAATCATAAGCCAGAGCACTCAGTTTGGTCTTTTTTGTGGATAATGTCTACACAAATGCAGAATGTCTACACTACATGGCAAAATTAACTCATTAAAAAATGACAGATGGATGTGGGAATTCGTTCATTTCATTTACATTTTCCTAATTCTTAATTTTCTTTCAAAAAACAAACATATTTGAAGCAAAAACGATCAGACAGAGTGGTTACAAATCTGTTTTTGTTATTTGGCTGAGGTGTGTGTGTGTGTGTGTGTGTGTGTGTGTGTGTGTGTGTGTGTGTGTGTGTGTGTGTGTGTGTGTGTGTATACCCCTCCTCCTCTAACTGTTCTGCTCATGGGTTTGATGGGATTCAAACCCTCAAATAAATACAAAGGGATAAAGAAATGCAGATCTAAAGAGTAATTGACTTGAGGTACTATGTGGATGCACTACTGTATCCACACACATGCACCCACGCACGCACACACACAAACACAGACTCTCTCCAATGCACTCATGCACAGAGATCCCCAAAGGCCTTCAGATGTATTCAAAATGTCTTACGCTGCGTGCCTATATATAGCTTCAGAGACCCAGATTCCTGATGCCGAGGCAAGCAAAAAGAAACGCAGGCATAAACAGAACAGAACCGCGCATTAGTGCAGCGTTTTGTACCACATCCGTCCCACACACGCTGAACACAGTACAAACACACACACCATCTGAGGACATTCAGGAAACACAAATAGGAGATTTAAAGAGAAGGGGTGGAAGAGGTGGTGATAATAATCTCCCCCTCCCCCCCCCCCCCCCCCCCCCCCCCCCCCCCCACCCTGAGCAGAGCGGGGGTCGTGTTCAGTAGAGCTGGGACTTTAAGAACACCAGTAAACAATAACCAAATAGCAGAGCAAACCTAGGCCTGATAAATAATACCTTTATCAGAAAATACTAACAATATATTATTGTTATACTAGGCATATGAACTAAAATTGCAAATGGGCTTTAAATAATATAAGAATAAACGGACAGAGTCCGGTGCATTGAGGACCGGTTCAGAGCATGTGACCGCAGGTCGCAAACCGTTAACCGTTAACAGTTAACCGCTCCCCGGGTTGACCCGGGAACGGTTCATCAGATGCTGTCAGCAGAATCACGTCTGTGTGTAAGCACACACAAACAAACACACACACACACACACACACACACACACACACACACACACACACACACACACACACACACACACACACACACATACACACACGCGCACATGCACACGCACACACATGCGCCAGCACACTCCATCCATCGCGCGCTCACTCACCTGCTGTAAGTACATGAACGTCAGCGCCGCGCAGGACAGCAGAGGCGCGTCTCCGCCGGGCAGCGCCACGCACGCACCTCCCGCCAAGGGATGCTGCATGCTGCTGTCCCGTCCGACGGACACTCCTTCCGCCTCCTGCTGCGGTACCGGCGGTCCTGACAGCGCTACACACGGTATAACCCCGGTATAACCCCGGTGTAACCCCGGTATAACCCCGGTGTAAAGCACTTCAGAGCCGAGGCGTGACGCGCGGAGGTCTTCGGCCACAACGAGGAAATCCTAACGTTGGCGCGCGAGCGAATTTGAAAAGACAAAACGCAGCGCGCGGAAGAGAGGAAGAGGGACATGGGCTGGTACCGGGAGGGAGAGAGAGAGAGAGAGAGAGAGAGAGAGAGAGAGAGAGAGAGAGCGAGAGAGAGAGAGAGAGAGAGAGAGAGAGAGAGAGGGAGAGGGAGAGGGAGAGAAAGAGAGAGAGAGAGGGAGAGAGAGAGAGAGAGAGAGACCGGGAGGCTGAAAGCTGCAGCGTAGCCGGTCACTAAGGTTTGAAACCGAAGAGTGGCTTCTCACCAGAAGGTCCGTTACGTGCGGAAGAGAGAGAGAGAGAGAGAGAGAGAGAGAGAGAGAGATGGTGCGCTCCGTGATTGCGCGCACGCGCATGAGACTCAGTGTATGCGTTGCCAGCGAGCGCGATGGAGCGTGAGAGGAACATACGGGCGTGTTTAAATGTGTGTGTGTGTGTGTGTGTGTGTGTGTGTGTGTGTGTGTGTGTGTGTGTGTGTGTGTGTGTGTGTGTGTGTGTGTGTGTGTGTGTGTGTGTGTGCGCGTGTGTGCATGTGTGCGCGTGTGTGCGTGTCTGTGTGTTTTTGTGTGTGTGTGTCTGAATGTATGAGTGTGTATCAGTGCTTTCTCTGAAATATATATTATTATTGTTTATCATCATATCATCCATTCTTTCTTTATTTTAAAGCAGACCGTAATAAATGTTTGTATTTAACTAGGTCATCAGTTAAGATCAATTTAAAGTGTAAAGGACTGTTTCATAAGCGTTCAAAAGCCTGAGGAGCTAAAGCAGACACAACTAGAACAAATATTAATATCATTATAACAAATGTATTATTTATTATTATGGAGGAATCAGAAGTTTGTCGACAAACTAATCCTGAGATCCCTCTGGTACCATCACGACCGCTAGCTCAGAATAACGCTGCTCAGACATCTGTGTTCCACTATCCATACTGCCATGAGTACACTTAAACGTAGTACACTATCCGCACTCACGAAGTGCACTGATTTTCAGATGTCAGTGTTTTTCCAAATCGATTACTCCGTGGTGCACTAACTGGAAATTACGATCGGGACTGCCGCCGGGGCTCTTCCCCCGCAATAAACATCCCGCTTTGAACGGTCAACTCTTTATTCCTAGCAGCTATAGAAAGCTATCAAAGCTATAAAAACTACAAAATGGCTATGTGGAAAATGCGCCGACGTTGGCTCATCCTGGCCCCTCTTCCGCTACGTAGCTGAGATGGCTGCCGTTGAGTACGAAAAGTGTACATCGATCCACATTTCGCGTGCACCTTTCAGTGCACTTATTTTCGCCCCGATCTTAATTGGAACGCCCTACGTGCTCAAACTAAGTATAGCAAGTACGGATAGTATGGATATTGGAACTCAGACGTTCTCTAATTACATTAAAACAATATGGAGCTGAATACTATTAAGTTGAAACATAAATATGAACTCTTCTGGCTTTGGTTCCTAATCCATATTGTGCGTTTCAAGTTTCATCTCAAGGTCGACTCACAGCAGGAGACAGAGCTAGCGCTGGGGCTAGCATCCTTCATCGGGACTTAGCCTCCAGTGTTAGCCGCTATAAGTAGCGCTGACAACATGCCCTCCGCGTGCTCTTAGTTGTACCACTGGTCCGGTGTGTTGGGCTGGACAGGATACTGGACAGTATATGTCCAGTGAGGATGTTCTGTAGCACTACACACCGTGGTGCTCTGTGAGTGTGTAGCACTACACACTCATGCTCAACGCTCCTCCAGCGACCTTTAGAGCGGTCTTACAGACGGGTCCCGGGTCGACACGCCGACACACCCCTCTGACTACAGGGAGACACGCCCCCAGATTGAGACACACCCTCTGACCAGAGTGAGACACGCCCCTTTGACCTCAAAGGGAGACACGCCCCTCTGACCAGAGTGAGACACGCCCCTCAGAGTGAGACACGCCCCTCAGACCTCATAGACACACCCCTCTGACCTCAAAGTGAGACACGCCCCTCAGAGTGAGACACGCCCCTCATAACTCAGAGTGAGACACGCCCCTCAGAGTTAGACACGCCCCTTTGGCTCAGAGTGAGACACACCCCTCAAACCTCAGGGTGAGACACTCCCGTCAGAGTGAGACACGGCCCTCAGACCTTAGAGTGAGACACGCCTCTCTGACCTCAGACACGCCCCTCTGGAATCAGAGTGAGACACGCCCCTCTGACCCCATCATAGACACGCCCCTCTGGAATCAGAGTGAGACACGCCCCTCTGACCGCATAGACACGCCCCTCTAACCTCAGACATGCCCCTCTGACCTCAGAAATGCCTCTCTGGAATCAGAGGGAGACACGCCCCTCTGACCTAATAGACATGACCCTCTGACCTCACAGTGAGACACGTCCCTCTGGACCTCGCAGTGAGACACGCCCCTCTGTATAGTGAGACACGCCCCTCTGTATAGTGAGACACGCCCCTCTGACCTCATAGACAAACCCCTCTGAGTGTTTGAAGCTGTAACAGGGGCTTCCCTTTATTGGACGTTGTGGTAAAGCACTATATTCACTATAGAGCTGTTCTCCTGTCCGGGCTACTGCCAACGTTCAGTGGTAAACATGGTGGCCTCCTATAATTCCCTAAATCATAGGGATATATATACCACCTATAGTACCCTTTACCACAGGGATATATATTCCTCCCTATAGTACCCTAAACCATAGGGATATATACCTCCTTTAGCACCCCATACCAGAGGGATACATACCTCCCTATACCAGAGGGATGTATACCTCCTATTGTACACTAAACCGTAAGGATATATACCTCCTGAAGTACCCTATACCATAGGGATATGTATCTCCCTATAGTACCTTATACCAGAGCGATATATAACTCCCTGTAGTACCCTATACCACAGGGATATATACCTCCCTATACCAGAGGGATATTTACCTACCTATACCAGAGGGATATATACCTCCGTATAGTACCCTATACCATAGGGATATATACCTCCTATAGTACCCTATACAAGAGGGATATATACCTCCCTATAGTACCCTATATCAGAGGGATAAATACCTCATGTAGTACTCTATACCATAGGGATATATACCTCCCTATAGTACCCTATACCAGAGGGATATATACCTCCTAAAGTACCCTATACCACAGGGATATATACCTCCCTTTGGTACTCTATACCATTGGGATATATACCTCCTATAGTACTCTATACCATAGGGATATATACCTCCTATAGTACTCTATACCAGGGGGATATATACCTCCCTCTGTGGATGTAAAAGTTCATTCCAAGGTAACAAAAAGGACAATAATTCTTATTTTCATGGGATTATACATAAATGAAAACACATTTCTGAATGTCATATAACCTTTCTGCCAAGTCCTTTCTGATAATGCCTCTCAGTTCTACACATTGGACCCAGAATAATAATTAAGTAGATACCTATTTCATAGAGCAGAAATGTTGAACCACTATTAGTATATTGATCAATAATTTCATAATTAGCTTAGAGTTCCACTGCGTCTACTTAATGAGGACCAACTATGATTTCATCATCAAAGCTTTACGGAACAGTCTCATTTGATATATATATATATATATATATATAACCAAACTAACTTCCACTGACGAAGCTACTCCTCAAATCGTATCAATGTCTGGATGTGGCCGTGTGCACCAAGGTCAAACAAACATTAGATCATCCATTTCTCCAACCTGTTTAATGTCAATATTTACCACACACACACACACACACACACACACACACACACACACACACACACACACACACACACACACACACACACACACACACACTCAGGCTCCCTGCCTCTCCTCTGGTTGTTAGTGCAGCTCGTTGTTCTGCGGTGTCTGAGCTCCACTTATCTGTTTGTCCTCTGCTGCTGGCTGAGGCTTCTTAAAGATTCACAGAAAAGGGAAAAGCTGGAGAATCTCCTGCAGGACAACGACCCATTAAGAGCTCTGTTTACATGCCTGAAGCGGCCCTCATAACGAAGAGCCAGGGGCCCCACACAGACCTAGAGGCACGCTCCTATAGAAGACTCATGCCAGGGCCTGCTCCTTCCTCATCCCTCCCTCCTCCCTTCCGTTTTCATCCATATCCCCTTCCTTCTCCTCTCTTCCTCCTCCCTACCTCCTCTCTAAGTACAAATCAGATCAAACACAAGTGTATTTTGTTACAAAGAAACAAACATCAACAAACTGGACTTGAGGTACTATGTGGTACTATGTGGATGCACTACTGTATCCACACACATGCACCCACGCACGCACACACACAAACACACACTCTCTCCAATGCACTCATGCACAGAGATCCCCAAAGGCCTTCAGATGTATTCAAAATGTCTTACGCTGCGTGCCTATATACAACTTTCACAACCGTTTATTATATACATATATAATAAAACATATATATATATATATATAGATGATAATACAGATATAATAATAACATACAATAATGAACACAGGACGTTTTTTTGCTTTCTTCTCTTTTGTTATGTGTGTTAAGGGCTTTTCATTGTTCCACGTTGCTGCAACGCAATGATCACGCGGATGCTTCGACGCAGTCGTGAATGTTTATGGTTCTGTGTCGGGTTTCAGTAAGTGGACCAATCACAGCCCTTGCTGCTGCGATGCCTCAACGGAAGGTTACGATTTTTGGGAGGCGCACGTCCGGCCCTTGCGGTGGACGCAAGGAGGGTCTGCAAGGACGTAAGGGGTCCATAACCCCCTTGCGTTGCGGGAACGTGGAACCATAAAAAGCCCTTTAGAATATGTTCTGAATCGCTCAATGTGCATGGGTGTGTGTGTTTATGTGTTTGTGTGTAAGGTGTGTGTGTGTGTGTGTGCGTGTGTGTCTGTTCATGTTGGTTTTTTGAGTGTTTGCCTGTGTGTGTGTGTGTGTGTGTGTGTGTGTGTGTGTGTGTGTGTGTGTGTGTGTGTGTGTGTATGTATGTATGTGTGTTTGTGTCTCTGCGTGAGTCTCTATGTGCGTGTGTGTGTGTCTCTGCGTGTGTGTGTGTGTTTGCGTGTGTGTGTGTGTGTGTGTCTGTGTGTGTCACTGTGCGCTTGCTAAGCAAGGATGACTGCTGAGAGTAGCCTGCAGTATTCCACTGTTTGAGATTGAAGAGCTATCAGATAAGATGAGAAAACTCGGGAGAGAGAGAGAGAGACAGAGAGAGAGAGAGAGAGAGAGAGAGAGAGAGGGAGAGCGAGAGAGAGAGAGTGGAGTGAGAGAGAGAGAAAGAGTGGAGGGAGAGAGCAATAGGGTCGAGGGAGAGAGAGAGGAGGGAGAAAGAGAGTAAAAGAGAGAGAGGGCAAAGAGAGAGTTAGAGAGGCAGAGAAAGAGAGTGAGAGAGAGAGATGGATGGGGATGGCAAACAATAATCTTGAATTGATAGCTACAGTATCATTTGCATCAATTAGAAAGCCATGCACATTTAAGATGCTGATTGATTATTGAATATTCCCAATCGATTTTGGGTCAGTCCATGCTTTGGTTCACCCTCAGTGATGTGAACACATGAGGTTCCTCTTCTGCCACACGGATCGGAGGTGATGCTCTCGTTTCATCCTCTCTAAACATGTTGAGCAGCTTCTGATCCCCGCATTACACCTCCACTCACCTACTGCTCTTCCCTGGGTCACCCTCTCTCTCTCTCTCTCTCTCTCTCTCTCTCTCTCTCTCTCTCTCTCTCTGACTTATTAGCCCAAGTCTTGATGCTGTGATAAACCTCAGCAGGCCTTATCCCACACACAAACATACACACACACACACACACACACACACACACACACACACACACACACACACACACACACGTGCATTGAATAAAACATTTCCAGTTGCTTGTGATTGTATAAAATCACAAGCACACATGAGTTGTGTACACACACAGAGACTTAAATACACACACAAACAAGCATTCCTCCTGTTAAACAAATGTGTGAATACACACACACGCACACACACACACACACACACACACACACACAAACACACACTCACACACACACACACACACACACAAACACCCACAGGAGCAGAGTTCTAGGCGAGTCTCCATCTCTGTCACAGCCAATAGGGAGCTGCCCTGATCGTGTCTGGTGGAGAGGAGCTGCACCTCCTGCTTGGAGGAAGACACTGTGACTCCTGATGAAGAGGAGGAGGAGGAAGAGGGCACAGAACAGTGTGCACCTCCTGCTGGGAGGAAGACACTGTGACTCCTGATGAAGAGGAGGAGGAGGAGGGCACAGAACAGTGTGCACCTCCTGCTGGGAGGAAGACACTGTGACTCCTGATGAAGAGGAGGAGGAGGAGGGCACAGAACAGTGTGCACCTCCTGCTGGCTTCCAGAGGTCCTCCTCTGGAAGCCAGCATCTGATTGGAAACCCTGGACCCTCTCCTCTTCACCTATGACCATGGGGTTTTGGGGCTGGTGGATTGGGGGCAGAGAGGGAGGGTTTTGGGGGTGGGGGTGGGATGGATGGAGGGTTTTGCGGGTGGGGGGAGGGAGGGAGGGTTTTGGGGCTGGTGGGGGCAACATTCGGGACAATGTAGGGGACACCCTACTGTACTCATTATGTCCATTATAACACTAACTTCTTTAAAGGCTTTGTATTTCCCTCTTAATGCAATCATAAAAAAGCATAAACTCTGTGCAACACAACCCTACTGCAAGCGATTTTAAAGATGATCCCCCACTGTGTCTATCCTTCTCTGGAGCACGAAGGAGTTGACCAACTTGTCAACTGGTTCCTCTTCATCCAGGGTGGGTTGGCTGCAGTCTGTTTTTTCAGTTTTGAGTTCCTTTTGAAACTCTCAACGTGGATTCACCTTTTAAACAAATTGGTAGTTTTGCAACAGGTCAGTGTTTTAGGAGAATGTTACATTGTTTTTCATAAGCTTTACGGAAAGTTAAGCTACCTGTTATACTGGTGAACCCTCTAGTGCAGGGGTTGGCAACTGGCGGCCCGCGGACCAAGGGCGTAGGAACCGGGGGGGACGGAGGGGACGTGTCCCCTCAAATATCGGAGACAGGCGCATTTGTCCCACCTAAAAATTATACCGGATCTGTCAGGTTTCCGATATGTGTCCCCCCCAATGTTAAACTCATTCCTACGCCCCTGCCGCGGACTGGCCCGCCAGACATAATATCTGGCCCGTCAGATTATTCTGAAGTTATATGATTTTTATTTTATTTTTTTGAATATCGAATATCTATATCTCTTAGCTTAAATGTAAAGGGCAGGATACAGTGAACTTTTAGTTCTTTCACAACCGTTTTTGAACTTAATTCTATCAAATCCTGCTGCTACTCCCGGAAGGTTAGAGACTCACTCGTCACAGTCACGCGTAAACTACGAGGGGCTGAGCGGGAGTTATGGGAAACTATGCAATATTAAATGAAACAGAACCCCCCTTTATAGGCCTATATACTATTGGTGGTGAGTTAGGTCCCGCCCTTCACTGTAAGCGTCTTTGGGTCATTGAAAAGCGCTATATAAATATAATGAATTATTATTATTATTATTATTATATACAACAACCATGGCGACTCAACATTAAATATTTGTGTGTGATACTGCACGTAGAGAAAGGCAGGTGCTGTTGACAAAAGTTCACAAAAGATTTAAGATGCCAATCTCTGAGAGTTTGCTGTTTAACGCAAGTAGAGTCTCTTATGAGGCTACTTCGCCTACAGCTCTTCTAACGGTGAGTAGGCTAGGAGCGGAGGTGCTTGATTGTGGACGGGGGGAGGGGATTTTAAGTGCAATATTTATTCATAACGTCAGATTATAACACTTTAAATAAGAAAGATCAGTCAAAGTTAGATCAAACTAATAGTGATAATAGCTTATAATAGCTTTCTTTAGATCGTTTCTGTTCAGGACTTTTTTTAAATTAATTAATTAATTTTTGATACTCAGGGGGCCCAGCGTGGTGGCCAACCTCTGACCATGTGGCTACACCCCTGCCTCTACCCAACGTGATTGGGCATGTGTAACCCAGGCTTCATTAACTGTGGAAAGAGTTTAAAAGAAAGGAGTAAGAGTCTGTTACTTAGTTTGAATGAGTGTGTGAGAGAGATAGCTGGCATTATAGGGTTAACTGAGGCGCAGAGAGAGCATAGCGTCATGACGTCACGGGCCACCTGCATTGCAGTTGCGCACATCACTCGGGGAGACAGTTAGAATGGGAGGAGAGACCATACCATTGGCGGTGTGGGGAACGCTTTGCCCAAAAATAAACTATCCTGACATGGTTTAAACAAAGTGAAAAAAGTTGGAATTCACCGCGAGCTGACTCTACAGAGTCCTCGATCGATGTTACCCGCTCGGCGGTGAGTTTATTGTGCATTTTGAGGAAAAGAGCGTCGAGTAAAAGTTGCGTTAGTCGCAGCGCTAAAATTAAATGCTAACTGCTAATTGCTAATTTAGTACTTTGTGTGTTAGCCGCTGCAGTAACGGCCAACGTGATTTTGTATTGAAATCAGCTAACAGAGTTAATGAATGAGCTAAATGCTAACATGGTGGGGTAATCCAGATGAAATGCCAAGTTATCGTGTGTGTGTTTGTGTGCGTGTGTGTGTGCTTGTACGTGGGTGCGTGTGAGCATTGTGTGTGAAAGAAAAAAGAAGAGAAATTCATTTTTTTTCATTATTTTATTTTATAAAGTTATTGAAGAATTTTCATTTTGATTTACACTGGTAAAGTGAGACCTATAAAAAAAAGTGAAAATAAAGATGAAAGATGAAATAAAGATGTCCTCTCTCTGATGTTGAGAGAGGACATCAGCGACACCAGAGGTCGACGCTAGACCTCTGGAGACACATGAGGCCCACGTAGACCAAACAAGATGTTTCCATAAGGTATGCCGAGAGATAACTCTGGAACCGACCGCACAGGTCCAGCTATAGAAAGACGTGTTTCTGCCCCATCTGAGAAAGAGGCTGATGGCGTCCTGATGTGACGGCTCACCATCGATGGCCCACTCCTCCCTTACTACCAACCAGAGGCCTTACTGCCGAGGCAGCAGCAGACAAAGTTTTCCCATCATCTCAGACGATGTGTTCAGAGCTCCTGGGGAAATCAACCTTTCCAACCGACAAAGCTCAGAGAAACGCAAGAAGGAGTTCAACTCATTTCGTAATAAAGCCATTGTTGTTGTTGATGTTAAATGTGAAATAAGCACATTCACTTATTCTAAGTAACGCTTTTAGAAGGGCTATTTCTTTCATTAATTAATATTTAATGTCCTCAACCTCAATATCAGGAGTTGTATACTGGTGATATGAGTTGCTGCCCTGCAGTGATTGCTGATATATTGAATACAACAATGTAACTTAAATTGAAGTATTTCAGTGCATCATCATTTCAAGGTATTATTTGTGAACCCTAAGAGTCCGTCTGCCTTCCGGTTGGATATGCTATGAGCACCAAGCCATGAATCAGTGCCAATCCTCCAACAAGATCTACTGCATGTGTTGGTCGGTAAACTATAGAATGAGATCAGAAAGTCTTGTCAGCTTGCTATTAGCACAACCACCTTGCTCTACAATCACCAAACGATCAGGAACTGTTCATTCTGAGGTGAATCGATGAAGCATGACTAATGAGTTGTCCTGTGTGTTCCCACACCACGCTGAGTGTGTGTACATGTGTGGCAGTGTGTGTGTGTAAATGTAATGGGGTAGTGTAGCTGATAGCATGGCTCTGGGGATGTGACATTTTTCCTACAAATACCAGCGCTGTGCAGAGTGACTCGTCCAATCAAAACGCCAGATTCCCACATGACCCTCGCAATGTCCACTGACTAATCCACATACATTGGATTACATGCACCACTGCACACGCACACAAAAGCACATGCGCACGCATACTGACACACACACATCCACACTGACTATGTGTATAAGTGTGGTGTGTGTTTGTGGTATAAGGGTATGTGTATAACTCTGTGTGTGTGTCTAAGTGTGTGTGTGTGCCTTCCATCAATGCCCGGTCCAGGCTGGTGCAGAGGAGATGTCTTTTCTCCGGCTCCAATCACTTGAATCCTGGAGTGGAAAACGCTCAATGCTCGGGCGGATAACAGCCTCTGATTGGCTGAGTGGGCAGAACCCAGTTAGCACAGAAACACGCTTTAGTAAACAGGAGGCATCAACGTACGAGACTACGAGCCCCAGCGGCTCCACGAGGCCGGGGTCTCAGGTGAGCTGAGGAGGGCCTCAGTCCAAACAGGTGAAGAGGAAGAGTACAAGAAGGAATGAGGAAGACTCTGCACTGTGGACACTGATGGAGACATCAGGGTTCTGCTGATTCACTTCAGAACCTCATTCATTCATTCATTTGGAGAAGATGGCCACCAAATTCTAAACACTTTAATTTAATAATTGTTCCACTAATATGCAGTGTGAGACCTTACTAAAATGCAGTTAGAGTATATTTTTTGTCCACCATCCAATCACAGTAACCAGTGAACTGCACACGATGAACGCAGCTTTTGTAGGCCCACGTAGATGAACACAGGCTGTCGGCAGAGCCCTGGAGCCACGCCCCCGCTGAAGCCCCACCCCCACAGAAGCCCCGCCCCCGCTGAACTCTACCCCGCTGCAGCCTTGCCCCCACTGCTGCCCACAGCACCACTGCTTGCTTGTAATATTAATATTGAACATGTCGCACAACTAAATAAGTCGTCACTGCACTTCCTCGGGTCCCCAGAAATACACAAACACACACACACACACACACACACACACACACAGTGCTCTATAGGTGGATAGATGGAGGCTATGCATGGATTCTCATGTCGGCCGTTAACCTCTCAGCCCTCCTCCCTGTTCCTCTTCTGTCCCTCAGCTCCATTAATCCCAGTGGGCCCTCTCAGCACACCAGGGGTTAGCGGGCTGACGGAGCCCTCCACCCTCCACAGCAGGGTTCTACTGAGCGGGCTGACCCGCCACCCTGCACTACGAGCTGAAGGAACAACCTTTGGGTTCCACTCGCCTCCAGCCTGAATCGGGCGTGGCGGGGCGGGGCCGTCCGTATTGTGGTTGATCCCTTTAAACCAAAAGCAGTGGAAACATGTTGACCCCAGAGACGTTGAGATACTATGTATTCTGTGTTCACAAACATTGAGAATCCATGTTTTTTTCGTAGTTTGCAGATACGGTCCGATTTGTGGGTAGAGATGTGTGGGGTAAGAAGTGTTTTATTTACATCCCTTAATTTACTCTGAGATTACTTTATATGTAATTGCATTACATGTTAACAATGTGATGCCAAATGATCAAATGCCTGACTAAAACCAAATTCTGTGATGTGCGTGGATGTTAAAAGGGGGCATTGCGTAAAAGAGCCTCTGTAATAACCCCTCGTACCGGTACTTACAGTCTGAGTATTAAAGTATTAATCCTCTTTCCTTTAGATGTCTTCTTAATTTCCCAGTGTGCTTGACTCCAGGGGTCTGACGATAGACTCGTGTTAACGGCTAAATATAAGGCCGCTGTTAATGAAAGACACTTTCATATTCAGCACACACTGCGCTCAGGCTCCTACTTCATTTTATATTTGTATTTCATATTTGATTGAGACGGAAAGTAGGTTGTCACCCCAGAGAGATAGTCATATTTCCCCCCACAAAAAGTAGCTAATATATATTAGT
Organism: Pollachius pollachius; assembly: GCF_949987615.1. Lineage (NCBI taxonomy): Eukaryota > Metazoa > Chordata > Actinopteri > Gadiformes > Gadidae > Pollachius > Pollachius pollachius. Next base: position 1,661,780 of record NC_136944.1, read on the forward strand.
ATGTAAGTATACAATCTGATTTTAGGAAAGGCATTGCAAAGTGCTTGATAAGAGTAGGAGAGCTAACATGATGAATGTGAAATGAGGCGAATCCATCAGCTCAATGTACAGAAGTGATGGGGGATGACATTGGGTTTCCAAGGGGCGGTCTGGAGGTCTCTGAAATTAAGAAGCCAATGTAATTTCACTTTGATTTATTAAGATCCGAACACCTGCAGCCCAAAACGAGATCATTATAATCTATATTTAATTTGTTGACTGCAGCTTGTGATGTGGCGCGGTCCATAAAACGGACAAATAGATTTAGGTACAACATACACTATAGGGGATGCTTGCATGTGTACATTGATTCAAGTGTTAAAGAAAATCTCTGGAAGATATTTAGCCATCGTCATAATCTAAATACACAACAGAAAGCGTCTGAGTGAGGAGGAATCAGATGACTATGCTAGCATCCAGGAATCCAATGTGCACCTATCAGTGACTTTATTTTTATTTTATTTGATAGATATGCATACCAAACCTATATGCTTCTGTGTACCCAATACAGTGCACTACAATACACTACAGTACAGTAAAGTACACTACACTACATTACAATACAGTACAGTACAGTACAGTACAGTACAGTACAATACAGTGCACTACAGTGCAGTACAGTTCAGTACAAATTTGCAATAAATTGCCGACCTTCAGAAAACTGCAGTACCCAGTAGTGGCTGCTAGTGCAGTGAACCCGTCTCACTGCACTCCTTGTTCTCTCTCACTCCAAACACACACTCCAAACACACTCTCTCACTCCAAACACACACTCCTGTACAGATGCAGTCTGTGTAAGAAAAGAAAAGGTGTTCTCTGTAAGTTCCTTATTGAAGCTGCAGGATTGTTATCATTTGGCCCCGGCTCTCCCTCGATGCCCCACGGCCTCCTGGAAAATGTGTCTGTACGGCAGTGGAAAGGAAATCGACTCAAAGAGGAGGAGCGGAGGCCCTGCTCTCTACCTGAGTCTGCACATCTCTCCGGTGCATTTAGCCGCTCCTTGTTTGGTTTTGTCCAACGCTTGTGTGTTCCTGTGTGATTATCGACTCTGAGGGCAGCCCTGCCTGCTGAGTGGAGACTACTGGTCAAAGGTGGGTTTTACAACACCTTTTGGATCTGAGTGGACAAGGTGGGGTTTCAATGCCTTATGGAGCTGCTTGCAGGGTGGGGTTACAATGCCTTATGGAGCTGAGTGGACCAGGTGGGGTTACAATGCCTTATGGAGCTGATACAAGGTGGGGTTATAATGCCTTATGGAGCTGAGTGGACCAGGTGGGGAACAACGCCTTATGGAGCTGATACAAGGTGGGGTTACAATGCCTTATGGAGCTGATACAAGGTGGGGTTACAATGCCTTATGGAGCTGATACAAGGTGGGGTTACAATGCCTTATGGAGCTGATATAAGGTGGGGTAACAATGCCTTATGGAGCTGATACAAGGTGGGGTTACAATGCCTTATGGAGCTGATACAAGGTGGGGTTACAATGCCGTATGGAGCTGATACAAGGTGGGGTTACAATGCCTTATGGAGCTGATACAAGGTGGGGTTACAATGCCTTATGGAGCTGAGTGGACCAGGTGGGGAACAACACCGTATGGAGCTGATACAAGGTGGGGTTACAATGCCTTATGGAGCTGATATAAGGTGGGGTTACAATGCCTTATGGAGCTGATATAAGGTGGGGTTACAATGCCTTATGGAGCTGATATAAGGTGGGGTTACAATGCCTTATGGAGCTGAGTGGACCAGGTGGGGAACAACACCTTATGGAGCTGATACAAGGTGGGGTTACAATGCCTTATGGAGCTGATATAAGGTGGGGTAACAATGCCTTATGGGGCTGATACAAGGTGTGGTTACAATGCCTTATGGAGCTGAGTGGACCAGGTGGGGTTACAATGCCTTATGGAGCTGATACAAGGTGGGGTTATAATGCCTTATGGAGCTGAGTGGACCAGGTGGGGAACAATGCCTTATGGAGCTGATACAAGGTGGGGTTACAATGCCTTATGGAGCTGATACAAGGTGGGGTTACAATGCCTTATGGAGCTGATACAAGGTGGGGTTACAATGCCTTATGGAGCTGATATAAGGTGGGGTAACAATGCCTTATGGAGCTGATACAAGGTGGGGTTACAATGCCTTATGGAGCTGATACAAGGTGGGGTTACAATGCCGTATGGAGCTGATACAAGGTGGGGTTACAATGCCTTATGGAGCTGATACAAGGTGGGGTTACAATGCCTTATGGAGCTGAGTGGACCAGGTGGGGAACAACACCGTATGGAGCTGATACAAGGTGGGGTTACAATGCCTTATGGAGCTGATATAAGGTGGGGTTACAATGCCTTATGGAGCTGATATAAGGTGGGGTTACAATGCCTTATGGAGCTGATATAAGGTGGGGTTACAATGCCTTATGGAGCTGAGTGGACCAGGTGGGGAACAACACCTTATGGAGCTGATACAAGGTGGGGTTACAATGCCTTATGGAGCTGATATAAGGTGGGGAACAACACCTTATGGAGCTGATACAAGGTGGGGTTACAATGCCTTATGGAGCTGATATAAGGTGGGGTAACAATGCCTTATGGGGCTGATACAAGGTGGGGTTACAATGCCTTATGGAGCTGATACAAGGTGGGGTTACAATGCCTTATGGAGCTGATACAAGGTGGGGTTACAATGCCTTATGGAGCTGATACAAGGTGGGGTTACAACGCCTTATGGAGCTGATTCAAGGTGGGGTTACAACGCCTTATGGAGCTGAGTGGACAAGGTGGGGTTACAATGCCTTATGGAGCTGAGTGGACAAGGTGGTGCTACCAAGCCTTATGGAGCTGCTTACAGGGTGGCTGCACACTATTGTCTAGGAGCATTTGATTCCCCTGTGTGCTTAATTGAGCATGTGTGTTTGTGTGTGTGTGTGTGTGTGTGTGTGTGTGTTTGTGCTTGTGCATGTGTACTGTTTGTTAGCCTGTAGAGTACAATCTAATAACTGGGCATGATGTTCACACACACTTGACAGTGAGAGTACAAGCCCCTTGGTAGCGGTGATATAATAAGTCGTCTGTGGCCTCGGAGGGGGAGACGCACTCAGTGGCCGAGGGGGAGAGAGAAGGTAGGAGAGAGAGAAGAGGTTCCCACCAACAGGATAATGGACAGTTAGGACTAGCCGTAATCACCTCTCAGGCTGACCTTCCCCTCCAGTCATCACTTTATCTCAAACGGAGAAGTGAAGGAGACGTATTCCATCTGCGGCCTCAAGCCAAGTCCTTCATTAGATCTCAACACTCAGTGACAACATTATCACACTAGCTTCTTGTATTGTGGTGAAGTCTTCATAGGCTGCAGCTGAAGGCTCCTGCGTGTCGACCATGATCAGCCTCACACCGTCTCAACCCAAGCAGAACCATGGCCTCCAAACATCTGCACCCGCAATTAATGGCGTAGAATGTTCCAACATTGGTGGGGGAGGAAAGAGGAGGTGGGGGTGGAGAGAGGAGGTGTGGGTAGAGAGAGGAGGAGGTGGGGGTGGAGAGAGGTGGTGTGGGTGGAGAGAGGAGGTGGGGGCTGAGAGAGGAGGTGGGGGTGATGGAGAGAGGAGGAGCAGGGGTGGAGGAGAGGAGGTGGGGGTGATGGAGAGAGAAGAGTAACGCTGATTCAGCTGAACTGGAGGCTCCTGGCAGTTTATTGTCCTCTGCTGTACCAGAGCGGGAGGAAAGGAGCACGGAGGGAGGGCAGTGAAGATGAGGAGGGGAACGAAGATGGGTGGAGGACAGCACCCACTGGTTAGCAAGGTGACCCATTGAAACATTTAGAAAACGTAACACTCAATGGTCTATTGGTTAGTCAACCACACCACTGCTGCTCCTGATTTGTTCAGAAGAGGGATGGAACCTCAAGAACGTTTTGGTCGCCTATCGACTGCTAGGAACAGCAGAAGGCGCGTATGTCAAGGTTCTGCCAAAACAAATGGATGCACAAGCAGCTATACACACATAATTTCCTTCTGAACATTCAAGAGCGTATCTCAGTCCAAAGCAATGTATAATCACGCCTTGTATGACAATGCTTTCACTATTACGTTACATTAACCCAGGTAGGATACAGTTTCAAGAATCAGACAAGAGAATTATATCTGAAGCTCAAATCATACACTTCATGGAATGTGTTTTCTTCTGTAGAATATCTATGTATCAGAGCAGGAAACAAGGCATAACACTACCCCAGGTGTTTTTCCATCCAGAAGTTCTGCTGCAACACAGTAGGACTGCTGGATCAGAGGTTCTGCTGTAACACAGTAGGAATGCTGGATCAGTTCTGCTATAACTAAGAAGGACTGTTGGATCAGAGGATTTAGAACACAGTAGGACTGCTGGATCAGAAGTTCTGCTGTAACACATTAGGACATCATGAACCAAGATCCTGTAGGGTGTAACATGACTGTCCCTGTAAGTTTGGTACAGTTGGGGTTGATGCTAATTGGTTCAGCACCCCGTTAATGTGGACTTGTTGTTTACATTTACATTTGAACCGGTGTCTTTGTGTCTTGGGTCGACTCTGAAGCACCAATGGTCTCTATCTGCCTCCATATGTTAGCCAGTGGAGGGAAAAGGGGCCACATACATTATTGTGACAGGCGGAACAGCAGAATACCAATAGAGAATACATCAGCTGGACAATTATTGGATTATTTTACGCTGATATCATTACCGCAGAGCATTCACTCCAATCATTGATTGCATTTTTCAATTTACTTCACCATTAATACGAGTGGCTCAACCGAACAATCTGCTGATGAGTGCACCGCTCAGCCAATATGTCCAGCCCCCTTTGGGTGCAGTTTGATGGGTGTGGCATATGTTTGTGTGTATGTGTGTGGTTTGTGCGTGTTTGTGCATGTGCACAAACACGTGCACAAGCATGTGCTCATTTTCTTCCATTACTTTAAGGGCGACCAATCACATGTGACAGAGCAGCTTGGGGAGACCCTCACTCATGTGGAGGGACCGACCTGTAGGGAACCAGCAGCCCATCAATCTATGCACTGGTCCCTGGTCACTGGTCACTGGGAACCAGTGGCCCATTGCTCCTGTACGCACTGGTCACTGGGAACCAGCGGCCCAATGCTCCTTTACGCACTGATCACTGGTCACTGGGAACCAGCGGACCATTGCTCCTCTACGAACATGTCACTGGTCACTGGGAACCAGCGGCCCATCATTCATGAAAACAGTAACATAATGAATGATGCTTGCTGCCATGGAGATGAATTTATAGGCCGTCTTAAGAGGCTTGGCAGCACTTAGGAAGCTGGCCTCCTCTGGAGCCGTTTGACACGCAGTGCCAGGGACCAAGCTCTTACGGGAAGCTCCGCGGGACAGACGGAGGGTTCAGGACTGATTGCATTGTGGGTACTTAAGGAGGTGAAGTCAGAGATAGGAGCGATCCAACTGAAGATGGAGGATAAAGGTCTGAGTGAAGTCAGGTCTTCAGCAGACCGGGGTCAGCAGCACGGAGCCTTTCTTCCCACTCCACATTCCGCAACCACTCCAACGCCAACATGGTGCTCTTTGGGTTATAGAGTGGAGAAGTCGGGCCCCTTCCGGTAGAGCCCAAATATGAATGGGTTTCAATGGAGAGAAAGTAATTATTTTTTTCTGGTCCCAGTCTTTATATGCCCCGGATTACACATACAGTATGTTGTTTGCAGATTTAATTGATAATTTTTCATGTCAAGAATATGATCGTTTATTGTGCAATTGTTCAGTTAAAGGCTGTAGAGTAAACACAATGAGAAAGACTACATGTCTCGTATGTGCCGTCACGCTCCCTGCGACTGGCGTGGACAAGACCGACAATCTCCCCATCGGCATAACTGAAACTCTCCACATGCCCCAACTTATAATGGTTTTCACCTCTTTTGATGCTTTTATCCTCCCCTTGGAAAAAACCTAACATTATCAAACTTGTTCACGAAAATGTTTAGCTTTCTTTGCATGAAAAATTAGCATTTAAATCCACAAACAACATATGTGTAATCCGGGGCATATAAAGACTGGGCGCAGAAAATAAGTGCTTTCTCTCCATTGAAACCCATTCATATTTTTTTAGATCACACAGGTCCCATGGGCTCTACCGGAAGGGGCGTGACTTGATGAATATAATAGGGTATTGATGAACTCTGTCCAGGGTCAGTGCTTGGTTACGTTTTACTTTCCCGTATCGTTTTTTATTTTTTTGTAATTTTGTCACCACCCACATTCAAGCGCGTGCGTGTGCATGTGCATGTGTGTGCGTATGTGTGTGTGCGCGCGTGCGTGTGTTTGTGTGCGTTTGTGTGTGAATCCAAGACAAGTGGTGAGGGTGTGAGAGGTACTTGGGAGGCATTTTGTTCGTGGACCACATTCAGTACAGAGTTAAACCAAAGAGCAGAGAAGTGGAGGTAAACAGATCAACCGGACAGAGCCTGGTCATCAGCAGAGTATCAGCATGAGTGAGTGGTTTCCAGGAAGCATCAGCGAGGTTAGAAGACTAATAGAAGCGCCATTTGTCCGGCAGAAGCCCCCACCCCACCTGACCCCCCCAGGCCCTTCTAATGTTATCAGTGGCCTATAGATCCTCAGAGATCCTGGCATTGGAGGGAGAAGACGGATGACGGTGCTTCCCTACTGAGGGGAAACCATTTTTAATCGGTGAAGTCATCTTCTCTCCCCCGAGAAGGGAGACGGTTCTAGAAACCGTCCCCATTTGACTACCGGGGACTTTGTACTGATAATGATACACACTTATAACAATACCAACTTATAATGATAGCAACTTGTAATGATACACACTTATAACAACACCAACTTATAACGACACCAACTTATACCGATACACACTGATAACGATACACACTGATAACGATACCAACTTATAGCGATACCAATTTATTACAATACATACTTATAACGATACACACTTATAACCATACCAACTTATAATGACACCAACTTATAATGATAAACACTGATAACGATACACACTGATAACGATACCCACTTATAACGATACACAATGATAAAGACACACATTGATAAAGACACAAACTGAAATAACACGCACTGATACCGACACGCACTGATAACCACACACACACTGATAACCACACACACTGATAACCACACACTTCAACAGAACTAACTTTACGTTTGGACACTGAACTCCCGCCACGTCCCATGGATTTGCAAACTATGTGGTATACTATGTTTATCTCTTTCCTGCAAACACACAAAACCAACAGACAACCCACCATCTGTTGGGAGGTGAAGGCGGTGGAGATGTTGTACTGGACGTGTTTGATGACAGCCACAGCTGATGTTAAACACCGGACAGGTTGGGATCAGATCTGGTTGTGAACAGAGACATCACTGCAGCACCTCTGCAGGGCTGCTGCAGCACCAACAGGGAGCTTTAAGAAGAGCGAGTGAGGAGGTGGAGTGGGGCTCCTAGGGGGACCTGGAGGCCTTTCTCACTCACATGGTGTGGGAGCGTGGACCAGATATGTGTCCACTCTGAACCCCAGACCAGCTCGGAGCGTCGTCATTTGATTGGACATTTCGAAGTCCTGCCCCCTTTCATCCTCACTCTCTAGTTGGTCAAATGATTGGCCTTGATATAATAAAAGTGTAGGAAATACTCGTACTCTTCAGGTGCTTATGAGCTCAAACACAACAATGGGAACTTTATATATTAACCATAACAAACCCATCAACACAAAGGCCTCGAAGACACAGAAGCACTAGTTCTCTCCATCAGACGCACACAATACCAGAGCCAAAACAAAAACCTGCATGTGCTCGCACACATGGTCCAACCCACGGCCCAGCTCTATATGAAGACTGACGGTGAACAGATGGATGAGCAAACTAAAGAAGACAAGGGCAGTCTGAGTCACATACACAACCACACACACATTCACTCTCAAACATAACCACCCCCATCCCTCCCACACACACACACACAAACACACCCAAACCCACACACAAACACGCACAGTGACACACACCCACGTGCCTGCGCGCTCCTCATCATCCTGACTGACACTTTACAACCAGCAGTTAGTTCAGCCTGAGTGGGAGAGACATGAAGATGGGAGAAGGAAACCTGTCAACCAAACCGCGGTAACGACACCTCGCAGGGGCATCACACACACCCAACAGAGCATGTGTGTGAGCGGGACTGACTGGAGGGTTGTTTACAAGAACACACTCATTATCAGAATAAACCTAAAGACCCCAAAACTTCATCAAAATTCTGAAACTATAGCTCAATTTCTCAAAACTCTAAACACAAACCTGAGGAGAGTTAATCATTTTGTCAAAACTACACAAATTCTTCTCAAAACTGTTTCTTTCCACCAAACAGTTAACAATGCTATCAAATGAATATCTCTTAGAAAGCGTCAATTAAGCACTGGTGTGATCAATTCAAAACACTTCCATCAAAATACTATTTACATATGTTTTAGCTTTATGAGGCCATGTTACATGTTTCAATGTATAAAATTGTTCACAGTTTTTCTCGGTTGTCTACACCAGTGGTTTTCAAACTGTGAGGCGCGCCTCCCCTAGGGGGCGCCAGAGTTCTTCAGGGGGGGCGCGATGCGAGAAAAAAATATACCAGAAAAAGTAACGCAAAAAAAAGGCAAAGACGAAGACGCGCTGTGTTCGAAATCGTTCCCTATTCACTCACTCACTATTCCCTATATAGGGTTTATGATATAGTGCACTATATAGGGAACGAACAAATGAGAATTCGGACACTACGCTGAACATTTCTAAACGTCATTTGCGTCAGTAAATGCGCCGGGTATTTGTGTAACGCAGACAGCTGCGCCCACATCATGTAAACAAACCGGGCACCCACGAGGAAAACTGGAGGTTGTATTGATGTTGAAAGTTACATTTCCTTGATCAAGGTTTTTTTTTAAATTAATTTTGAATGTTACATTTCCTTGATCAAGGTTTTTTTTTTAATTAATTTTGAATGTTACATTTTCTATGTTAAATCCCAAATAAATTGTTGACATTTCTATTCGTTTTCACAGTTATTCAGCTTCTTCTTCTCCTCCTGAAAATACGACTGCATTGCATTGTGGTATACACGGGTATCATGTGACGTCACAGCGTAAAGCCGGCGCCATCTTTAGGACCGCCCAGTGACCGAAAGTAAACGGTACAAATGCCTTCTATCTGCTGTGCCGTGGGCTGTGATAACAGTAAGTCAAAAAAAAACGGGACATACGTTTTATAACATTCCCAAAAACACAGAAAGGAGACATAAGTGGTTAGCTGCCATTAAAAGGGATCACTGGACTCCGACAGAACACTCCAGACTGTGCAATGAACACTTCATTTCGGGTAAGTTAACTCCTTACCTGACGTTAGCTATCAAACCTGAGATGATACAATGACATGCCACACAAAAATTTTCGATCCTGAGAGCAGTGTACCATGCTCCAATGAAGCCTGCCAAGAAACTGTGAGGAAACTGACAGAAGTGTGTACTGCACTGAGGTCAGAGGTTTATCAGCTCAGGGAAAAGGTTAGCAAGTTATCCTTCAGCCAGGAAACCTTCAAGGACAATGATGACATTGTGCAGGACTTAACTGGACTTCCATCCTTTGCCAAGCTGATGGTTGTCTTCACTTTTGTGTCAGAGTTCCTCAAGGTGGGACCTGGACTGTCTCCCTTTCAAAGCTTTTTAATGACTCTAATGAGAATGAGACTGAATTTACCACTGCACTTTGTTTCATTTATATTTCATGTGTCAAAGCCTACTGCGGGCCGATTTTTTAACAGTAAATTAAATGTCTTGCATGATAGGTTGTCTAGATGCATACTGTGGCCCAGTAAGGAACAGATTCAAATTAGTTTACCCATGTTTTTCAAAAATAGTAGTTACAGAAATTGTACATCCATAATAGACTGCTTTGAAATTTTCATTGAAAGACCTAAAAACCTAAGAGCCCGAGCACAAACATATTCACAATACAAGCACCACAATACTGCGAAGTACTTGATATCAATAACTCCACAGGGAGTCATATCGTTTGTGTCTCGTGGCTGGGGAGGGCGAGCAAGTGACAGGTACATTACAGAGAACTGTGGCTACCTGGCAAATCTGTTACCTGGTGATTTGGTCCTAGCAGATCGAGGTTTCACAGTAGGAGATGCTGTGGGATTGTACAGTGCTCATCTCAAAACACCTGCCTTCACTAGAGGTAAAAAGCAAATGCATCCAAGTGAACTTGAGTATTCAAGGGGGATAGCAGCTGTTCGAATTCACGTTGAACGGGTGATTGGTCTTGTGAGGAACAAGTACACCATTTTACAAAGCACAATACCTATTTCTCTCTGCCAGACTGCAACTCCAGGAGAGCTTACATCTCTCGACAAGATGGTCAGAGTGTGCTGTGCTCTGTGCAACATTTGCCAATCTGTTGTCCCCTCGCAATAGCATTGGTGTCACTAACATTGTTTTCCTTAGTGTCACAATTGTGTACAAATGTAAATATATCTCAATCTTTGTTTTGTTATACAAGCCTACTTGAGTTTCCTGTAAAATTGTGTCTACTAGTTTTGTGAAGTAAACTATCGTGTGTGTGTGTGTGTGTGTATATATATATGTGTATATATATATATATGAACTTAGTTTGGAAATAAAAAATATTATTCATTCAAATACAAACACTTGTGATGTTTATTGTACATGGTCACATTGTGGTAACAATAAATGTGCAATTACAATACATACATAATACATTTTCCCATCCCATTGGCTCCCCTGTCACAGACTGGTAATACTAAACTTGTTTTCTACACTCCACATATCTCCATGTCTTAGGTACCCTGGTCAACTTAAGGCAGGTCTTGTGAAAGTGCTTTCGCCTACAGTTTCCAGATGTGCAAATTATGACATCTGTGCCTGCAGGTTGACCGCAGTAGCATCCCGCTTCATGTGGCTGTTTTGTGGCTGTGGGAGTAAGGCGTGGTGCTGTATACCATTTCCCCAGCAGCTCAGGTAGCACCCCAGTTTTGATGAAATTCACCACTTTGCCGTAAGCATCGTGGAAGAAGAGAGGATCATACAAAATTCGCTGGGTGAAAACTTCCTGTGGTGTCCACACCAGGAAATCACAGTAACTCACCTCTGCAATGTGCATTTGAACCTGCACTTGAAACATGTACTTGTGGATGTGTCTCAGTGCCATGACCCCATCCTCTCCTATGCCAAGACAGAATGAGGAATCCTTGCAGCTTTCAGTGAGAGCAGTTCCTGGTTTTGAAGGGGCATTTTATCTCTAAAACACCATCTCCATGGCAAGTGCAGGAAACCACACCATCAGGTGATGCTCCAATCCAGGGGAGTTCTGGGTTGATGATGAACCCTGATGCCCTCACCTGGAAGTCGTCATGTTGGTCTTGCTTCATAGCAACATAGCTTTCCCTTGCTCTGTCCTCCTTTTGTTGACCCCATCTGACAAAGATTGGAATGTAAGATGTGTATTAAAATGTGAACATGTCTATCATGGCCTATCATTTACCAGAAGGTGTTGCATTATGACAATTAAAAAGCATTGATTTACTGGCTTATAAACAAAGGCTTCACAAACTTGCAAGCACTATTGTATGCAAGCTGTAAGCCTTAGAACAAACTACACCAATTCATTCTGCTTTATGCACGGTTGTCTAGCTTGAAATTCTCAAGAGATGCACAGTAGGCCTATGCATAGATCTCCTATGAAACTGTTCTGTAATCAATGTACCTTGTTGCCTCAGTGGAGAACTGAGAGGCACGGGGATAGCAAATTCTTTTCATCAAGGATGCAGATGTGCCTGCTCTGGCTGCCTCACTGAAAACTGACGCTGTGACTCTTCCTGCCCTCTGATCAAACCATACTCTAGATTTACTTTGCTCCCTGGTCTCCTCCTCAACTATCAAACACTGGGGGAAAAAAAGTTAGTGACACTTGACTATTTAGAGATTAACCTACCACTTATGTGTTCATATTGACTAAAACTTATTACGTTCAGGAAAATCATCCATAGGAGTACTTTCAAAATGGAAAGGCTTATCATTTATTGCACCTGAACTGATGGAAATATTAAGAGGTGTACCATTACACAGCCTGACCATTAAGGATATTACAATACAATGTAATAAAATTGAAGTAGGCCTATGGCAAACTAAAAGGAGAATGTTTATATTGTTTACCTGTTGCTTCGTTAGATGTAGATCATCAAAGACCTTGGTACTCTCAACCAGCAGCAAGGAAAAGTCCATCTCCAGCTGGGTGCTTGAGTACAGGGTGGAAAGAGGAGTTGGCAAGTCCAGTTGCATCACCTTTGGGATGTACCTGTGAGAGAGAAACAAAAACTAGAAATTTTAAGTGACCATATAAAGTGTCCAGACTATTTATACTGACCAAAGAAAAAGTGTGCAGAGGCCAATATCAAAAATCCCTGTCTTTTAAATGTGACTATAGCTATAGCAGCTTGTGGCCTGGACTCCCAGATAGGCGTCTTCGGTAGCCCGTCAGGTCCAAGCAGGTGCTGCCCGGGGTCCTCCAAGACACGAGGGCCGGGCCCCGCCTTCGACACACACACAAACAAACAGAGCCCGTTACACTTCTGGTTTTGAAACAGTGCAGTATCTTACCTCTGGGAGTGGCCCTCAATGACAGAGAGGATGGCACTCTTCTTTGGTTTGGACTCCCGCAATTCACTGTTATGAAGCGCCTCAAAGAATGCCTGGCAGTCTTTATCTGATGGTCTGATATCAGGAAGACCAGGACCTTGATTTTGGGAGCTTGAACATGGCTCTTCTTTATGAGAGAAACTGATGTTGCAGATCTCTTCATATGGAACCCCTCTGACAGAGTTCATACTAGTCTGAGCCCAAGCACAGGGCTTCTCCGTGCAAGCCTGCCCGTTTTTTATGTCAGCAGCAGCCAACACAGAGTACAGAAGAGCTGCTGCATGAGAGCAGACCTCTCCTAGGCCTGCCTTACAGGTGCAATGAGCCATGAGTACTATCCCATCCTCTTGGACTGTGATCCAGGGATGTGTTGGGGTCACTGAAAGGTTTTGTGAATGCTTCACCTTTAGTTTGGAACGCAAATCGGGAATTATACGTTTAGCAATATAGCCAGATCAATGATGTTTAAGTTATACATAGCATTATCTAAGTAGGGTGGCCTTTTCCTTCACATCAAAAAGGAGGACACTTTGCATACATGGGGTCACGCAAGAAGATATTTGTTTGGTATGATCCGGTTTTAAATTTTAATATGTTTTTACACCAGATTAAATAAAGGTGCATACACATACCACATAGCTAATAATTAATATACAATATATAGCTCATGACGAGCACTTCCAATTCAGATTACATAGGTCTAATAAACATCATACAGAAATTGTTCTTAATGTTTTTATCTGGACAGTGATACACTCAAAGATAAAAGACACAACGCAGAAAGACATCGGTTACATATGTAATATGTTTTCGCTAACAAACGTAAGGTCAGTTTTAAAAAACGAAACACCATTGGCAATTGTTAATTATTATCCTAGCCTTGTAGTAAACACATATCTTACCTTTCCTGTAAAAAGGTACAGCTTCTTCATCTCCAGATGATAAACTCGAGGATCATTCACCCATCCTGATTTAAAATACATGTAAGCTTCCGTGCTTTTGTATGCCTTGAGGGACTCCCCGGTGTATGGAGAAGGATTGTGGACAAGGTATATGTAAATGTCGCCAAAAGAAATGTTTGGCAAGATAACGACCGATTTCAGCGGGGTCAGTAATTGATTGGGAAGTAAATATGGATCAAAACTTAAAATATCAATTTTTTGGGAATAGCGTTGCATTTCTTCATCAGATAGATGAGAGATCATCTGATTAACGGTAGCCAACGCCATTTCACCTGGACTCGGTTGTTGGCGCTATGGTCCTAAAGATGGCCGTCACAACAAAAAGGCCACGTGATTGATACCCATGTATACGGGAGTAACATATACGGAACATCGTATGTTCACTCAAATGTTGGGTATTTTAAGTCCACTATATAGTGCATGAAATTGACCAATGAGAATTTGAACACCACTAAAAAATGGCGAGCACCCTATATAGTGCACTATATCCGTGATGGGGAACGATTTCGAACACAGCTACGCAAACTCATTGCGCCCACTAAAGTTGAGGTGAGGTAAAAAGGAGGCTAAACAGGCAGTTTACAGATTAAGATGTTCAAACGTATTTTAAAAACGTTAAGCAAAAACATGCTTAGATAAAGAGGTTAAAATGTGTTAAGAAATGGGTTTAAAAACGCACAAAGATGTTTAGAATGTTTCAAAAATATGTTTAAAATGTTTCAAACAAATATGATCAGAGATCTTTAAAATGTGTAAAATATGATCAGAGATGTTTAAGATATGATCAGAGATGTTTAAAATGTGTAAAATAATTAAAAGATCTTTCAAAACAGGGATTTGGAAAAAAAAATTGGGGGGGGGGCTCAGCTGAAATTTGTTCTCTGGGGGGGGGGGCTCACTCTCTCATACTTTGAAAACCCCTGGTCTACACACAAAAAACTGAACTATGCATACAATTCTGAAAACTTGAAGCTCATGTATCAACTACAAGACTCCAGACTGCTAAACTCTAAGCACAATTCCACTGTTTTCACATTTTTGCTAAACTCTAAGCCCAAATCTTCTCATTTAGCACACTTGGTTCACCTGGATCACGCCGGCCTTCAAAACGCAACAACTAATTACCAATGAGTCTAACTCACTTCTCACCTGTTCAAACTCAACTGGCAAAACACTTCAATCTTGTGTCAGTGCATAAAAGAGGACTCAGTGAGCTCTACTGTGTCGTAGATATGGTCCTTTGGCCTGATCAGGATTGGAGGTGGGATACATACTGATTTACATGTAGATCTGTTTCACCTCTTTTATATTCTTTCCATTTTTTTGTTGGCCTACAAAAAGCTTTTTGTGGAGTCAGGTCAGCTGAACATTTTACTGTATTACAGTAAAAGAAAATATATTTGCTTTGTTACTTTTTTGTGCTTGTACTTGCACTGATTTCATCATTACATTCCCCGAAAGACATTCTAAACATTTTCTTACTGTAGTGTTTTTCATTTTGCAATTACTGTTCTGTAATTTACCAAAATAGGTAACATTGGTGTATTGTCAGAACAATGTTGCAGCATCAACTGGTGTACAGTATGATTCTGGGAAGCTGGGATTGTGAGTTTAGCCCATTGGAGCTTATTGGATAGACAAATATGCAATGTATCCTATTCTGATACGATTGTGTCAATGCAATATTTATATGATATATTCACAGTATTGTATTACAAAATGGCAACAGTCTTTATACTATATGTACCACCTAATTGCAACTTTAAAAAGAAAAGCTATTGCTACACAATTTTATACATTGGAATATGGTAACATGGCATCAAAAAGTCAAAACATGTAAATAGTATTTTGATGGAAGTGTTTTGAATTGATCACACAAGTGTTTAATTGATGCTCTCTAAGAGATATTAAATTTTTTTTCAATTGCTTCAACACATTTTGCAAAACTTGGCTCATTGTGTCAAAACTCAACACACAAGCAAATAAGACACAACACTGAGAAATATGCCATTCACATCTATGTTAAATTGAAACTCTTCTATCAAAACCAACAATCCTTTGTCAAAATGTCACTCCTATGACAAAATGATATTCACTTGTATCATATGAATACACTTTCAGATCAGCAGCAACACACTAGTGTACTTTATATTAAACACTGCAGTCTTCCATATTCACTGTTTTTATTCAGTTCCACAGAAGGCACGTTTTCACAACAACCAAAAAATCTAATACTCAATACTGTACATTGCAATGCAGTACTTTACAGTTCAGTAAATTCAGTTTAAGCTAAAGTATAACAACAAATACACAACTGTACTGTATATAAACACAGAAAAACATGGCAATTGTGTGTGGGTGGGCTTATGGATCCTCGCCTTACGTGCCGAATCCATCCATGGATTGACCTAACCTCAATGTCTTCGCCTGTTTCATTGCCTGCAGAAGAGGCATGCAGGCATGTGGTTGGCGGTTATATACACTACATCCTCAAGCCGGGTTTAGAAATGGCGAGTATACGACTTCAAATTGTTTATGGTTGGTTTACCAGTTCCGGACCTAAACAGCCCGATGGAAATGAACATTATCCCAGACAACAACAAACCTGGGCTGCTCTGATCTGTCCTGTTCAGCTGCATCATGAAGTGCATCTAGAAGTGTGATGATATGTTGGGTATTGTAACTGCACCATCATTTTTGCATGATGGTGCAGTTACCCTCGAAGGCTTATGGTGGCACACTGATATATTTCCCCTGCGCTGCGCTGGGACGTGCACAATTGCCCTTTGGCCTTATTGTAGCTAGCAGGTGTTCAGTTTTGTAAGTAAGTGTTTTGAGGTGTGTTTTTAAGTATTTTCAATTACCCAATGTGTTGAGTATTTTGAATAGATGTGTTTTCCCAATGATATAATGAGATGCCATTTTTGAAGTAAGTGTCTTATGTTTGAAATAGTGTGTAGTGTGCAGGAGCAAGTGTGTTGCAGAATAGCAACTAAAGTGCAAAGCAGCGCTTTTGTTTAAGGAATGGTTACATGTGTTTAAGGTACAGTAACAAAAACTTCAAGTTGTGTTACTTTGGTCTAAGCATGTGTCTGTAGTGTTCAAGCAATTTTGAAAAAATCTAATTTGATAGATGTGTTTACTGTTTGGTGGAAAAAATCAGTTTTGAGAAGAATTTGTGTAGTTAGTTTGTGTAGATAGTTACTCACAATCCCAGCTTCCCAGAGTCATACTGTACACCTATAGTTGATGCTGCAACATTGTTCTGACATACACCAGTGTTACCTATTTTGGTAAATTTCAGTACACTAATTGCACTGATTAGTTCAGCTGAACTGACTGCATAAAAAGCTTTTCGTAGGCCAACAAAAAATAAAAAAAAGAATATAAATGAGGTGAAACAGATCTACATGTAAATCAGTATGTATCCCACCTCCAATCCTGATCAGGCCAAAGGACCATATCTACAACACAGCAGAGCTCACCGAGTCTTCTTTTATGCTCTGACACATGATTGAAGTGTTTCGCCAGTTGAGTTTGAACAGGTGAGAAGTGAGTTGGACTTATTGGTAATTAGTTGTTGCGTTTTGAAGGCCAGCGTGATCCAGGTGAACCAAGTGTGCTAAATGATGAGATTTGGGCTTAGAGTTTAGCAAAAATGTGAAAACAGTGGAATTGTGCTTAGAGTTTAGCAGTCTGGAGTCTTGAAGTTGATACAAGTGTTCAGAATTGTGTGCATAGTTCCATTTTTTGTGTGTATACAATCGAGAAAAACTGTAATGAACCAAACACTCAGAGGATAAGTGTAGCCTCGGAGTTCCTTGTGACTCTATAGCAACTCAATCACTTTCTGATATTATCGGCACATATTCTTTAATTCACAGCAACAACATATTATACAAAACATTTCTTAATGAAGTCGCTATGGAGCAGGAGGGATGGAAAGAGACAAAGTGTGTGAGAAAGAGCAAGAGAGAGAGAGAGAGATACAGTGACAGAGGTGTTGTTTGGAGAGAGAGAGAGAGCGGGGGGAGTTTCCTCTCCTAATTCCACACCTCATTAAATCCTAATTTCGATGCTTGATATATTTATGCATTGAAACGGAACAACCACCTTCCCAACCAATTACAATGCAGACACCCCCCCTCCCCCCCCCCCATCAGGTAGTAAGACCCCCCCCCCCCCCAGAGTGTTAAGATAACACTCTGCCTCCTCTGGACTTTCCTACCTCGACTCTCCAGAGATACCACAACAACAACACCCTTCTGCTGGAGAGCTCCTCTCAGGGAGGGTGGGGAGGCTCCGTCCCAGGTGGGATCCGGTTACCATTCGCTGTACATTGAGGGCGATAACCCTAACCCTAACCATAACCTTATACTGTCAGAGGGTTTAGGTAAAGAAACCAAGGCAGGCTCAAAATGGAAGCCCAGTGCGCTGAAAGGAATGCATTCTCCCGTTTCCCTCAGAGAGGAACAAACAGGACAGATACCATCGGACCCTCAATCATACGATACGATAAACCACATCATCACAGAGTCTCAAACATTGATACATACATTTACATTAATGCATGTCTAGAATACCAGTAGACCCAGTAGACCTCGGACAATCCAGGTTGGACACAGTCCAACCTGGAGCATCCTGAGACTGTGTCGGAGATCCTGGGTTATTGAGGCACAAGTGACTATTTAAATAATAATAATATTCCAGATGTGATCAAATGTATTTTTTTAATGTAAATCGGACTGTGATTGTTTGTGTGTGTGTGTGTGTGTGTGTGTGTGTGTGTGTGTGTGTGTGTGTGTGTGTGTGTGTGTGTGTGTGAGAGCGTGTGCCGCCACGCGCCGCTCCGGGGCTCTAACCCATCCATCACGCGGCGCGGCTCCTGTCGGCTCCGCGGGTCCGGGCGCCGCTCCCTGAGCTTTGTGGGACGTGATGTATGTGCTGTCGGCCCGCAGTTAATGAAACAGCACCAGGCGCTCACTGTGGCGGTCCCCGGAACGCCATCCCCGTACACCGCTTAGAGACGATGGAGGAGCGCCGGGAAACAACCAATGGCAGCCCCCCCCCCCCCCCTTTTGCTGCACAGACTCCCTCTCTCCATCTCTCCCTCCATCTCTCCCTCCATCTCTCCCTTCATCTCTCCCTCCATCTCTCCCTCCATCCCTCCCTTCATCTCTCCCTCCATCTCTCCCTCCATCCCTCCCTTCATCTCTCCCTCCATCTCTCCCTCCATCCCTCTCTCCATCTCTCCCTCCATCCCTCTCTCCATCTCTCCCTCCATCTCTCCCTCCATCCCTCTCTCCATCTCTCCCTCCATCTCTCCCTCCATCCCTCCCTCCATCTCTCCCTCCATCTCTCCCTCCATCCCTCCCTTCATCTCTCCCTCCATCTCTCCCTCCATCCCTCCCTTCATCTCTCCCTCCATCTCTCCCTCCATCCCTCTCTCCATCTCTCCCTCCATCCCTCTCTCCATCTCTCCCTCCATCTCTCCCTCCATCCCTCTCTCCATCTCTCCCTCCATCTCTCCCTCCATCCCTCCCTCCATCTCTCCCTCCATCTCTCCCTCCATCCCTCCCTTCATCTCTCCCTCCATCTCTCCCTCCATCCCTCTCTCCATCTCTCCCTCCATCTCTCAGATGCAGCATGAAGAGGAGGCTGGGCGAGGGGGGGGGATTCTGGCAGAGGCAGCCTGATGAGGAGGCAGAGAAGGCAGGACATTCCAATACTTTGGACTGTCAAGCCGCACTCTGAAAATGCTGACACTCTCTCACTCACTCTCTCACACACACACACACACACACACACACACACATACATACACACACACACACACACACACACACACACACACACACACACACACACACACACACACACGCAGGCAGGCAGGCAGGCAGGCAGGCAGGCACACACACACACAGTCAGCAGGGAGTCTCGCACACACACACACACACACACACATTCTCTCCATCATCACTCTAATTCCTTTCTCTCCTTCCCATTGTCCGGTTTATTGTGTGTGTGTGTGTGTGTGTGTGTGTCTGTGTGAGTGTGTGCCTGTGTATGTGTGTGTGTGTGTGTGTGTGTGTGTGTGTGTGTCTGTGTGAGTGTGTGCCTGTGTATGTGTGTGTGAGTGTGTGTGTGTCTGAGCACGTGAGGGATTACGGTATGCGTTTCCCCCTCCAGTACATCCATCTAGCCACTCGAGGGAAAAGCACCAGTGTATATCTGTGTGTGAGTGTGTGTGTGTCTGAGCACATATATTTATATATACAGGGCCGGCGCTCGGCATAGGCGACCGCCTAGTCAATTAAAATATACAAAACAAACGGAGAAGGGAGGGGGCGCGGGAGCAATCGCCAGGGCGCCCCGAAACCGTCACCATAGTACGCAGGACAATGCAACAACCCCCCCGCTCGGAAGACCTGTCCAGGGCACAAGTTGATGTCGAGTCGCCTAGGGCGCCGAAACGGCCAGCGCCGGCTCTGTATATATATATGAATGTATATCTGTATCTATATATATATATTTATATGTATATATATATAGATATATATATATAGATATATATATATAGTGAGTGTTTAGCCGTGTACGGTAAAGGAGGCTACGAGCCTCGAATACGACCATAGTCCTCACAGTGGTACTGTAGTATAGCTAAGGTATATACTACATACTAATGTAGTATATAATAATGTAGTTATAGTGGCTATAGTATAGTAGTTATACTAGTTATAGTATGGTAGTGTAGTCAATATACAATATATATATTAAAAAGTAAAACTCAGTGTAATTGAATCTTCTTAATACATTTATATATGTATTTATAATTTTGATATTAGTGAAGGATAGAGCATAAACTCGTCTTCACTAGCTAGGTAGGTTGAGTAATCCATCTGTTTTTTCAACAGTGAGATTATTAGAGGATTTTTATTTCCCGTTAATGTGCTTATGTGTCCTGTGAAACCATAGGGTCTTTTTTATTTGCTTTATGGGGCAGACGTCGCCTGGATAGGACTAGTGATCCCACAGGCCAGGTCATTAACCCAGGGTTAATACACAACATTTAAAAACATTTAACATTTGGAATTCAACAAAACAAACTTGACTTGGGAGAAGAGGACAGGGTATCAGCCTTAACCTCAGCGTTACAACATGGAAACGCTGAGTGGAGTGAAGGCTCTGTGATGAGGGAGAGAAGGCTCTGTGATGGGGGGGAGAAGGCTCTCTGATGGGGGAGAGAAGGGAAAGAAAAGGCTCTGTGATGGGGGAGAGAAGGCTCTGTGATGGGGGAGAGAAGGGAGAGAGAAGGCTATGTGATGGGGGAGAGAAGGCTCTGTGATGGGGGAGAGAAGGGAGAGAAAGGCTCTGTGATGGGGGAGAGAAGGCTCTCTGATGGGGGAAGGAAGGCTCTGTGATGGGGAGAGAAGGCTCTGTGATGGGGGAGAGAAGGGAGAGAGAAGGCTATGTGATGGGGGAGAGAAGGCTCTGTGATGGGGGGGAGAAGGGAGAGAAAAGGCTATGTGATGGGGGAGAGAAGGCTCTGTGATGGGGGAGAGAAGGGAGAGAAAAGGCTCTGTGATGGGGGGGAGAAGGCTCTGTGATGGGGGAGAGAAGGGAGAGAAAAGGCTCTGTGATGGGGTAGAGAAGGCTCTGTGATGGGGGAGAGGAGGGAGAGAAAAGGCTCTGTGATGGGGGGGAGAAGGCTCTGTGATGGGGGGGAGAAGGCTCTGTTATGGGGGAAGGAAGGCTCTGTGATGGGGGAGAGAAGGCTCTGTGATGTGGGAGAGAAGGCTCTGTGATGGGGGAGAGAAGGCTCTGTGATGGGGGGGAGAAGGCTCTGTGATGGGGGAGAGAAGGCTCTGTGATGTGGGAGAGAAGGCTCTGTGATGGGGGAGAGAAGGCTCTGTGATGGGGGGGAGAAGGCTCTGTGATGGGGGAGAGAAGGCTCTGTGATGTGGGAGAGAAGGCTCTGTGATGGGGGAGAGAAGGCTCTGTGATGGGGGGGAGAAGGCTCTGTGATGGGGGAGAGAAGGCTCTGTGATGTGGGAGAGAAGGCTCTGTGATGGGGGAGAGAAGGCTCTGTGATGGGGGGGAGAAGGCTCTGTGATGGGGGAGAGAAGGCTCTCTGATGGGGGAGGGCCACAGCCCCTCCCACTTTATATGCGGACCCCAAGACCAGCGATCTGTTTCCACGGCGATCGATACATGACTGGAAGCAGAAAGCCAACCTCACCCCGGCAGAGTGCATAATCAATAGGCCAGCTCTCCGTAATTAAAGTGCCACATTAATATGTCTCCCCCTGAAGTGATGCTATGAGGGGGAGGGAGACCAGAGGAGAGAGGGGGAGAGATGACAAGATTAGAGGGAGGAAAGGAGGAGAGGAATGAGGGAGACAAGTGAGCAGACAAAAGTAATGGACGGAGATAGCAAAACGCAGCCTAAATGTGGGAGTGGAATTGCCAGCGTTAGTATGGATGTGTGGCTCTGGATACAGCTCCTCATACATCAGTCTTTCACTGACTCGTGGCGCTTGAAATAATTGATTGAACAGAATCACTAAGTGAACCTCAGACACCTTTACTAAGTGGAACTCAGTCACCTTTACTAAGTGGACCTCAGAACACCTTAACTAAGTGGAACTCAGTCACCTTCACTAAGTGGACCTCAGAACACCTTAACTAAGTGGACCTCAGTCACCTTTACTAAGTGGACCTAAGAACACCTTAACTAAGTGGAACTCAGTCACCTTCACTAAGTGGACCTCAGAACACCTTAACTAAGTGGACCTCAGTCACCTTCACTAAGTGGACCTCAGAACACCTTAACTAAGTGGACCTCAGTCACCTTTACTAAGTGGACCTCAGAACACCTTAGCTAAGTGGAACTCAGTCACCTTTACTAAGTGGACCTAAGAACACCTTAACTAAGTGGACCTCAGAACACCTTAACTAAGTGGACCAAAGACAGGATCAGACCAGGGACCACTCGCAGTCATTTGTGGATGCACAATTTGCATACACTCATAGACACACCAATACCATGCCATATGCGTGCGTGCATGCATGCGTGCGTGCGTGTGTTTGTGTGTGTGTAAGTGTGCGTTTGCGTGTGTGTACTGCTTCTCCTCCCTCTCCCTCACTTGGTATTTGGGCCGTTCCTCTGAAAGCGTTGTCCTTTCAGGACAGAAGAGAGAAAAGGAAGAGAGTGATAAAGGGGGGAGGGGAGGGGGGCTGCTAATTGATTAACTATGAGGGAAGGCCAGCAGCTTTATTTCACCAGCCTCTCCTCACCTCCATACCGGAGTGGAGGCAACAGAGAATTCAACGACACACTCCGTTAGGCCTTATGGCAGAGAGCTTGGATCAGCCCTGTCTGCTCCTCAGAACAGCCTCATAAAGACCTCTCCTCAAGTTCTCCTAATGAATGCCTTCTCCTCCTGTTCTCCTCATGAAGACCTCTCCTCCTGTTCTCATAAAGACCTCTCCTCCTGTTCTCCTCATAAAGACCTCTCCTCCTGTTCTCCTCATAAAGACCTTCTCCTCCTTTTCTCCTCATAAAGACCTTCTCCTCCTGTTCTCCTCATAAAGACCTTCTCCCCCTGTTCTCCTCATAAAGACCTTCTCCTCCTGTTCTCCTCATAAAGACCTCTCCTCCTGTTCTCATAAAGACCTCTCCTCCTGTTCTCCTCATAAAGACCTCTCCTCCTGTTCTCCTCATAAAGATCTTCTCCTCCTTTTCTCCTCATAAAGACCTTCTCCTCCTGTTCTCCTCATAAAGACCTTCTCCTCCTGTTCTCCTCATAAAGACCTTCTCCTCCTGTTCTTCTCATAAAGACCTCTCCTCCTGTTCTCCTCATAAAGACCTTCTCCTCATAAAGACCTTCTCCTCCTGTTGTTCTCATAAAGACCTTCTCCTCCTGTTCTCCTCATAAAGACCTCTCCTCCTGTTCTCCTCATAAAGACCTTCTCCCCCTGTTCTCATAAAGACCTTCTCCCCCTGTTCTCATAAAGACCTTCTCCTCCTGTTCTCCTCATAAAGACCTTCTCCTCCTGTTCTCCCCATAAAGACCTTCTCCTCCTGTTCTCCTCATAAAGACCTTCTCCCCCTGTTCTCATAAAGACCTCTCCTCCTGTTCTCCTCATAAAGACCTCTCCTCCTGTTCTCCTCATAAAGACCTTCTCCTCCTGTTCTCCTTATAAAGACCTTCTCCCCCTGTTCTCATAAAGACCTCTCCTCCTGTTCTCCTCATAAAGACCTTCTCCTCCTGTTCTCCTCATAAAGACCTCTCCTCCTGTTCTCCTCATAAAGACCTTCTCCTCCTGTTCTCCTCATAAAGGCCTTCTCCTCCTGTTCTCCTCATAAAGACCTTCTCCCCCTGTTCTCATAAAGACCTCTCCTCCTGTTCTCCTCATAAAGACCTTCTCCTCCTGTTCTCCTCACTAAGACCTCTCCTCCTGTTCTCCTCATAAAGACCTTCTCCCCCTGTTCTCATAAAGACCTTCTCCTCCTGTTCTCCTCATAAAGACCTTCTCCTCCTGTCCTCCTCATAAAGACCTCTCCTCCTGTTCTCCTCATAAAGACCTTCTCCCCCTGTTCTCATAAAGACCTTCTCCTCCTGTTCTCATAAAGACCTTCTCCTCCTGTTCTCCTCATAAAGACCTTCTTATCCGGTTCTCCTCATAAATACCTTCTCCTCCTGTTCTCCACCTCATAAAGACCTTCTCCTCCTGTTCTCCTGCTGTTCTCCTCATGAAGACCTTCTCATCCTGTTCTCCTGCTGTTCTCCTCATAAAGACCGTATCCTCCTCCTGGGTGATTGTGAGAGAGGGAGGGAGGGAGTGACTTTTACAATCAGTTTGTGTGCGTGTACGTGTGTGTGTCTCTGTGTGTGTGTGTGTGTGTGTGTGTTTGTGTGTGTGTGTGTGTGTGTGTGTGTGTGTGTGTGTGTGTGTGTGTGTGTGTGTGTGTGTTTGTGTGTGTGTGTGTGTGTTTGTGTGTGTGTGTGTGTGTGTGTGTGTGTGTGTGTGTGTGTGTGTTAGTTATTCCTCTAAGGGAATTGCTGTGTTTTAATGGTTCAGTTTATGGTCCTGATCTGAGATCGCTGTGCTCTCTGAGACCCCAGACTGGACAGACCTCATCTGACTCATGTCAGAAGATGGAAATGATTCACTGAACCGTGACAGACTCCGTGACAGTTTGTTTTACCCTGCTCGGTCTGCTATATGTTAGGTAAAATGATTGAAAGCAAGATCCTTTTTGATTCCGTATGTGAGCTTATCCAGAAGGGTGTGGCTGTGTCTGATGTCACAACTCTCCCCATGTTTAGTCAGGTATTCAATGCAGACTTATTGCGGCCTAAATCACAGTCTAAACCACAGAATTCCAGAATAGTGTTCATCTCTTTTGTTGACGGTCTTAGTTCTCATTCTTGTAGCTGTGTTTCACTATTATAGTTTCAAAGGCTGTAGAGGCCTGTAGTAGAGTAAAGACCCTAACAACTAACACAAAGGAAACTTCAGTAACACAAGGAGGGAAATCAAGGTGTCTGATAATGTTACTGATGGCCAACTCAGTGAGATCATCAGTCTGTCAACCACTCAGGCAAGACAGCAGAAATCCCTGGGAGCTAATCAAGAAATGAATACAATAAAGAAACCTAATTTAGTCGCCAAAATTCCCCACAGGCTCAAGAGACAACTGAACCACCAAGGAATCACATCTGGAGAAAACACTCCAATATACACATATAATATCACCCATGTATTATTGGGAATACATGACATACATACTACAACCGAAATCTATTGTAATACTGAGTGTTATACTACAACCTGTATCTATACTAATACTGAGTGTAATATTAAAACCTGTATCTATACTAGGACTTAGTGTAATATTACAACCTGTATCTATACTAATACTGAGTGTGATACTACAACCAGTATCTATACCAATAATGAGTGTAATACTATGACCAGTATCTATAGTAATACTGACAGTATTACTAAAACCAGTATCTATAGTAATATTGACTGTAACACTACAACCAGTATCTATACTAATAATAAGTGCAATACTAAAACCAGTATCTAAACTAATACAGAGTGTAATTCTACAACTAGTATCTATACTAATACTGTGATTAATACTACAACCAGTATCTATACGAATACTGAGTGTAATACTACAACCAGTATCTATACTAATACTGAGTGTAATACCATAACCAGTATCTATACTAATACTGAGTGTAATACTATAACCAGTATCTATAGTAATACTGAGTGTAATACTACAACCAGTATCTATACTAATACTGAGTGTAATACTATAACCAGTATCTATAGTAATACTGAGTGTAATACAACAACCAGCATCTACATTAATACTGAGTGTAATGCTACAACCAGTATCTATGCTAATACTGAGTGTAATACTATAACCAGTATCTATAGTAATAGTGAGTGTAATACAACAACCAGCATCTATATTAATACTGAGTGTAATACTATAACCAGTATCTATACTAATACTGAGTGTAATACTATAACCAGTATCTATAGTAATACTGAGTGTAATACTACAACCAGTATCTATAGTAATACTGAGTGTAATACTATAACCAGCACCTATATTTATACTGAGTGTAATACTACAACCAGCATCTATACTAATACTGAGTGTAATACTATAACCAGTATCTATACTAATACTGAGTGTAATACTATAACCAGTATCTATACTAATACTGAGTGTAATACTATAACCAGTATCTATAGTAATACTGAGTGTAATACTACAACCAGTATCTATAGTAATACTGAGTGTAATACTATAACCAGCATCTATATTTATACTGTGTGTAATACTAAAACCAGTATCTATACTGATACTGAGTGTAATACTATAACCAGTATCTATACTAATACTCAGTGTAATACTATAACCAGTATCTATAATAATACTGAGTGTAATACAACAACCAGCATCTATATTAATACTGAGCGTAATACTACAACCAGTATCTATACTAATACTGAGTGTAATACTATAACCAGCATCTATATTAATACTGAGTGTAATACTATAACCAGCATCTATAGTAATACTGAGTGTAATACTATAACCAGTATCTATAGTAATACTGAGTGTAATACTATAACCAGTATCTATAATAATACTGAGTGTAATACAACAACCAGCATCTATATTAATACTGAGTGTAATACTACAACCAGCATCTATAATAATACTGAGTGTTATACTATAACCAGTATCTATACTAATACTGAGTGTAATACAACAACCAGTATCTATGCTAATAATAAGTGCAGTACTAAAACCAGTATCTAAACTAATACAGAGTGTAATTCTACAACTAGTATCTATACTAATACTGTGATTAATACTACAATCAGTATCTATACGAATACTGAGTGTAATACTACAACCAGTATCTATACTAATACTGAGTGTAATACTATAACCAGTATCTATAGTAATACTGAGTGTAATACTACAACCAGTATCTATACTAATACTGAGTGTAATACTATAACCAGTATCTATACTAATACTGAGTGTAATACTATAACCAGTATCTATAGTAATACTGAGTGTAATACAACAACCAGCATCTACATTAATACTGAGTGTAATACTACAACCAGTATCTATGCTAATACTGAGTGTAATACTATAACCAGTATCTATAGTAATACTGAGTGTAATACAACAACCAGCATCTATATTAATACTGAGTGTAATACTATAACCAGTATCTATACTAATACTGAGTGTAATACTATAACCAGTATCTATAGTAATACTGAGTGTAATACTACAACCAGTATCTATAGTAATACTGAGTGTAATACTATAACCAGCACCTATATTTATACTGTGTGTAATACTACAACCAGTATCTATACTAATACTGAGTGTAATACCATAACCAGCATCTATACTAATACTGAGTGTAATACTATAACCAGTATCTATAATAATACTGAGTGTAATACAACAACCAGCATCTATATTAATACTGAGTGTAATACTACAACCAGAATCTATACTAATACTAAGTGTAATACTATAACCAGTATCTATACTAATACTGAGTGTAATACAACAACCAGTATCTATGCTAATACTGAGTGTAATACTATAACCAGTATCTATAGTAATACTGAGTGTAATACAACAACCAGCATCTATATCAATACTGAGTGTAATACTATAACCAGTATCTATACTAATACTGAGTGTAATACTATAACCAGTATCTATAGTAATACTGAGTGTAATACTACAACCAGTATCTATAGTAATACTGAGTGTAATACTATAACCAGCATCTATATTTATACTGTGTGTAATACTAAAACCAGTATCTATACTGATACTGAGTGTAATACTATAACAAGTATCTATAGTAATACTGAGTGTAATACTATAACCACCTTCTATATTAATACTGAGTGTAATACTATAACCACCTTCTATATTAATACTGAGTGTAATACCGTACTGCTGTCCTGTTTACTCCAGGCTTTGTTCCACCATCACAATAGAGGAGCAAACTTCTGAGTCAAGGTGCCACCAAACTCCCGACCCACCAGGTATTTGACTACCCCTTCTTTCAGCATTGAACATTTTCCGCATCACATATTCCTGAGGGTATTAAATATAAGATGCTGACCAGACTATTCTACCAACAATAGGCGTCCATTTTTTGCTAACATCAAAGCTAGTGAGTGAGGCTGCATCTTGAATTCTTTCTCAAACAGCATCATGTTTGCATGCATGCCTAGACCCCCCCCACACACACACACACACCACCTCACTCTCTCTCACACACACACACACACGCACACACACAAACACACACACCCCACCCACACAAACACACACAAACACACACACACACACATACACAACCTCACTCACTCTCACACACACACACACACGCACACACACAAACACACACACCCCACCCACACAAACACACACAAACACACACACACACACACACACACAACCTCACTCACTCTCACACACAGACATATAACATCACACACACACAC
>NC_136944.1:1695623-1740623 GCF_949987615.1 Pollachius pollachius
CACACACACACACACTCAAATACGCACACAGCAACAATGGTAAGGGTTAGATGTGTGTGTGTGTGTGTGTGTGTGTGTGTGTGTGTGTGCGTGTGTGTGTGCACGTGTATGTGCGTGTGAGTGTGTGTGTGTGTATGAGAGTATGTGTTGGTGTGGGTGTATGTGTATGTGTGTGTGTGTGTGTGTGTGTGAGTCAGTACGTTTACATGACACTCAAGAAAGTCGAATTATTGGCTAAATCCAACTATGATTGGATTATTAAAATGCATGTTTACACCTTAGTCAGACTATAATCTAATCGAATCGAGTTACTCATAGTCGAATTAAGACACCTAGATTATTCGATTGTTAGTCGAATTAATGGTGTGTTCCCAAGGGTGGATTACCACACGGGCATGAAGCAACGGTGAATGGTTGTAACGGTGAACTCTAAGTGGAACAGCTAAGCGAAAATAATAAAAATATATATATATATTAATTTGCTGTTGACTTTTTGATTCTGAGGCCGCCGTGCCTGCGCAGTTTACTTTACTTAGCTTTCTTATTGAACAGAAAATTATATTTTACTATTCTTATACTATTATAAACTAACGAATCTATTCGTCCAAATCGCCAAAAATGGCAACCCTTGTAAATCCTTTTTTGTTTAAATAAAGTTGCATTTATTTGTAATAATTATTGTGATGTTGCCTTATGTTCCACAAATCATGCTGAGTTGCAGGTTAATGTATAGGCCAATGACTTAGTTAGGCTATTATTATCGCCAAAGAGTGTGTGTATCTGGGTGTGTGTGTTTGTGTTGGAAGGGGAAGGGGAGGGGGGGGGCCTGTGGAGTCTACGTGCCCAGGGGCCCGATATCTCATAATCCGTCTATGTGTGTTCCTGAATCCTCGAACGCCCGATTTCCGAATCGAAAGTCGAAGATCTTCCAGCTTTCTTGCGGCATTTCTCGAAGGCACGCCCCCTTTTTGTCTTCATCTTTCGAAAATCTGATGGTGTGTTCCTGAATCCTCGAACGCCAGTCTTCCGAGTTGAAAGTCGAAGATCTCCCAGCTTTCTTGCGGCATTTCTCGAAGGCATGCCCCCTTTTTGTCTTCATCTTTCGATAATCTGAGAGTAGACCGAGAGCAGTGATGACACTCTCAACAAAATGGCTGTGCCCGTGAAGAGATTTTATTTTTTTATATTTGTACCACGTATGTCATTTTATGTTGATTTTAAATGCTCTTACACACCTGATTACAATGCTAATTTATTCCGGTCACCAATTTATGCATTGCATGGTCTTGCCTTGCGTGCAATACAATGTAAAGTTGTGTTGTTCGTTTTCGGCCTGGTTTTCTAAATAGGCTAATGTAGCTAACAATAAACAACGACTAGCCAATTTCATGCCACAATCACAAAGACGAACAGGAACGCTATGAATGCTCCGAGACAGGAAGTGACATCAGACGTGCAACTCGGAAGGCTGGCGTCCAAGGATTCAGGAACACACCATAAGCGTGCACGTAAGGGATCGGATCGCATGGAATCGGATTTTGCTTTCTGCGCATGCTCGAGATTTTTCCCGGGGTCCGTGATCCGGAAGTATAAGGAGACGATAGTCATGTTGTTGTCGCCGTCGGAAAACGAGAGACGACAATTTATTTAAAAAGGTGGCGAAAAAGATGGAGGAAGCCAGTGTTGTGCCAATGTAGTTACCCCCTATAAGAAGTGTATCATCATCAACAGGCATTCAGTACCAGAGATGGGACAAAGTCACTGTTTGGCAAGTCCCAAGTAAGTCTCAAGTCTTAGCAGTCAAGTCGAGTCGAGTCCCGAGTCAAGACAGGGAAAGGCAAGTCGAGTCCAAGTCCAAGTCCCAAACTTTTTCAAGTCCTTAACAAGTCACCATGTACTTTTTACTTAATAATGTCATTATTAGGCTATTGATCATAATTTCAACATATCACTCATAATGTACAGTGTAATTTCTTATCAATAGTTATAATATGTTCAATGTTTCTGTCTTCAAAAATGTTATGATATGCGCATGCGCCAAAATCCTATGTTGTCTCCGAGGAGAAGTGAGAGTGGATGGTGGGTTTGAATTGCTACGGAAGGCACCACTGTGACCCTAAAGTTGGTAAAGCCACCCCTGACTAGTGCGGCATATGAGCTATGTATGGATGTCTGAAAGGACTGCTTGAGTATATGTCAGTTACAGTATGCCACAATTATCCTTTCAACACTTTGTTTTTTTAAATAATGAGTCTCAATGTTTAATCTGCATTAAAAAAACTCAAATCTGTTGCTTCCCCAAATGACTTCAGGATATGCAATAGCTCCAGAAGGACAGTTCCTTGTGCCCCACTCTTTCCAGGACCTGGCACAGTGCTGTCTTGTCACAATGCAGGGCCGCCTTTACCTGTCTCAGTTGTGAATTCCACTGCGTTTTTTTATCGCTCCCCAAACTCAGCCTCAAATGCATCTTTGAAGGTTGAACTGGTATGCAGCAGTGAACTTATTTTGGTCAGCTTTGAGAGAGCAGGAGCTGTCACTTTGGTTTCCTTTAATCCATCCCCAACCACAAGTTGGAGCGAATGAGCAAAGCACTGCAATCGTGTTTGCTCGCCCATGGCAGCATTGACATTCTCCATATCATATAATGAGAGGTCATTCCAGAGCTCAGGCCCGTCAATTTCCTCATCGGTGTCTTCAACCTCGCTGGGGAAGCACACTGTAAAAGCTTTTTTCAATTTCGCTGCATTGTCAGAAAGTATGAAATCCAGCTTCTCCTTGATTTTAAAATCTTTACAGATGCTTTCGAAAAGCTCACGTATTCTTTCAGCAGTATGTGGGCCTTTGAAACGATCACATGAGAGGAGATTCGACGTTAATTGGAGAGACGCCAAGATCGTTTATTGGCCTGTGGCATGTGCCACCGCGACCACTGACATACCATGACATAAGCCATTCAGGAACGGCATATGCCATTCAGGAACGGCATATGCCATTTAGGATCAGTAACTGCCGTTCAGGTGGAACGGCATATGCCGTTGAGGAATGGCATATGCCGTTTAGGAACGGTTACTGCCGTTCAGGTGGAACTGCATCTGCCATCCAGGAACGGCATATGCCGTTCTGGAACGGTAAATGTCGTTCAGGTGGAACGGCTAATGCCGTTCAGGAACGGTAACTGCCGTTCGGGTGGAACGGCATATGCCGTTCAGGAACGGTAACTGCCGTTCCAAACAATGCTATATGACACCAGCACGCCCCGCCTCCTCCGTGTAATTTCAACACAAGTATTGCCGTAAATGTAAAGCTATATATTTGGTCTTTATCGACACTATATCACAACATAGAGCCGTAAATAAAGGGATTTATACATTTCTCTTGTCCGTTCTGTTGTTAGGAGATGTGCGATCTGTTTGTTGTTGCTTTTGAAATGACAGATGCTTTTGAAAACAGCCAGACTTGCTGTGACGGTAGTTAGCATAGCCACCTAAACAGGTCTTACTAATCGATAACAGAGATTTAGAGCTATAGTCTATGACTACAGAGGCAGGTCCCTATATCTACCATGGGGTGTAACTGTAGCCTATGGCTAGACAGTCATCCATTTTTCCACTCGTGTTTTATCAAGGTGTCCTAGTAGCTTAGCCTATATAGCCTACTGTATGACTGCTTCAGCTCATAACTTCAATAGGCCAAATATTAAGTTTTGCATTTGTTCTTATTGGTGTTTAACCCAAAGATTGAAGTAGGCCAACAGGTTCCTATCATTTAACACTGATCCAGTGTCATAAACCTTCTATACCGACATGATCCAGTGGTATCATGGCATATAGGCCAACCGTTGTTAATGTTGATCGGAAGTTCCATTTCCAACTGGAACCACCGTTTTTCCGCTGGCATGCTGCTCATGTGAAATGGTAATTACCAGTTTATACTGGCACCTACCGTTTTTCCACTGGCATGCCACTCATGTAAAATGGTAATTACCAGTTTATACTGGCACCTACCGTTTTTCCACTGGCATGCCACTCATGTAAAATGGTAATTACCAGTTGATACTGGCACCTACCGTTTTTCCACTGGCATGCCACTCATGTAAAATGGTAATTACCAGTTGACACTGGCACCTACCGTTTTTCCACTGGCATGCCACTCATTTAAAATGGTATTTACCATTTCGTACTGGCTCCTACCGTTTTTTCACTGGCATTTCACACCTGTCCTGTGGTATTTGCCCGTTCATACTCGCATACCACTCATGATTCAGCTACATAATCATTTTTATAACAAAATATATACAGATTTTTGTTTGGCATACACGATGGAAACATAAATTAACAATGTCAAAAGTGTGAAAACTAAAATTCAAGTAAAATAAGTAAGATACAATTGAATAAAGAAGTGTGGCAATGGTGAATGTTGCGGGCAGGCTGGGTCTAGGCTGGGTCTTCTTTCGTGGGTCGGAAATTCTATGGTGATGAGAAACAACACATTACTATGTCTGAATTTACTTATTAAAAATTATCTAAGCAAAAAGTTTGATAAGGCTGACCTCAGCATTCACGCCTTTCATCATCTCAGATGCATGGTGTCTCCTCAGAGTTAACACTTAAATTTAAAAAAATACATTCCAATCCAAACAACATTATTGTGTAATGCCATACCTTCCTTTTTTTCCACAGCAATACCTGGAAATACAGAAGGGGGAAATAATACAGTCACATGTAGGGCATCACAGAGAGTATACAAATAGCCTAATGTAATACTTTGCCTACTGACAATCCAATATCTGTCTTACCGTGATTTTTTTGCAAGTGGTACATAAATATGTTATTCCTTGTAAATGGTCGATATCCACAGAAATGGCAGTGGTAATGGCTTATTTTAGTATCTGCGGTATCCTTGCAGAAGCATGCCACCACAAACTTTTCTGTGGAATAAAGAACAAATAAACTCACCAGTACTTGGTTTTGTAGTTAAATGCTACTCTTATTAACTTCAATATAGTCATGTGTCTTGATACCTGTGGTTTGATCCACGAAATAGATTGCCTTTTTGAGGTGTTTTTTCCGTAGATGGTCGTCATTGGCCAGTTGTTTCGTCCGACAGAACACACACTCCTCAGTAGTGCAACAAAAATGTGTCCACGTCTGTAAAAGCCTGATGAGAACCTGTAACAGGCAAAATAGTTCTGACAATGGCTAGACGCACACACTGCAGGGTATGGGGTATGGGGTTAAGGGGTAAAAAAAAAGAAAACCTAGGCCTACATGGTTTTTAATGTAATTCTATCTACATGTGCAGTCCATTTACTATTAACATAATGTAACATGTAGGCTATTAGGCAATTTTCGCTGCATACAAGACTTAAGTCGTATCTAATGTTAGCAAAAATATCAAGTATCAAGTATATCACCATTTAACATGAGTGACATGCCTGTGGAAAAATGGTAGGAGCCAGTATGGAATGGTAATTACCATTTTACATGAGTGGCATGCCAGTGGAAAAACGGTAGGTGCCAGTATAAACTGGTAATTACCATTTAACATGAGTGGCATGCCAGTGGAAAAACGGTAGGTGCCAGTATAAACTGGTAATTACCATTTCACATAATTGGCATGCCAGCGAAAAACGGTTGGCCTATATGCCATGATACCACTGGATCATGTCGGTATAGAAAGGTTTATGACACTGGATCAGTGTTACATGATAGGAACCTGTAGGCCTACTTCCATTTTTGGGTTAAACACCAATAAGAACAAATGCAAAACTTAATATTTGGCCTATTGAATAGTTATGAGTTGAAGCAGTCATACAGTAGGCTATATAGGCTAAGCTACTAGGACACCTTGATAAAACACGAGTGGAAAAATGGATGACTGTCTAGCCATAGGCTACAGTTCCACCCCATTGTAGATATAGGGACCTGCCTCTAGTCATAGACTATAGCTCTAAATCTCTGTTATCGATTAGTCAGACCTGTTTAGGTGGCTAGGCTAACTACCGTCACCGGAGCAAGTCCGGCTTTTTTTCAAAAGCATCTGTCATTTCAAAAGCAACAACAAACTGATCGCACATATCCTAACAACAGAACGGGCAAGAGAAACGTATGAATCCCTTTATTTACGGCATTATGTTGTGATATATTGTCGATAAAGACCAAATATATATAGCTTTACATTCACGGCAATACTTGTCTTGAAATTATACGGAGGAGGCGGGGCGTGCTGGTGTCATATACCATTGTTGGGAACGGCAGTTACCGTTCCTGAAGAAAAACATGCGGCAAGATTTTGACTTGTGGCGCGGCATGAACGCCCTGTCAAGGGCGAGCACGTTCACGAGGATTTTCAGCGCGACACTGACAGCCAATCAGCGTTCACTCCCTGAGTGACGTAACCGGTTAAACGCCAATCAGCGTTTAACCGGCCAACCGTTCCCTTCAGTGCAGTCCGCACGCAGTGAACCACAGCAGGAGAAAGTGATTGTTGCCGTTTGCGACTCCCGGAGCTCTATATGGAATAGTATGTTATCTTATATAACATAATATATAAATATCTATATAATATAATATATATCCCGGCCAAAAGGACGGATGGCCGTAGCGGGGGCGAGCTCTTGTGGGGATTGGGCTTCGCAGGGTTTGTTCAAGTTACCGGCGTTGCTGTGGTTACCGGTCTTGTGTGTTCCAACAGTTTATTAGCGGTGGTATCTAATTAATCGCTGTCTAATCAATACTTCATTCACTGCCTCTTCCGTGGTCATTACAATGTAATGAATAGACTGCGTCGGGTTCACCGACGTCTCAAGTGGAAGTTGGCGTTAGTTCTAGCTGGGCTTAATCAACAAAGCGCCGCCTTCGTTAGCGACTTTGATGGAATACCCCTCATTGTTACACCATACATAATTAGCCTCAACTTACCTTTCTTTGTGCAGCCTCAGGTGGCGAACAAAGTTGGAGGTTGATGCTTCACCGTCCGAAATCTTCGCACCACACGTTTTGCATTTTGCAATGCGTTTTCTGTCTTGCACGCAGTAGTATTTAACCGCAAATGTAATTATTCATTCATTCATCTTCTCTCCTACTCCATCAACTCTGCTGTTGTTGTTCTTCGTTGATTCGTGGATATTTCTGCATACGGCACGTCATGCACGAGGGAGTGGCTAGGCGCCAATGATGCGGAAGCAAATCTCTCCTTGTTCCTCTGGGCCATTGAGCAGTTTTCTTAAGAATGAATGGGCGGCCATTTTTCAGTCTGCTGTCCGTTCTTTAATATGTCCATGGTTGATTCACATATGTTTTGATTTTTGTTTTGATTTGAAACGCGCAATGACATTGCAGTGACATCTAGTGCCATTAGATGTCACTGCAATGCCATTGCGTGTTTTAAATCAAAACATATGTTTAACTCTAATCCAGTGTTTCTCAACCTTTTGTCAGTCACGGTACCCTTTACATGAAGGAAAAATCTCAAGGCACCCCAAACTTTCTTTCTTTCTTTTTTTTTTTTTTAATATAGATTAACATTCAAATACATACTGTCTCTGAAGACCAACAAATGCATAACACATGTACATATGCATAACACATGCATAACAAATGCATACTACAACACGCACGCACACCCACCCACCCATCCACACACCCACCCATCCACACACCCACACCCACTTTTTACACACTTTTTACACATTTTATATTAAACAAATCGTTTTATTATGGTTATTTATACTGGTTTTAAATTAGATAAGGGAGGTGATAACAGCAGGCCAGTGCACATTTTAACTAACTATTTACATATCAAACAAAACTTTTAATCCTAAATTACACACACACACACACACACACACACACACACACACACACACACACACACACAGAGGAGTGTGACTTACACTCAGTGAGAGACTTGGGCCTGCGAGGAAGCACACAACCGCTCTATTCTTGCAGGAATGGATGAGAGACACACACGTAGCTCCTGGTCCACAGCTCTCAGTTTAGCGCACCATTGTGCATCTGCAATTAACTCTGCATATGCAGAATTCTCTCCTGATAGGAACACTCGGAGCTCTTCTCTTAACTCGTACAGCCTGTCCAAAACCTTTCCGCGTGAAAGCCAGCGGACAGCCGTGTGCAACAACAAGCTCTGATGCTCGGCTCCCATTTCGTTACATAGGATGGAAAAAAGACGTGACTTCAACGGCCGTGCCTTTATGAAATTAACTATGCACACTGCCCCGTCCAGTACATCGGAAAGTTCTTTTGGCAAAGTCTTTGCAACTAGTGCCTCTCTGTGAAGGAAACAATGCGTGGTGCGAACATGTTGGTTTTGCGCTCTGATCCTGCTGATGAAACCTTTGGCATTGCCGGTCATCGCAGCAGCGCCATCGGTGCAAACGCTGTTACAATTTCTCCAACTTAGACCTCCCTGTTCAAGGTACTCTGTTGTTACACGGTATATTTCCTCTCCCGTTGTGTTGTGCGGCAAACACTTGCAAAATAAAAAATTATCATGAATTTCTCCTCCATCAATAAATCTCACAAATCCCAAAAGCTGAGCGTGGCCACTCACGTCTGTTGATTCATCAACTTGTAAAGAGAATTTACCACTTAGTCTGATTTTCTCTAAGACCACGTCTTCAATGTCTGCCGACATGTCATTAATGCGCCTTCCAATGGTAGAGTTCGAAAGTGGCACCTTTGCATTTTCTTTAGCTGCTTGTGGCCCTAACATTTTGTTAACAATAGCCGTACAGGCTGGCACTATCACTGATTTGGCGATCGTGTGAGGCTTTTTAGCCTTAGCTATTATTTCGGCTACCAGGTAGCTAGCCTCCAGTGCATTTTTTGAGACGTTAGCACTCTTGAACATCACCTGCTCCTGTCTGCTATGTTGACTTTTCAAACGAACAAAATAGTCCCTGCTTTGGTTGGCATGTGATGGGTGATTGGTCGTCAGATGTCTTTTCAACTTGCTGGGTACCATGGCCTGGTTGGACAATGTCATACCACATAGCAGGCACAGCGGTAGAGGGCATGACGAGTCGCCGGTGAAGATGAACCCGAAAGTGAGGTAACTGTCATCGTACTGTCTTTTCTTTTCTTTGGTCTTGCTGAAGGTCTCCTTCACTGAATGGCCACTCAAGGATGATGTTGAGGGCTCAGATTCAGATGGATCAGTCTCTGGAGCTTTTCTTTTCAAAAACCTATACATTGCCAAAATAACCGCGACACACACAACGGGCGTTGTGTTGAGTTGATATCGCACGCTCCTGATATCGCGCGCTGTAAACAAAAGTAACCAATTTGTAGACGTCATACAGGCTGAGTCCCAAACACTGATTGCGGCTTCGGCGTTAGAAAATTAATTTTAACTATTTTCTCTGATGTGTGGCCTCAATTTACTTAACTACGTGTTAAAGCTAGAAGAAAGTTTTCAAAATTATGTATTTATTTCGATTTCATGTTATTAGCCAATGTCAGCCATGTTTCTGCGGCACCCCTGAGGAGGCCACACGGCACCCCAGGGTGCCGCGGCACCCCGGTTGAGAAACACTGCTCTAATCCACTAGACTAGTGGATATGACAATAGGAAAAGCTAGACTTGTTGCCTGCTAGATGTACATTTTGGAATCCTGCACATTATAAATTCCTACATGGATTTTGTCTTCTGTGTGTAATCATATCTAGCAGATAGCACCACGCAACCTGTTATTCAGCACAGCTTTTTGCGGCGTGAATGGATGAGTAGCCTATTCCCAGTTATTTGGCTAGATCAAATAAATAACTATAGTATTGGTCACGTAATCAAGATATTTGCCTGCAAGCAATTTATTTAGGCTACCTGCCTAGCACTACAACGAAAAAAATATGACCGTAAAAATGGTCACGATAGTTTCGGTTTATTTGACCAGGGAGCAATGTGTTTGGCAGCATTTCAGTTCATAGGATCTACTTAGTCGAACGGGAAATTAGGACAATCATAGTCCTGTTCAGTGTGTGATTAACTTGGTTTCGCAGACTTCACTCCACGCATTGCGTGTCTGACTGACTAGTGCTTGCACACCTCTGCGCGGCAACCGCCCTGATAACCACCTCACTGCCGGAGGGTTCAGCGCAGCGGTGTGACAGGGCCAGGTGTTTTCAAGAGCGGCTGCTGCTGCTGCTGCTGCCGCCGAAACTTTAAACATGGGGAAAGCTGAGCGGTAGGGCAAAATCTGTGCGCGTGCACGTGGGAGGCAACCGCTTCCTGGTCCAACAGCCGCCTCCCCTCTGCCGCCCTTCCCTCATTGGAGACGGTGAGTTGCCGCGCGGTGGTGTGACAGCAGCTGATATCTAAAACAATACATGTTTTTGACTCAAGACATGTCGAGTCATTACAAGTAAAGCGGCAAAGTCTGAGTCATATTCGAAGTCAATAGCAGTCAAGTCTAAATCGAGTCGCAAGTCATCCGTAATTTTGTCAAGTCCAGTCTGAAGTCATCAAAATCATGACCTGAGTCTGACTCGAGTCCAAGTCATGTGACTCGAGTCCACATCTCTGTTCAGTACACACTACGCTTCTGTTACGAGAGTAGCGTATGTGTGCGCGCGAGAATGGCACTGTGTGTGTGTGTGTGTGTAAGTGACTTTAGCGAGTGAGTGGACGAGTGAGGAGAGCGAGCAGTTGCGCGTGTCTGTTTAGTGAATGAAAGAGTCTGGTTGTGTCTGTGCAAAGGTGTACTGTTAAGTTAGTGGAACTACGAACTACCCAGCCTGTCAAAAATCGGTGGCCACTTCATTCCGACCTCTAAGCAGACTAACTGCCGGTCAAAGTGAAGGTTGTTACCCCCGAGAGAACATCGGCCCTGGAGGGAAGGTCTCTCCTGTGCTCCTCGACTACGGTCTGGGAGCCGACAGCAGGAAAGGTGTAGCACTTCGATTTCACCCAAGGCTGAATTAAAAGTACATATCTTTCTAAATGTTGGTCATCAACGAGGTTGTAAAGTAGTAACTTCGGGCACATCTGTCAAAATAAATGTTTTTTTACGATCTTTATCAGGAGCGTCGCTAGCAATTGAAAACATTCAGGGCAGTTACCCAGAAGTTAGAATCCTTTTATGACGGGGGTTCGGGGGTTTCTACCCCAGAAAATTTGAAAATCGGGCTGATGAACATGCAATTGTAACGTAGTTTGAGAAGTAAAGGAAAGACCAATCATCATGTCTGACTCACGTCGGGCAGGCCTACTGAGTAGGTTAATGTTTACACTAAGGAAAGGAAAGTGCACCACATACACAAGCAGCCAAAATGAGACATTAGAAAAGCCTGTAGTCAATTAAACAATGTAATGCACCTACCCGATGTCAAGTGGACCGGGTTGAATTCACTCTGCGGGTCTCCTGAATCTGAAAACTAGAGCAGCACTAAACAGCAATATCGACATTATGCACAATGCATAGAGAATACAATTTGCGACATTTTGCAACAAATGATTCTAAACCTGCCCGTAAATGTACATGTCAGAATTTTGCGCTTTTCACTGGCTACAATATTGCATCAGTCAGTTGTCAAATTTGCTGAACAAAATGTTAACCTTCAATAATTGTTCAGTCAACTAATATAGTCCATTTATTTAAGCTCTCAACAGCATAGCCATACAGCTTCGCCACATTGGCGGGAAAACACGGCACACGCAAAGTACATCCATGGAACCAGCCGTTCAAAACCAGTCTGCATGAATCGTATGACAACTGGATGGCAGGGGATGCGGATAAGGAATACACCGCAGGGGGGAACATGAGAGCCCCAGCTCGCTGCGTACTAGTAGCCTGGGTGCCTAAAGCGTGGAACAAGCTGGATACGGAGCGGGTGAAAAACTCCTTAAAAGTGTGTGTGTGTCTGTGTGTGTTTGTGTGTCACTCTGTTCGAACCCGCACGAGAGTTCAATGTTGTCAATAGCTGTTACGTCTTTCTGACCAATCGCAGTTCAAGGGTCACTACGATTGTGCGTGTGGTGGGGGGGGCATTGGTGTGTGTTTTGCAGCAGGTGTATCTAGCTCTAAGGTGGGCATGTGTTACGGGTCCCGTGAACCGGGCCGCGTAGCAGGGTGTAAATGGTGCTCTTTCAGTGTTGTACCGTCCTGAAATACATATAACAAACAGAGACACGGGCACATCACTTCCTTCCTCTCCGACAGCACGTGGAAAGAGTAGATTTATTGTACAGTTCACACTTGAACACAATTTGAGATCTACTCAATCTTCATTAATCCACTATACATATTCTCATATATGCACTCTTCACATAACACAATATTATTTAGTATTTTCTTAGGTTTAAACCTTGCCACAAAACAGTTTACTAACTGTGTTTCCTCTTCCCTGCAAACCCGGAGCAAACAGACACACAAATCACAACTCTCAACAATGATAAAAACATGAACTTTAACCAAATGTACAGGAAGCCACACATTCGCACTGACGCAACAAACACACACGCATTCGTACCGACGCGACAAACACACACTCGCATTCAGACTCGGACGAGGACATGAGCACGCGCCGCTGCCGGGCCACTGCCGTTAGCAGCCAATGTCGGAACACACACAGGTCCTGACACGCACACACAAACTCTCTCAACACCAACACACACTCGAGGACACCACCACACCAACACATCAACACACGAAACTCAAAAGCACCGATACCGACCTGAAATACATATAACAAACAGAGACACGGGCACATCACTTCCTTCCTCTCCGACAGCACGTGGAAAGAGGACGACCGCAACGCAACCCACTCCGTCGCAAACTTTCGGTCGGCAACCGGCGCCCCGCCTCATACTGCCCCCTGCTGCTCGTAACGCTAAATTACTACTGTGCTCGCAACACCATGAACCGGTTTTCCAACCTCAATTCATTCAAATATATTTGAAATCAATGTGATCTCTCATGGGCATCACACATGCTATCTGCTGGGACTAGATCCTGTTTCAGTGCAGAGGCTTCAGGCTACAAAAAGCTCTCTCTTTCGGACGGTGCAGTCTATACAATCTCAAAGTACAGACCTTTTCTCCACCCAGAGACAGACAGCATATTTGACAAGTCCCTTAAAGGTTAACCACAACATAAGCTGCGAGCCACAGCGTTTCTGGTGCACTATTGATAAATATTTACAATGGTGGCCAAACAAATCCCTAAGTTGTTTTAGCTTCTCCTGATTGACACTCATGTTTGTTGTCCTACATCAATGTGTATCAATGTGTATGTGCACATTGCACAACCTAGATCAAGAAATGGTTGCATCATTCTGATAGTGTTCTTGTGTAAACAGGGCCAGTGTAATATATGTGTGTATCACATTAAGTCCACAGCCATTCTCTAAAACATAATGGCAGAACAGTAATATACTTTTAATTACTCTCGAGGATGTGTTTAAGTGTCCACAGTGTGTTGCCACAAATTGCTAATGGCTCCGCCACTTTGAAAAGCCATTAGCTTCAGCAAGTGAAACACTTTTATAGGACACACAACATCACGTGAGGCACATTCAGTTTTAATCTGTATTGTAGGAGCGTTTACCTTTGATGAGCCTGTGTGTGTGTGTGTGTGTGTGTGTGTGTGTGTGTGTGTGTGTGTGTGTGTGTGCGTGTGTGCGTGCGTGCGTGCGTGCGTGCGTGTGTGTGTGTGCGTGCGTGCGTGAGTGCATGCGTGTGTGTTTGTGTGTCTGTCTGTGTGTCTGCAGGTTTTTCTGAGGTGATTTTGTAGCTG
Source organism: Pollachius pollachius (assembly GCF_949987615.1). NCBI lineage: Eukaryota > Metazoa > Chordata > Actinopteri > Gadiformes > Gadidae > Pollachius > Pollachius pollachius. The sequence goes on from NC_136944.1 coordinate 1,709,380, forward strand.
GAATTGCTCCTGAATAAGGTTCATGCTGATAAGAAAGGAAGGCACACTGAGACTGACAGTTCTAAATAAGTTTTTATTCTGTAATGCACACAGGACTGTTATATCCCAAATTATACTGTAGGGGGCAGAGAACCCCAGGGATTGTGTGTTAGTTACAATGTTTCTTAAGGTTTTCTCAAGTTGTACCAGGTTTTGCCTAATTTGTTATTTAAAATGTGTTTATACTGGATGCAGACCAATACATGTAACTGTAGAGATGGAACCTGGTCATTAAAATGATAACAAATGGGATTTTTCTCAGTTTTATAAAAAATGTTTCCTTTGGCGGCCCTCAGTCAAATTTTGGGTTCCTCAATTGGCCCTCAACTGTCAAAACTTTGAGAACCCCTGGCCTACAGCATATCATACATTTGACATATACTAGAGTTAGACTATTATATGTATAAGGTTATAGGCCGAATTTGGTTAAAATACAGCCTCTGCTGGCCCACAACTAGATCATGTCGTTGTCTCGCTATACGCTTTATAAGTTAATTATATTTAAATTATTATAACCATGTAGACTTTATTTTCTTGGCGTTATCATTACATCCTTTCTCGTTACATCGATATAAATTATTGTTAAAACGAGATCTGTAACTGACCATTGACCATCCTCTCGGAAATGAATGAAATTCATATTGACGGTATGACACTATATCCCTATTCTCGCCGGCCGTTCTGGAATTTAACAGACCACTTTCGTTGCTTCGAGGCAGTCTGGTGGTCTCCATATATAATAATTAAATATATATAAATATGTATGTATGTAAATAGGTATATAGGCTACATACCTATTTATTTATATACGGAGACCACCAGACCTCCACCAGATGGGTGCATGGGAGAGAACAGGGATGTAGTGCAATACCGTCAATATGAATATCATTCATATATATATAGGCAATGGTCATTTCACAGATCCCTGTGAGACCAGGTTGACTCGGTTGTTGAGACGGGGATCTGTGTGTGTGTGTGTGTAACTTTCATTGGAGCAAATTCCGTTGGCATATCACGGACAATTTACGTGATTCCGTGAGGCCACCACGGATTATGAGTTAAGCGCCCGTGGTCGACTCGGTGGTTGATACGGGGATCTTTGTGCTTGCCACGGAATATGAGTGTCATCAACTTGCATTGGAGCAAAATCTGTGGCCATATCACGGAAATTGGCGTGTTTCCGCGAGGATTCCACAGATTTTGAGTTAAGCATCCGTGGTCATTTCACGGATTCCTGTGAGACCAGGTTGCATGGTTATGACAGTGTAATGACAGTCTCATGACAGTTTTATGCATACACCTTCAAATAAAGTGTTACCGTCTTTCCTTAACTTTAAGTTACTTCACATTTCCAAGTCTGAAAATAAGATCTTCAGTACTTTTGAAGCTTTCACTACTCTACGCTTTACAACTTTGTTTAATGGACAAAATAACCCCCGAAAGTACAGGATAGTTAAGAGCAGGGCTGCACGATTTGGGGCCCGCGGGCCAAACTTGGCCCGCGCCTTACCCACTGAATATATTATTGTTTTCCGCCATCAGCGCTCGGAATCTGCGCTCGCTCTCATTGAATATTATTTATTGGTGCACTTCCATTCCTGACCCTAGAATAACATTGTGATACATTGATGGTAGGGTGGCGCTGTTGAGCTCCTATCCTGTTCAGCCGCCTCCCACATATTTGACTAAATATACTGAAAATTTTAAATTGTGGCCCACGAGCCTCCCCACGATTACATTTTGGCCCTCCACTGGGAAGAATTTGGGCCCCCCTGGTTAAGAGGAACAACAATCGTGTTCCATTTTGCAAAGCCCTGATGTGGCTTTCAGCTACAGGTTTATATTAGCATTTGCCCAACAATAAAATGTATTTGACCCCTCTGAACAGTTATGCCGGTTGTTTTTTTATCAATTATTTTAACTTATTTTATAACTAAGCCTTAAAAAATACATTACTTTGTCACAAGTGGCCTCCTGTTTTGGGAACGAAGATAGCGCAGTCGACAAGCCCATGCATTGTAACAGACCTGAAAAGTGTTTCCACTCGTGTGCTAGAGCACTGAGCTGTGATGGAGGACTTCTTACAGGATGTGGAGGTCTGGGGAGGAGGCAGACACATTGAGACAAACTACATGTTACCACTTCAACCTTGTACAGTACAAGAGTTTCTACTACTGCATCTTGAAGGACATACGCCCATTATTTTACCTGATATTATCCAGGTGGTAAATCACAAAAGTATGGAGTAAAAATAACGTAAGTCATGCCATTTGGTAGTGTTCAACTTCTGTGGAAATTAATGATTAACCAGATATTTAAAATGTACAAAAGCTGTTGAACTACCAAAGAAAACTAAGCATTATTAATCTTAAAACAAATAGGAAAATGATGCTTGCCATATTTGGGTGCTGGGTTGTATGAAAGAAATGTATATTTCTCACTAGAAATGTAAATGGAAACACGTTTAATGGTGAATCTGTCCTAAAATATTGCATTTCCCATTCAGATAATAAAGATTATTATAGGCTACATAACCATTTCACCAAATGCTGGGAGAACGTCTCGCCCCCTGCTGGTGCTATTCCTCCATTCATTTAGATGGGCTGAAAAAAACGTGTATTCTTCACGATTCGGTCAGGCAAAACGTGACACTGAAAACGCCTTGTGAGGTGGACCAACGTATCTATTTGATGGAGTGTTAGGTTAGGGAAGATGAACCCCTGAACCCTACCCTTGAACTCTGCTCCTGAAAGTTCCTCAGAAGTGTTGAGTTCACCTGAATGAGGTGATAAAAGGCTCTGCACTCTACTGTGTATGTGTGTGTGTGTGTGTGTGTGTGTGTGTGTGTGTGTGTGTGTGTGTGTGTGTGTGTGTGTGTGTGTGTGTGTGTGTGAGTGTGTGTGTGTGCATGCTTGCATGTGGGTGTGTTAGCGTGTGTGTGTTTGGTGTGTGAGTATACACAGCCCTCTGGACATGTTGTCAGTGGCTGGATTCTACCTGAGTGCAGGCTGGGTATGAGAGAGGGAATTCCACACCTCAAGTTATGACCTTGAGGTGTGGTACGAGAGAGAGAGAGAGAGAGAGAGAGAGAGAGAGAGGGAGAGAGGGAGAGAGAGAGAGAGCCAGCCAGCCAGCCAGCCAGCCAGCCAGCACTATTACAAGCCGCTCAGGGCCAGGTGAGGCAGGTCTCCAGGTGAGGGATGTCTACAGGTCTTCTGGTGAGGGATGTCTCAAGGTCTCCTGGTGAGGGATGTCTACAGGTCTCCAGGTGAGGGATGTCTACAGGTCTTCTGGTGAGGGATGTCTCAAGGTCTCCAGGTGAGGGAGGTCTACAGGTCTCCAGGTGAGGGAGGTCTACAGGTCTCCAGGTGAGGGAGGTCTACAGGTATCCTGGTGAGGGATGTCTCAAGGTCTCCAGGTGAGGGAGGTCTACAGGTCTCCAGGTGAGGGAGGTCTACAGGTCTCCAGGTGAGGGAGGTCTCAAGGTCTCCAGGTGAGGGAGGTCTACAGGTCTCCAGGTGAGGGAGGTCTACAGGTATCCTGGTGAGGGATGTCTCAAGGTCTCCTGGTGAGGGAGGTCTACAGGTCTCCAGGTAGGGGAGGTCTCCAGGTGAGGGGAGTAGGGGGGGACAGCAGTCACCATGGGGGGGGGGGGGGGGGGGGAGTATGAGAACAGGAGAGTGAGACCAGCTTTATAAGATGCAGTGTGTATTTACATAAGTAAGTACATTGTAAACTATGAAACTGCACACTTTAAAAGAAAGAATTCTATTAAAGATAATTACTGAGACTTATTTTTTACAGACTACATTATTGTCATATATATGGTCCTGAAAGGTCCCAGTGCGGCTCTGGAAGCCTCAGGGGCCGTAAAGGCAGGGCCCCCCTCAGAGTGCAGTGGGGGCCAACCAATCCCTTGGCTACCTCCCTGTAGAGCCCAGGGGCCTCCAGGCCGGCTGGGGTGTTCTCCTTCTGGCGGCCTGGTGGTTCCTGCGTGTGCGGGCAGGTCTGTACATCCACGTGTCACAGTGCACTGGAACGCAGAGACCATCCATCACCACGGGACAAGGTGTCTCTGAGATGGTCTTCAGGCCAAGGTCTCTGGTACACCTGCCTACCATGGCTCGAACAGTTCTCTGTTCTTTGGATTTCCAAAATACAAAGAAAGAGCTGAGCGGTTCATCTGTTCTGAACCTTGCAGAGGAGCCAACCAGCAACACCAGTCAATTAAGAAACCATAATTCACAGCTTTCTTCTAAACTCTTGCTTTCTCTATACTCGTAACATTGCACTAAATCTGTGTTTCTTAACCTGTGGTACCCGTACCACTGGTTGCAACCAAGTGTACTGAAAGGATTATATGGTTGGAAATTAATTAATTCTAAACATTGTTCAGTAAATGTATTGTGGTTTGTTATAATCCAAAAATAGTGTTGCTTTGTGCATTCCATCATATCTATTCCTTGCAATGTTTTCCATTGAGGTTTTGTGTTCATTGTGATGGTGAAATGAACCAGTGCTGCTTCTTTCTTTCCAGTTTCCTTGTCTTCCTGCGTCACTCTCCACAACTGCATGTGTCATATCTAGTTTGTTTTCACGGTTTGCATATTTGGTAATCCAGGACAGTTTACAGGTTCAGTTTAAGGCCCCGTCAACACAGGCAAAAGCAATCTTTTCCCCTCCGTTTTCCTTGGCTGGGTTTCAGCGTTTCATGCGTTTCCTAACACGAAAACGCATAGGGCCATTTTTATCTTATCCACCCTGGGACCTGGTTTTAAAAAAGTGTGTTAACGGCAACCGAAAATGCCGGATCTGTCTGGACTTTCGGCCCAAACACACAAGACTTCTGCGTTTTCACAAACAAATCATTATCGTGTGGATGGGGCCTAAGACAACCACTGCACTAGAGCATATGCTTGTCATTAAAGGAGCACTATTTAAGAAATGTCCCAGATATGTCATCAGAGCCTAACATGCTCATTTGAAATACTGGCTTCTTCCACAACATGCCACAGACAGTATTTTGCCATTTAACACCTCCAATCCGATCACAACGTTGGTTTTGTTTTGGCCTTTGTGTTTTGATTCTGTAACCCAGTAGAATATTGGGCCCTGATATATGTATATTTATTTCCGTATTATATACTTATTTCTCAAAGTTTCCCCTTTCTGTACTTTGTCTGTACTATTCCCTTAATATTGTATTACCTGTTGGGTTATTAAGCTGTCCATCAGTGATTTTGCTCATACTGGAGTCTTATCAGTTGTATCTAAGAATACAGACCTCCTAATGGGTGGAGGGAAGTACGCCCCACCTTTCACGTAGCTGTCGTCAATGCGCAGCCAGAACGCTAACACAAGCCGGCAAGTAAAACAAGCTGAGAAAACGAGTCAGATTGAAGAAAGTGTCAGTTATAAAACTGTATAAAAAACGGAGTTGAAGTTGAAGGGAAACAAAACCGAAGTGAGAGAGAGGGAATTGATGACCAAGCGCCGGGAGTTTTATTATTTTCGGCGGAATCTTGGTGAGTTAATGACGCTAAAGCTAATGCTCATTGCTAACCATGTGGGCCATGCTTTGTGTTACCATGCTGTGATTTACCGCGAGGCTCAGTAGGAAGCTGTAATCCTACCGCTGTGTGTGAACCTGTCTCTATGTTAACTGTTGTACAGTGTTGAAGCAACAATTAAAGCCGCACATTGGTTCACTGATAATCTGATAGAAAATATGAAGCTAAGCCATTTTACTTTGCTGCTCAATTTCTTTACTTTTGTGGTGTTTTATGTTTACAATTTGGGTATGTATGCTCTTTTATGCACTACTTGTGCAATGGTATGTAGCATATGTTTTAAAAGACTGTTCTATAAGCACTTATATAGCCTTGAATTTAATATGTTGAGGTGTAGCCTGTAAGATGTGTTTTATGTTACAGAGTAAAAACACACATGTTAAATAAGGTTTATTTAATCATATTTCATGGTTAAAAGATTAAGATTAACACATTTCATATGTGAAAAAAAAGCTGTACAGTTAAAAAAGATAATTCATTCATTGTATTACTATGGTGGTTCAACAGTATGTTGAGGATTTTTATGATATCCATTATGGCCATAAAGAGTATTGTTCTAAGACCCATGTAGTAATAGCCTGTTTTCATATAGGCTCGATTTTTTGGAGTCCTTGGAAACCCTTGAGAATTTGGATGGAATTCCCCTTGACGAAGGGGTGGCGAGCTAGTGAAGATACCGCCTTATCCAAAGGAGTGGACCGATATCCCCTGTGCCGAGGAGGATACCAATCTTCCTTTACATCCATCATTTGAGCATATCAGGTGAAAGCGCTCTGAAGCGCCACACATGACCAATTTACTTTTACCTTTTGACTTTGACACACCCCTTTTTTGGACTAAACTGAACTGGCTGAACCAAGGAAACTAAAGGAACACTTTTATTTTTTACATTTATTTTTGTTTATATTAAATTTTTTTCTTATGGACATTTTTCAGCCATTTCATGGTGTTTAAAGATAATTAAAATTCACTATCGATGACATTTAATTTATTTTAGCACACATCTTGACAAAGCAAAGTATTGAATTTCATTGAGAATCATGGGAAAATCCATACAGTGATTTACCAAACATCCTGCATGAGCCCATGGTGGACATGACACCTATAGAAACCTTGAAAGTGGTGGTAACCACAAAGGAGAGGGGGAGGAGACCCGTGTGCTAGCTTGCTAACAGCTAAAGGAATCTCCACATCAAAGAAGTCTCGATTGGCTTCAAAATGTTTGGGTGAAACCGCATTTCGGCCGACCGTCCAGACGGAGCTGGCGAATCCGGTGCCCGAAACAGCACATTTCTGAAACCACCCTCGGAGGTGGTTTCAAATCTATCCGTTTAGTGTTAGGATTCGTGTGGACGCCTGACCGGCAAACAATGACGTCATTAGCCCTCCACCAGCTGGGGGACGTCAGGGTTGCGTTGAATTTATTATTTTATTTGTATTCTTTTTGTAGCTTTGACTAAAGCCCCTTGATAAATTTAATTGCTAACTGTACATTAAAAAATATTTTTGCTCAATTTAAAAGGTTGAATGTCCTCGTGACTGAATGTTTGTATACAGCACACAGGCTGTATGCGCGCAGGCTTGATGTGTTCCACTTTTTTCTGTGGAGAACCAGCGCCTTGAATATTTACTACAGCGTTTCTACAGCTCGATAATGTTTCGCAATGACTCCATCTTTACGGAGATATTCCTGAACCGCATAAAACGAAACCGGATCGGCGCGTGTCAGACCTCGTCGCTCCAGTGGAAATGCAAACTATCCTAACACCTTTCAGTTAGAGAGGGTTAGGGATAGGGAGCTATCATCCTCAGTGCATGACAACTTAGGTCAACAACAAAGTAAACAAGGTAATGTGATTTCACCTCACCCAGCCCCAGAGTCCAATCCAACTCGGCAGGCGCGTCGTTAGACCTGGGCATTCAAGGCTATAGCCCCGGATCTTTTTGGGATCAGCCCCGGATCTCTGTGCCGTAAAAAAAAAAAAAAATATATATATATATATATATATATATATATATATATATATATAAAATAATAATAGCTGCTTTCACATATACACCTAAGTACTGCTCTTCTGAATATCTTCTGAATATATGCTAACATGAATGCACATAACCTCTAGATTGTCAACATGTCAGGCAAGATACTTGTGGTCATGGATCCAATGAGAAACTTACGTCATCATGCTCGTAAACTCCGAAACGAGGCAACAATGCTTGTGATAAAGTTCCAACTTTAAAAACATACAGATTGGTCTGATTTGATGAAGACGTATGTGATTTCACACCAGAAATTTTGAATCTTTTTCATGTTAAGAGAATTGGTCTGCTACACGCTCCCTGTGTTTTTTTCTTCCTTCCTTCCTTCCAAAAATTAGGAATTTCTTGAGGATTACAGACTGTGGAGACAAGGGAGCAACATGGACGGTGCAAACAATGCAGCACAACAAGCAGCAAGAATCCAGCAGCTGTGGGATTTTAGTGTTGAGGGTAAACATGTTTGTACTAATTGTACAGCCATTTATAAGTAACTTACTTATTAACTAACTGTTGCCATCTAAAATGCAATTTTGCAGTTTGCAGATGATCTCCGGTACGGAGACATCAGTGATGTCCAGACATCTCCACGGGCTGTTCATCAGGCATGGTTGCATGTTGCTACTGCACTGCTTCAGTGTGAAGGTCAGTGGCATCAAACACTGCACGAGAGCAGTGCCATTAAAATAGTTTTGTAGTCAAAATCCATACAAATTCCCTTACCTCAGTCACATAAGGTGATCAGTCTGTGTGGGTAATGTACTATAAAGCAAGGTTACTTTTTAGATTGTTAAACACAACTATTTATTACACTTTTATTTTAGTCGTCATTTGTTCAGTGCTACAGAAAACATTATGCTTTTAGTGTCTATATAGCATAAACAATAGGGAGGTATTTGTGACACATGTATATATTTAAGTATACTATGTGTGTGAATACTTTTTTGAAATGTATTTTCTTTATTCACAAATTTTACATTTGTAGTGTACCATGATTTATTTACTCACAGAATGATTGGAGTTTTAAAGCTTATAAAAACCATTGTTTCTAGGGAATGCAGAGGACTTCTGTGTGGTGTGCTCCTTTGCCGAAGAAAATGCAGATGAGAGCATGATTGAAAAGGTGAAGTATAACGTAAAATATGTACTTTGTATTATTAATCGACTCAAAAAGGTGTGTGCATAATACCATACAATGTATCTAATTGTAATGCTCTTTTAATTGTTTTATTTGGTAGGTGCAGTGTGGATTGTGAAGTCGGTGGGCACATTTTGAGTGTGCCCAATATGCCCATGAAAATAAGGCTGTATATATTTGCAAGAAATGCCTTAAAATAAAATAAAGATTTGAGATCTTTTGGTTGTTTTTATTATTGGGTCTTTTGAATAATTATAATCTATTGCATATATAAACACACACAGAATCCCATTCACAAATATATACAAGTTTTAACAATACTTTGCTACACTTTTCTTGTTGAAGTTATTTATTTAGTTGAATTGATTATTGATGGTTTTTTTTGTGTTTATTTTTTTTTACATTACGTACATTGCACATACTGTACCGCTGAAATCTTCAATATACGTTATAAAACAGCATCAACAGTGTACATAGGGTGAGTAGTGGTGTAAAATAATGTTATTCTGCAGTGGGAGCATTATTTAGAGGCGATTGGTCTATCCACATACGGTACTCCTGAAATCTTCAATAAAGACGTTATAAACATGAACATGAACACGTAGGGAGAGATGCCGAGTTACGGGCTGGCTAACAGAGTTAGAACGAGTCCGGTAGGTGTAGCCCACAACAATGATCATGCAATAATTGTGTCTGACATGAATAATATTGCACTGTTAATTAAGCAAAGAAAGGTAACCAAACCGCTAAAATCCAGTGAGCCCCAACATTAACAGGGCACATCCACATTTATTCCACTGGAAACTTCATCTGAGGAATGGGTTTAATACCAAGCTATTGACTGTTACCTATTGTTATTGATAATCAATAATGCTAGATTGTTACAGATTGGGTCGCAGCACCCGACAATGAATGTGAAAAATTAATTTATTACCTTTTTGAGGGGCTTGAATTGTCCGCCAAACAATGATGTGGCAACAACGGAACTGAGCTGGTGAATAGGCTTCTGTTTAAAACAATAGAAGTTTATAATGCTGAATTATAGTTAAATAAAGTTATCTAAAGTTAGATTAATATAATTTCCACTTGCCTGATGATCTCCAATAAGGATGTGCATAAATTAACAATAGTAATAGAAACAATAATAAATACATAAACAATTTTAAATGTTAACTTTTAATACATCTTCGACGGTGCAGTTCAGTCTCTTACGTCATCAGCCAGCCAGTTAGACTCATGCAGTGTCCGGAAAGATGTATCAAATATTTTATGTGGCCCAGCCACTGCTTCCACTTCGCCATGATCTTCTGCAGCCCATAGCATTTCAACTGAAAGCACAACATGAATGTTAAACTACGGAAACTTTTTTAATCAGTATCGGATTGATATCCAATATCAGTTTCGGCCCACATGCACAGTTTGAACAGGTAATACCCTCTTCATGCAAACAATAATCTTGGGTAGGCCAAATAAATGACCAACCGGTCAGAACTCAAATGACCAACAGGTCAGAACTCAGAACTCAAATGACCAACAGGTCAGAACTCAGATGACCAACAGGTCAGAACTCAGATGACCAACAGGTCAGAACTCAGAACTCAGATGACCAACAGGTCAGAACTCAGAACTCAAATGACCAACAGGTCAGAACTCAGAACTCAGATGACCAACAGGTCAGAACTCAGAACTCAGATGACCAACAGGTCAGAACTCAGAACTCAAATGACCAACAGGTCAGAACTCAGATGACCAACAGGTCAGAACTCAGAACTCAAATGACCAACAGGTCAGAACTCAGAACTCAGATGACCAACAGGTCAGAACTCAGAACTCAGATGACCAACAGGTCAGAACTCACTAACTCAAACCTCTTTCTTGTGCGCTCAGCTTTTTCAAAGCGGAATCTTGTGGATGCTTCAATATTAAAGATTATTATTTGTCACATACACAGTTATACATAGTTACACCATGCATGTAAAATGTCATGAAATTTCAACTTGGCATACTCTCCAGTGATTGTGTACTTAATATATTAATCCATGAATAAACTGCATAATGGAAGAATATATTAAATAAACATTGAACAAGGGGCATTATAATAAAGCAGAAGTATGGAGGCATTTCAGATATTGATTTTGATTTTACCTTGATTGTGAGATCATCTTTTGGGGGGACAAAATGAATTACCGAAGGCATCTGTGGCATGGAGATTTCTTTAGTCTGCAAATCATCTGCCCTGGTCAAAGAGTGTGGGCTACTGCTCTTGTTCTCTTAAGGGATTGGGTGTGATTCCTGACAGGGGACTGCTGTACTGTCGTCAGTTTGGCTCCTTATGTATGGCTTGATGTGGTCGACGTTGTATTTGGTCTTTCAAGTTGCCCCTTTGGAGTTAGACAGAGTAACAAGCTTGCCACTGATAAGTTGATCACATACGGTCCTGAAAAATCTGGTTCGATTCTTCCTCCCTTCCTTCCCCTCTTCCTTGCGTTGAACAGAAGCACCTCATCGCCAATATGATACAGTGTATTTTGGTGCTTCTTCTGTACACGTTTATTATATGCCTGCTTCTGTTTGTCCTGAGACTTTGAGATGTTTTCCGCAGTTGTTTTTTTTACGGATTCCATTGACTTGAATTTCTCATCCAAAAATGAATGATAAGTCCTCTCATCGGGCAAAATGATGGAGGAAAGCTGAAATGACAGAAAGAAATAGTAACTTGATTCCAAGTATTAGCAGTTTAATGTCTAATTAAAAACAGTTTCAACCTTTATGTGCAATTTATGTTTGTATACTGTGCTGTAGCTCTGACTGGGGAAGAAATAATAAGCTATTATGATTATTTTTTAAAGGACTTCTGATACAAACTGACCGGCATTTCAACAGGAATCTCAGAGGGGAAAACAGCCTCTCTCCCATACATCATTAGGAAAGGACTGTGTTTGGTGGTGGTCTGGATCATTGACCTCAATGAAAACAAGGTAGCATCTAAGAAGACATACCAGTTGTTTTGCTTCTCATTGACCAATTTTGTGAGAGCTCTAAAATGTAAAATAAGAAACACAAGATAAACAAACTAAACAAAGCCTGTCTCACTAATAGTTCAAAATGTCTGGCTCCAACGATGCACTACATACAACAAAGATTTAGATATGAAATAGATATCGATAGTGAATAAATAGTGATAGATTGAATCTGTGAATAATATATATCATTGATGGTTAAAAGCAACACAGTTCCTTTTCCAGAGTGGAATGTTAAAAGTAACGTCAACGAAACAAGCCTGGCTGCCACAAAGCTCTACTATAAAAGCGAGAAAAAAACTTGCCGCTTTATGTTGTGGTTTGTTTTCTCATGCAGACCATTTGTTTGGAGATTCTAGGCAGCTGTCACACTTCTTTGAATAGCCAAAATCCTGCAAAGGCTGGTGTTGAGCTGAAATAAAAACAGTTACAGTGAAAAAAAAATACATTCCAAGCAGAAAGTAATAATTCTTAAATTGTATTTACTACAATAGCATTATTAAAACGCACATACTTCATTAACAAACTCTCTTCCCTGGTCAGATAAGATTCTTTTGGGACAACCATGTCTATAAATAATCAAGCAGATGTGGCGTCCCACTTCAGCTGCAGTTTTTTTCTTGAATGGGAAAGCCTCAACCCATTTTGAGAAGTAATCTGTGGCTGTTAAAATATACTGGAAGCCATCCACAGTTTTTGGGAGAGGTCCTGTCAGGTCAATACCGATTAGCTCCCAGACATCAGACACCTATCAAGGTAAAAAAAATATAATTATTTTTACACTCAATACTTCTTTATTAATAGCTGTTGGATAAGATACCACTGCATGCATGAATATGTGTATACATGCATACACTTTAATGCCTGGGCAGCAGTCAAAGGTTTTTCAACCATTAACTTGAATTTTGAAGCATACCTCTTAAGGTTTAATTTCTGGGACTTATCAAAGCCATCCGGGAATGTTCCCAGAGACAGGAGGTCAAACGATTTCCATCTTTCCATCTTTCCTCCATAGCTTTACAAACACAAGTATTTAGAATTTATGTAACACGATAAATACCTTGTTATAATAAGAAAAGATGTTGTTGTCCCCTCCCCCTCCGACGAAAACTTTCTCCGCTCCCAAACCCGTAAAGATAACACATATATCATCTTATTTCTACATTCATCAGATATGTGCACATATTTACGTGCTTACAGGTCAAAAGGCGCAATGTTAAACATATTTGTAAGATAATTGCGCAGTTAAAAACATGTTTTAAAGAAAATGCTCACCATCAGCCTAAAAGGTAGCAGAAACTGATGGGAGCGCACGCAGGATCGTGACTTTCGATATGCGCATGCGCAGAACCACTAGGTAGCAGAATTTGATGGGTAGCAGAAATTGCAGCAGTGATGGCTTCTTGACATCGGGTAGGTGCATGACAGTGTTTACTAGGCTATATAGGCTATTCTATGTCTAATTTTTGTTGCTGGCAGGGCCGGCACTTGGCATAGGCGACCTATGTGTTGGGGGAGCCCGCTGGTGGCGCCCTTAATTAATTAATTAAGATATAAGAAACAAACGGAGAAGGGAGGGGGCGCGGGTGCACTCCCGCACCAAACGAGGCTGTGGACAATTCCCAGCCGAAGCACATTTATATAACACACACACACACACACACACACACACATACACACACACACACCTGAAGGGACCGCTGGGGGCTTTGGGAGGGGGAGGGGACGAAAGGGGGCGGCGCGTCGGACCTCTGGATCTCCTGATCCACCGCGGAGAGGAGTCGTCGTTCGGAGTGCTGTCGGACGCACAAGTTACAAGACTGTCCTCAAGTTTGTGTGTATAATATAAGTTATTACAAGGCCCTTTTTTTATGGTGTTTGACACCGAGGGTTCCAGTAGGATACACTTTTCTGACCCGTAATCCTAAAGCTTGTTTCCTGCCTTGGATCAGGATGTCGGGGTTCTCTGTGAACGACCACCTGGAGGGGATCCTGTCCGACTTTGAAGGTAAGGATCCAGAACCCCGTTATATAGGAATACAGGGGCACAACTGCCTACTTTTTGGGGGGTATGCAGACACATAGCAGGCGCCCCCCCCCCCTCTTTGATCTGGGCACAAATTTGACCTAAAACACACTCTATTATTGAATCAAAAAAATCATTTTGAGTGCACCAGGACAGATATCCGGTGTTTTTTTTAGAGAAAGCCTTTCTAAGATGCTCTGCCAGTGTAACATCATACTGTGCTATGAGATCAAGGATACCCAGAAAATTTCCATTTCTAGGATTTCCTAACTGTGCATTTTTTCCCCTCAGTGGCAGGTTTCTTTCTGCAAGGAAGAGTATGCAGTCGATCACTCGAGTCAACAGTCTCTCTGCAATTCGCTATCAATAGTTTTACCTAGGCGTAAGCGGGATGCCAATTCTTTCCACATCAGATAAGCATTTATGTGATAACCACTTGTTTCATGGTGTTTCAGTATTTTTGAAAGACACTGCCAGTTATTATACCCCACCACAAGGCGCGTGTCAGCAACTCTAGCTTCACCAAAAAGCTTACATGCAAAACAATAGACTCTTTTGGAGTACAGTAACCAATAGGGGTGGGATAATCGATTCTTCGATGCATCACGATACTGTGTAGAACGATTCAGTCTGGATTCAGATTTTTTTTTTGATTATTAATTCATCTGAATTGATTTTTTTGTATCAACTTTATAACTCCGTTTTTACTGGGTCTATTCACATAAATCTAAGATTTGCATAGAGATTGAAGCAAAACAAAATAACCACAAGTTCCTTTATTTTTCTTGTCATGATCTGTTATATTGTAGGCTCCATTCTGATCAGTACACAGCTGCAAGACAACAGTAACCTGTTGTTTTACTAGTAGTAGATTTAGCTAACCTGAATATTTACAATCCTCCTCTTGATACACTGACATATAAAGTACTGTCTTTCAACCACTTTGAAAAGCTTTCTTTCATCCCTGCGCACTCTTTCTCCTTCCCAATCTTTCTTTTTCTATGTTGTGACCCCGAGAGCTTTCTTCTATGCCTCTCCATATTGAGGTACGTGTCATCAGATGACAATACGGCTCAAATGAAAACACTCTGGCGAGCACTCGCCTCCATCGAGCACTCGCCTACAGGGCGAGTGCTCGATGGATTGCTCGAGGGGGCGCCCACTGGAGCGCCGTGTGGGGAGGAGGGGGGGAGGGAGGCGAAGGAGCGGGGGGCGCCTTATCAGTGACGGTCCTCTGTTATTGATCATCATATCATTTACACAAACGCTGTTAAATACAGAAAATGCCGACTTAAATAATTTTACTTCCATCGCTTTGGCGCCCCCTCTGGTGCGGCGCCCCTATGCGCCGCATATAGGGCATACCTACTTTTTGCGCCACTGTAGGAATGCATATGTGTATATATATTGACTCCTGGTTTAACACCCCGTTATATCGGAATATATATATATATATATATATATATATATATATATATATATATATATATATATATATATATATGTATATATATATATATGTATGTATGTATGTATGTATGTATGTATGTATGTATGTATGTATGTATGTATGTATGTATTCCGATATAACGGGGTGGAAACCAGCCTAAGGGCTGAAGCAGGTCAGTATATATACTGACCTGGTTCAGCCCTGAGGACCCGGAAGGAAGTTTACTAAAACCTCCTAGAAATAGTAGAGAAAAAATCCAGATTAAACTAAGGAAATTCGAATAGAAAGTAACAAATGCTTTAGTAAGGGAGACCCTAACAGACGGTGATACGAAGTCACAGGAAGCGAAAACCATCCACAGCATCCCAGTGGGGTTACAGGGAATGCAGTTCACGATGTCCGTGTGTTTATGAGCGTGCATGAGGGCGTGCGTGCGTGCGTGTGTGAGAGTGAGAGTGTTTGTACTCTACGGTTAACCGATTTTAGTTAGCGCAGAGTGAGGCGTTGAGTCGTGGACTCCTGTCCGGTCGTTCCTGAAGCAGCTCTGTGTTCCTCCGATGAAGGTCCAGAACTGGGGCCGATTCATTGGGATGTTTATGTACCTCCAACCTGACGAGAGCGCTTCAGTCAGGCTCTGAAGAAGTTCATTCACTGGTCAATCGGCTGCTTAATAATGTGACTGTGAGGAGCCTACTGTGAGCCCCCCCCCCCCCCCACACACACACACTTAGGACAGGTGTTAGCCTGTTAGCCTAACACATTAGCCTAGCCCCTTGCCTATGAACAATGCTGTGGTTACAGAGACTTCATCACTTCAGAACATCGTCACATGGCTTCATGCTGTCATCTGAACTGTTGATGACTTTGTACACATTAGCCGCTAATTAGCAAGCAGCAGCTTAACCTCCAGCCCCCTCTTAGGCCAGACGGCCGGTGTAGTTCCGGTCCTAATGGGGGGGTCTTCCCCTGGAGAGAGTAGTCCAGGTCCCCTGGGGGTGGAGCATCCCCACCAGGTGGTGGAGCAGCCCCACCACGGGCCACCTGGTCAGCAGCCCCACCAGGTTGCCCCTGGTGGTGCTGATGGGCCACCAGGGGCCACTTGGTCCCCAGGGGCCCCTCGCTGATCCCTCTCTAGCCCTTCATGGGACGAGACTTCCCCGTCATACAGCTGCTGGCATTCTTCAGCGTTCTGGATGAAAGGGAGCTTTATGTCTCCGTCTCCAGAGAGTCCTACCGGGGGGGAACCCCCACCCTGGCAGGGCCATGGGTAGGGGTTCACCCACCCAGGCAGGGCCATTGGTGGGGGGAGACTGGGTGGGGCCCGTAAAAAGAGATCTGGAAATGCTCCATCGAGGGTGGAGGGGTGGTGCTGGGTGAAGGGTGGAGGGGTGGAGGAGTTAGTGTTAGTAGTGAGGAGGTAGGGTTAGTGTTAGCAGTGAGGAGGTAGGGATAGTGTTGAGGAGGTAGGGTTAGTGGTGAGGAGGTAGGGATAGTGGTGAGGAGGTGGAGTTAGTGTTAGTGGTGAGGAGGTAGTGTTAGCGGTGAGGAGGTAGGGTTAGTGTTGAGGAGGTAGGGTTAGTGGTGAGGAGGTAGAGTTAGTGTTAGTGGTGAGGAGGTAGTGTTAGCGGTGAGGAGGTAGGGTTAGTGGTGAGGAGGTAGTGTTAGCGGTGAGGAGGTAGGGTTAGTGTTAGCGGTGAGGAGGTAGGGTTAGTGGTGAGGAGGTAGTGTTAGCGGTGAGGAGGTAGGGTTAGTGTTGAGGAGGTAGGGTTAGTGGTGAGGTGGTAGGGTTAGTGGTGAGGAGGTAGGGTTAGTAGTGAGGTGGTAGGGTTAGTGGTGAGGAGGTAGGGTTAGTGGTGAGGAGGTAGTGTTAGCGGTGAGGAGGTAGTGTTAGCGGTGAGGAGGTAGGGTTAGTGGTGAGGTGGTAGGGTTAGTGGTGAGGAGGTAGGGTTAGTGGTGAGGAGGTAGGGTTAGTGGTGAGGAGGTAGTGTTAGCGGTGAGGAGGTAGTGTTAGTGGTGAGGAGGTAGTGTTAGCGGTGAGGAGGTAGTGTTAGTGGTGAGGAGGTAGGGTTAGTGGTGAGGAGGTAGGGATGGTGGTGAGGAGGTAGTGTTAGCGGTGAGGAGGTAGTGTTAGCGGTGAGGAGGTAGGGTTAGTGGTGAGGAGGTAGAGTTAGTGTTAGTGGTGAGGAGGTAGGGTTAGTGGTGAGGAGGTAGTGTTAGTGGTGAGGAGGTAGGGTTAGTGGTGAGGAGGTAGGGTTAGTGTTGAGGAGGTAGAGTTAGTGTTAGTGGTGAGGAGGTAGGGTTAGTGGTGAGGAGGTAGGGTTAGTGTTGAGGAGGTAGGGTTAGTGGTGAGGAGGTAGGGTTAGTGGTGAGGAGGTAGTGTTAGTAGTGAGGAGGTAGTGTTAGTGGTGAGGAGGTAGGGTTAGTGTTGAGGAGGTAGTGTTAGTAGTGAGGAGGTAGGGTTAGTGGTGAGGAGGTAGGGTTAGTGGTGAGGAGGTAGTGTTAGCGGTGAGGAGGTAGAGTTAGTGTTAGTGGTGAGGAGGTAGGGTTAGTGTTGAGGAGGTAGGGTTAGTGGTGAGGAGGTAGAGTTAGTGTTAGCGGTGAGGAGGTAGGGTTAGTGGTGAGGAGGTAGTGTTAGTAGTGAGGAGGTAGTGTTAGTGGTGAGGAGGTAGGGTTAGTGGTGAGGAGGTAGGGTTAGTGGTGAGGAGGTAGAGTTAGTGGTGAGGAGGTAATGTTAGCGGTGAGGAGGTAGGGTTAGTGGTGAGGAGGTAGGGTTAGTGGTGAGGAGGTAGGGTTAGTGGTGAGGAGGTAGGGTTAGTGGTGAGGAGGTAGGGTTAGTGGTGAGGAGGTAGTGTTAGTAGTGAGGAGGTAGGGTTAGTGGTGAGGAGGTAGGGTTAGTGGTGAGGAGGTAGTGTTAGCGGTGAGGAGGTAGGGTTAGTGGTGAGGAGGTAGGGTTAGTGGTGAGGAGGTAGTGTTAGTGGTGAGGAGGTAGGGTTAGTGTTGAGGAGGTAGGGTTAGTGTTAGCGGTGAGGAGGTAGTGTTAGTGGTGAGGAGGTAGGGTTAGTGTTGAGGAGGTAGGGTTAGTGGTGAGGAGGTAGTGTTAGTGGTGAGGAGGTAGGGTTAGTGGTGAGGAGGTAGGGTTAGTGGTGAGGAGGTAGGGTTAGTGGTGAGGAGGTAGGGTTAGTGGTGAGGAGGTAGAGTTAGTGTTAGTGGTGAGGAGGTAGGGTTAGTGGTGAGGAGGTAGGGTTAGTGGTGAGGAGGTAGGGTTAGTGTTAGCAGTGAGGAGACTCTATCCAGCTCCTGTCACTTCAGCTCAGCCGTCTGGAAAAGCCTCAAACGATCAGAGGGTCCCATGACTGCCGGACCGCTGGCACACACATGCACGCACACACATGCACATGCACGCACACACACACACACACACACACACATACACACAGACACACACACATACACACACGCAAAGCACAAGCACGAACACAACCACCGCAAACAGACACACATGCATGCACATGCACACACGTGCACACACATGCACGCACATGCACACACGAAAACATTCTGACACATTCTCATTCACACAATCCAAGCATCACTAGATGTTCTCATGGACCCCCAGAGTCACTAGATGTTCTCATGGACCCCCAGAGTCACTAGATGTTCTCATGGATGTTCTCATGGATCCACAAGGGCTCTGAGGATCAGCTCCCCCACCCTGACACATTCCACCCTGCATCACCGCACTGGACCGTGTGTGTGTGTGATGATGTGTGCATCCAACCCACACACACACACATTCACACAAAATGGATGCATGATAATGCAAATTCTGATTATTATTTATTGTCTCAGATTTCCCCGTTGGGGCTCTGAATCTTTCCACCCATGATTTAAAAGGCCTCCATGATACGATTGAATCTAAATAAAACATCTGTACATGCATACATACATACATACATACGTACGTACGTACGTACATACATACATACATACATGCATACATGCATACATACATACATACATACATACATACATACATACATACATACATACATACATACATACATACATACATACATACATACATACATACATACATACATACATACATACATACATACATACATACATACATGCTAAGATCATCCTAATAAGCTGCTAGCAGACACTACACAATATAAAGTTCAGGGTTGATCTTATTCTATAATTTCAGAATGATATTCAGCAGTATGAATGCCCATGGAAACAAGACAAGAGGTAGTCTTAAAATATCCTAACGATATGAGACAGCATTTTGAACCATTCCTATGACAGATGGTTAGGGTTAGGGTTAGTGTGATCCATGCTGTCTCCCGCTGGGGTACATGTCTGCTAGACATCTGAACCAGGGCTGGAGGTACACCGTGTTTATGAGGCCTCAGACACTATGATTATTTGCAATGTTACGACATTGCACATGGGTGCTCGGAATGCACCCTTCCAGATGTGCGTTTCAGTAGGGGAAGTGGTCCCTCAGCCGGACTACACCAAGCCGTGTGTGTGTGTGTGTGTGCATTTGAGGGCGGGAGGAACCTATTTCTGTACCTGAAGACGGCATGGGAGAATCTTCTTTGAATTTCCTTTTAATTTCTGAAATGACTTGTGTGTGTGTGTGTGTGTGTGTGTGTGTGCATGTATCTTTGTAAGTGTGTGTATGTCTGTGTCATCATTAAGAAACGTAAGAACTTGGTTGCTTATAATCATCAGTTTATCAGACATAAAGTGGATGAGGGTGTGTGTGTCTGTGTGTACCCATTGTAAGGGATAGAAAGTGTGTGTGTGTGTGTGTGTGTGTGTGTGTGTGTTTGTGTGTGTGTGTGTGTGTGTTTGTGTGTGTGTGTGTGTGTGTGTTTGTGTGTGTGTGTGTGTGTGTGTGTGTGTGTGTGTGTGTGTGTGTTTGTGTGTGTGTGTGTGTGTGTGTGTGGGTGCGTGTCCCCACCCGTCTGACCTGCGGTCGGCAGGTCCCCCGTTCCATTCCTTGGTGGAATGCGCCCATCGGGGGGGTGTGGTTCCCTGGGCAGGCCCGGACCCATCTCCTCCTGCACGTCCACAGGCCCTGGCAGCCCCCTCCCCACGGGACACTCACACACCTCTCTGGCCACTTTAGGTTCCTCTACCTCCTCCCCGTTCCTCTAGGTTCCTCTAGGTTCCTCTAGGTTCCTCTACCTCCTCTCTGTTCCTCTACCTCCTTTAGGTTCCTCTACCTCCTCTCTGTTCCTCTACCTCCTCTAGGTTCCTCTACCTCCTCTAGGTTCCTCTACCTCCTCTAGGTTCCTCTCTGTTCCTCTACCTCCTCTCTGTTCCTCTACCTCCTCTCTGTTCCTCTACCTCCTTTAGGTTCCTCTACCTCCTCTAGGTTCCTCTACCTCCTCTCTGTTCCTCTACCTCCTTTAGGTTCCTCTACCTCCTCTCTGTTCCTCTACCTCCTCTCTGTTCCTCTACCTCCTCTAGGTTCCTCTACCTCCTCTAGGTTCCTCTACCTCCTCTCTGTTCCTCTACCTCCTTTAGGTTCCTCTACCTCCTCTCTGTTCCTCTACCTCCTCTGGGTTCCTCTCTGTTCCTCTAGGTTCCTCTACCTCCTCTAGGTTCCTCTACCTCCTCTAGATTTCTCTACCGCCTCTAGGTTCCTCTCTGTTCCTCTAGGTTCCTCTACCTCCTCTAGGTTCCTCTCTGTTCCTCTAGGTTCCTCTAGGTTCCTCTACCTCCTCTAGGTTCCTCTCTGTTCCTCTAGGTTCCTCTAGGTTCCTCTACCTCCTCTAGGTTCCTCTCTGTTCCTCTAGGTTCCTCTAGGTTCCTCTACCTCCTCTAGGTTCCTCTATGTTCCTCTCTGTTCCTCTAGGTCCCTCTCTGTTCCTCTAGGTTCCTCTATGTTCCTCTACCCCCTCTAGGTTCCTCCACCCCCTCTAGGTTCCTCTATGTTCCTCTAGCTCCTCTAGGTTCCTCTATGTTCCTCTATGTTCCTCTACCTCCTCTAGGTTCCTCTACCCCCTCTAGGTTCCTCTCTGTTCCTCTATGTTCCTCTACCTCCTCTAGGTTCCTCTACCCCCTCTATGTTCCTCTACCTCCTCTAGGTTCCTCTATGTTCCTCTTGGTTCCTCTTGGTTCCTCTACCTTCCTATAGGTTCAGATAAACCGCTGTGTGTATTTGATCTTGAATTTAAAAGATAAAAAGTCACAACCGTGTTCTTTAGATAAATGTATCTCTAAAGCCGGTGGGGTTGGGGAGATAACACACGTTCTTTGACCACACTAACTGATGCACACATGAGTACCCACACATGCACACAGACACACACACACACACAGTCATACACCCACAGACACACACAGACACACAAAGACACACACACATACACCAGGGCCTGCAGGACCTTTGCTGAGAGAGGAGTTGAGGGGCGTTTGGCAGCCCGCCAACCAGTCAACAGCTGCTGGCCCTCTCCCAGTCAGGGAGGGGGAGACACTGGGGAGGAGGGGGAGACACTGGGGTGGGAGGGGGAGACACTGGGGTGGAGGGGGAGACACTGGGGTGGGAGGGGGAGACACTGGGGTGGAGGGGGAGACACTGGGGTGGAGGGGGAGACACTGGGGTGGGAGGGGGGAGATACTGGGGAGGAGGGGGAGACACTGGGGAGGAGGGGGAGACACTGGGGTGGAGGGGGAGACACTGGGCTGGGAGGGGGAGACACTGGGGTGGAGGGGGAGACACTGGGGAGGAGGGGGAGACACTGGGGTGGGAGGGGGAGACACTGGGGTGGAGGGGGAGACACTGGGGTGGAGGGGGAGACACTGGGGAGGAGGGGGAGACACTGGGGTGGAGGGGGAGACACTGGGGTGGGAGGGGGAGACACTGGGGTGGAGGGGGAGACACTGGGGTGGAGGGGGAGACACTGGGCTGGGAGGGGGAGACACTGGGGTGGAGGGGGAGACACTGGGGTGGAGGGGGAGACACTGGGCTGGAGGGGGAGACACTGGGGTGGAGGGGGAGACACTGGGGTGGGAGAGGGAGACACTGGGGTGGAGGGGGAGACACTGGGGTGGAGGGGGAGACACTGGGGTGGGAGGGGGAGACACTGGGGTGGGAGGGGGGAGACACTGGGGTGGAGGGGGAGACACTGGGGTGGGAGGGGGGAGATACTGGGGTGGAGGGGGAGACACTGGGGTGGGAGGGGGGAGACACTGGGGTGGAGGGGGAGACACTGGGGTGGAGGGGGAGACACTGGGGTGGGAGGGGGGAGACACTGGGGTGGAGGGGGAGACACTGGGGTGGGAGGGGGAGACACTGGGGTGGGAGGGGGGAGACACTGGGGTGGAGGGGGAGACACTGGGGTGGGAGGGGGGAGATACTGGGCTGTGTTGTGTTGTGCAGTGGTGGGGTGTTGTGGTGTGGTGTGGTGTGTTGTGTTATGTTGTGGTGTGTCGTGTTGTGTTGTGGTGTGGTGTGGTGTGTTGTGTTGTGTTGTGGTGTGGTGTGTTGTGTTGTGTTGTTGTGTGGTGTGTTGTGTTGTGTTGTGGTGTGGTGTGGTGTGTTGTGTTATGTTGTGGTGTGTTGTGGTGTGGTGTGTTGTGTTGTGTTGTGGTGTGGTGTGGTGTGTTGTGTTGTGTTGTGGTGTGGTGTGTTGTGGTGTGGTGTGGTGTTGTGTGGTGTGTTGTGTGTGTTGTGTTGTGGTGTGGTGTGTTGTGTTGTGTTGTGGTGTGGTGTCTTGTGTTGTGGTGTGGTGTGTTGTGGTGTGGTGTGTTGTGGTGTGGTGTGTTGTGTGTGTTGTGTTGTGGTGTGGTGTGTTGTGTTGTTGTGTGGTGTGTTGTGTTGTGTTGTGGTGTGGTGTGGTGTGTTGTGTTATGTTGTGGTGTGTTGTGGTGTGGTGTGTTGTGTTGTGTTGTGGTGTGGTGTGTTGTGTTGTTGTCCTCGTTCCTAACAGAAAGGCTTGGTTGTGTCTTGTCTTTTTTATTAAAAAAAAAATCACTTTACAAAATAGACAAATATGGACACATATTAAAAGATACTATGTAATAATAATAATTCAATAATAAGACTAAATAATCCAATTAAAATAAACCCTTAAAATAAATCGAAACTTTTTGCCATTTTTGTTGTCGAAGTTCAACTGAAACGTGTCTCAGTTCCTTTAGGGAGGAGGATGTGTCATTCTTTGATCTCATACTTTGATGTTGAGGATAAAAAGATGTTCAAACTTCCTTTCAAGTCTTACGATGCCCTAAACAACTGGACTCTCTGGAGAGGACTCTTAATTTAAGTGCAGCCGATGATTTGGTCATATTAAATAAATCCCATAAAACTAGGGCTGGGTTCTCTCCAGAGAAGGTGAACACAGCCATTCCCCAGAGAAGAGCCGCCCCCCCGACAGACTCACACACTTTTTGACCCCAGCCCTGTGTGGAAGTGAGACTCGACCAGATCACCAGCCATTGTGTGGGATTACCAAGCAGCAGAGGAGAGCAGAACACAGACACACACCAGCACATACCTGAAGTAAAGCTCACCACACACAGACGTATGCAGACCATAATTATTATCCTGGTGTTAGACAAGATGCCAGCGCCCTGATACCACAGCCTGCTTATCTGCTCACTGTTGTGTGTGTGTGTGTGTGTGTGTGTGTGTGTGTGTGTGTGTGTGTGTGTGTGTGTGTGTGTGTGTGTGTGTTGTGTGGTGAAACGTGACTGTTTTAAGCACCTTTCCCGTTCATCTTTCAGAGGCTAGCCACAAGCTATCCCAGTCATAGTTCACAAGTCTGGCTGTTGTAGCTCACAGGGTCTGGCTGTTGTAGCTCACAGGGTCTGGCTGTTGTAGCTCACAGGGTCTGGCTGTTGTAGCTCACAGGGTCTGGGTGTTGTAGTTCAGAGGGTGTGGGTGTTGTAGTTCCCTCAGTGGACAGACGAGCCCTGGCCCTCAGCCTCCTCCAGCCCTGCGTCCTCCATTGTTCCTTCTGAGGAAAAGTATTTGCATCTTGTAACCAGACACCCCGGCGGCCTCGGCAGACTCATACTCATACTCATACCTCAATCACTTCTTTGTGTAACGAGAAGGGTGTGTGTGTGTGTGTGTGTGTGTGTGTGTGTGTGTGTGTGTGGAGGAAGCTACAATAGTTCCCATACAAATGCAAAGTTGGCCGGAGACGATATTGTACACAAAAGCAGAAAAACAGAAAGTAAGAAAGAAATGTCTCACTTGGTTTATCTTTAAATTTCTTAAAGATAAACCAAGTGAGACATGGTTGTTAGCTATCCATTACCTTTAGACATGTAGCAACAGTTTAGTATGTTAGTTAGTGGTATTAGCTAGTACATGATTAGGATATGTAGAAACAGGTTAGTATGTTAGTAGTATTAGTTAGTGTGGATGATTAGGATGGAAACAGGTTAGTTTGTTAGTTATTAGTATTATTTAGTATGGATTATTAAGATAGATACAGGTTAGTATGTTAGTTAGCATTATTAGTTAGTATGGATTATTAAGATAGATACAGGTTAGTATGTTAGTTAGTATTCTTAGTTAGTATGGATTATTAATATAGAAACAGGTTAGTTTGTTAGTTATTAATATTAGTAAGTCTGGATGATTAAGATAGGAACAGGTTAGTATGTTAGTTATCAGTATTAGTTAGTATGGATGATTAAGATAGAAACAGGTTAGTATGTTAGTTATTAGTTTTAGTTAGTATGGATGATTAATATAGAAACAGGTTAATATGTTAGTTATTAGTATAAGTTAGTATGGATGATTAAGATATGAACAGGTTAGTACGTTAGTTATTAGTATTAGTTAGTATGGATGATTAAGATAGGAACAGGTTAGTATGTTAGTTATCAGTATTAGTTAGTATGGATGATTAAGATAGAAACAGGTTAGTATGTTAGTTATCAGTATTAGTGAGTATGGATGATTAATATAGAAACAGGTTAATATGTTAGTTATTAGTATTAGTTAGTATGGATGATTAAGATAGGAACAGGTTAGTATGTTAGTTATTACTAATAACTAACATACTAACCTGTTCCTATCTTAATCATCCATACTAACTAATACTAATAACTTATTAGTATAAGTTAGTCTGGATGATCAACATATTGACTCTTGATATCTTAATTTTCCATATGATGATTAAGATATCAAAAGTCAATATGTTGACTTTTTGCTTAAAGGGATACCGTTTGACTTGATGAAATGTCTTTTATATTTGATTTGATGGGGGGGTTCTTTGCCGATAATGTTTAGTCATGATTGAACAGTATCGTCTAAAAAAATTCATGCTCAAGTTCATAAAGACAGTGAAGGCCGTGTTCAACCCTACAGTCAGAAGGTCGATTGACACCCCTTGCCCACTGCATCCGTCCGTTGACGGGTCTCATTCAGTACGTTTACATGCACAGCTTAATCCGATTAAGGTCATAGTTCGACTATGCTCCTCAATCGGACAACTGCAATTGTCTGAGTATACATGGCGGTGAGAAAATCGATTCATTGGCCAAAGCATTTCTTACCCCGGTACGATAGGTGGCACTGAGCCCATTTCAACTAGTGGTAATAGAGCCACCGGTAGACCTCTTTACGTCACTAGCAACAACAAACTCAGGCGGCCGCAGCATTCTAGAAAGATGTTTTCAGTAGACAGCTGTCAGTTCACTTGGGGTCCATGTCATTTCTCCGACGCTCCATTGTTCCAACCTCTCGGCCGTATGCGGACTCCTCCGGCAGCGGAGCAGCGGGAGGAGTCCAGCCGGAGGAGTCGGCATACGACCGAGAGGACGGAACAATGGAGTGTCGGAGAAATGGACCCAGAGTGAACTGACAGCTGTCCCGCATACGGCAACAATCCCTTTCTCCTCTATGTCACATTTCAATATGGACTTCAGAGAGTCAAAGCCAAAGTTCCTTTACCCCAATTCCTTCTCCACCATGGCCGAGATAACCCTCACTACGAGTCTTTACTAGTTGCTGAAGTACCAGAGAGTCGGAGAACCACACTGCCATACACACTGCCATTCTCGTGCACACATATACACTACTCTCGTAACAGAAGCGTAGCATGTACTGAATGCATGTTGATGATGATACACTTCTTATAGGGGGTAACTACGTTGGCACGACACCGGCTTCCTCCATCTTCTTCGCCACCTTTTTAAATGAATTGCCGTCTCTCGGTTTCCAACGGCGACAGCATGACTATCGTCTCCTTAAACTTCCAGATCACGGCCCCCGGGAAAAATCTTGAGCATGTGCAGAACGCAAAAATCAGATTCCATGCGATCCGATCCGTTACATGCACGCTTAATTCGACTAACAATCGAATAAGCTAGGTGTCTTAATTTGACTATGAGTAACTCGATTCGATTCGATTATAGTCTGACTAAGGTGTATACATGCATCTTAATAATCCAATCATAGTTGGACTAAGCCAATAATTGACTTTCTTGAGTGTCATGTAAACGTACTGATTGACTTTGCATGGGGCGGTCCCAAAATGCATTGTGGGTCCATCCGTTCCGTCGGCTCGGTCTCTTGCGTTCAGAAGTTGAGAAAATTTCCGGATCCGTCAGCCAATCAGATCGTGACTCTGTCGGCAAATACCACTCCCCCATCCATCAGACACGCCTTCCGTCGTCCTTTGACGGACAGATGCAGTGGGCAAGCTGGGTGAGCTAGTCAAAGGCTCTTTAACCAATGACCCTTTAGCTAGTCAAAGGCCCTTTAACCAATAATAATTAGATAGTCAAAGGCTTTTTTTTTAACCAATGAACAATTAGCTAGTCTAAGGCCCTTTAACCAATAACAATTAGCTATTCAAAGGCTCTTTAAC
Organism: Pollachius pollachius; assembly: GCF_949987615.1. Taxonomy (NCBI): domain Eukaryota; kingdom Metazoa; phylum Chordata; class Actinopteri; order Gadiformes; family Gadidae; genus Pollachius; species Pollachius pollachius. The sequence goes on from NC_136944.1 coordinate 1,736,512, forward strand.
CAATAACAATTAGCTAGTGAAAGGCTTTTTAAACAATGAACAATTAGCTTGTCAAAGACTCTTTATCCAATGAACAATTAGCTAGTAAAAGGCCCTTTAACCAATAACATTTAGCTAGTCAAAGTTTTTTTAAACAATGAACAATTACCTAGTCTAAGGGCCTTTAACCAATAATAATTAGCTAGTGAAAGGCTGTTTTTTACCAATGAACAATTAGCTAGTCTAAGGCCCTTTAACCAATAACAATTAGCTATTCAAAGGCTCTTTAACCAATAACAATTAGCTAGTCAAAGGCTTTTTAAACAATGAACAATTAGCTAGTCAAAGACTCTTTAACCAATGAACAATTAGCTAGTCTAAGGGCCTTTAACCAATAACAATTAGCTAGGTTAAAAAGCTAGGCTTTTAGTATTATAAGTTAGTAAGCTAGGCTTTTTAACCCTGGATGGAGGCCCTAGGCTCTGCTCTAGGCGTGGGCCCCTCTGCTCTAGACGAGGGCCCCTCTGCTCTAGACGAGGGCCCCTTTACTCTAGACGAGAGCCCCACTGCTCTAGACGAGGGCCCCTCTGCTCTAGACGAGAGCCCCACTGCTCTAAACGAGGGCCCCTCTGCTCTAGACGAGGGCCCCACTGCTCTAGACGAGGGCCCCTCTGCTCTAGACGAGGGCCCCTTTACTTTAGACGAGCGCCCCACTGCTCTAGACGAGGGCCCCTCTGCTCTAGACGAGGGCCCCACTGCTCTAGACGAGGACCCCTCTGCTCTAGACGAGGGCCCCACTGCTCTAGACGAGGACCCCTCTGCTCTAGACGAGGGCCCCACTGCTCTAGACGAGGGCCCCTCTGCTCTGCTGAGGCAGAGCCTTCGATGCTGAGTTGAGGGTCTGGACGTGGGCTCTCTGAAGTAGGGCAGCGTTCCCTTAAAGGGCTCATGTCCTGCCACCAGGTAGGGGTGTGATTAGCTGGTAAAAGCCCATCCTTCCCTGCCACCAGGCGGGGGTGTGATTAGCTGGTAAAAGCCCATCCTTCCCTGCCACCAGGCGGGGGTGTGAGTAGCTGGTACAAGCCGGTTGGCACAGGGAAGAAGCTCCGGTTTAAGAGGAAATCCGCTGAGCCAGAACCTAGTTCTTACCGCGTGTCTCTGTGTCTCCACAGCGCTCAAGAGGTCCTTTGACATCGACGATGAGGACGACATCCCCAGCTTCTCCTCTGCCTGCCCCAGCACCCCGCCCATGTCCCCCCCCTCCTCCTCCTCCCACCTCCTCCTGAGCCACAGCAAGACCCAGGAGGGACGAGGAGTCACGCAGCAGTCGGCCTCGTCAGGCCTGCACCACCACAGCCCGTTCCTCTCCCAGCGGGGGGTCCCGGGCTCCGTTCCCGGCCTCAAGTCGCGCTCCGTCAGCAGCAGCCTCTCCTTCAGCCACGGGAACAAGCCCGCCTTCAGGAAGAACGGGGGGGGCGGGGTCACCAGGGCCGCCTCCTTCCAGAACCGCTTCCACCCAAACGGCTTCCACTCCTCCCTGTCGGGCCCCGGCAGCGACAACGACAGCCTCCACAGCTCCTCCTCCAGCCTGGAGGGGCCCCCCTCCTCCGCGGCTAAGTATGGCGGGGGGGAGTACCAGCAACTCATGGTCCAGGGGGGAGCACCGGGGGGCGACGGCCAGAAGAAGAGCTCCTCCCACGGGAGCGTGTTCCTCTCTGAGGACGCTCTCGTCCGGGGCGGGGCCCCAGAGCTCAGGGGGGGCGGCCCCGGGGTGATGCCTCGCCCCGACCTCCACATCGGGGGCCGCGGAGGAGGAGGAGGAGGAGGAGGAGGAGGAGGAGGAGGAGGAGGAGGAGGAGGGAGGGAGATGGTGGACGGGCAGAGAGAAGGAACGCCTTTGGGATTACGGTTTGCCAATACCAACGCCGGCTGGAACGGCCGCCCGCACTACGGCAGCGGGATGGAGCTCCACTCCGGCTCCGCCCAGCAGAGCCACCGGCTCCAGCAGCACGGGGGCCCCCAGACCCCGCAGCCCCCGAGGGCCAGAGAGCCCCCGCGCCTCAACAAGTTCCCCCTGGACCTGGAAGACCTCACCATGAACACCGGCGGGGTCCCCAAGCCCCCGCCTCGGGGCGCAGGCAGCCCCGCCCAGCCCTCTCCCAGCTCCCCCCTCAGCGGTGTGGAGAGGACCCCCTCCCCGGTCCCAGGGGCCAGCCGCTCCCCACCGGCCCCCGCCCAGACCTCCCCCCCCCCTGGGCCCCAGGTGGTCCAGGGAGGGGGTCCCGAGCCTCAGGGCCGCGCCCCAAACAGTGTGGGCTCCATCCTGCGGAGGATCGCCTCCTTCTCTCACGGCGCTGCTCCGGACGGCAGCGGGGGTCCAGCGGGGGGGAGCCCCAAGCCCCGCAGGGCCCCCGGCGGGACCAGGGACGGGGCCCCCGGCGGGGCCAGGGACGGGGCCCCCGGCGGGACCAGGGACGGGGCCCCCGGCGGGGCCAGGGACGGGGCCCCCGGCGGGGCCAGGGACGGGGCCCCCGGCGGGGCCAGGGACGGGGCCCCCGGCGGGGCCAGGGACGGGGCCCCCGGCGGGGCCAGGGACGGGGCCCCCGGCGGGGCCAGGGACGGGGCCCCCGGCGGGACCAGGGACGGGGCCCCCGGCGGGGCCAGGGACGGGGCCCTGTCGTCGGCCCCCCTGCGGAGAGAGAGGAACCTGGAAGGTAAACACACGACAACACCTTGACACTCACAGAAGAATCCAGTGATTCTCTGCAATATCACCGCAGAACCTTGATCCCTCCTCGGGAACGGAAGATAAACACTGACATGGTGGAACGATGAGGTAACACACAGCAGCACCAGGGAGTGGGAGGACATTAGTGTCTAGTAATATAGTCACTATACAGCAGTACCAGTGAAGAGCCACTGGTACTGCTGTATGGTGACTCTTCACTGGTACAGCAGTACCAGTGATGAGTCACTGCCAGATGGTCTAAAATGTATAATCTGGTCTTTTATTTGAAGTTAGGACCTGATAAGCACTAATGAAGGGACCTTTATTTGTACAGGATTGTACTTTATTTGGATGATTCCGATTTCATTCATAAAGTAGTGAATGCACCAGTACAGACTTCACCCTCATGTGTGAGGTCTGTACACCAAGCAGAACATCATAACGTCTACATCTTGGTACACTAGTTATTACCCTGGAAGTAGTTATTAGCTGTTCTATGATACCATTAAGAATGATTTGATCCATTATTGTGGGGGTGATCAACAGAGCCAAGATTTAATCCCGCTGCTAAACACTGGGTAACAACAGCTAATGCCGCAGCCATGGGTAAATGATTGTTTTGCTTTCACTTCAAAGCTCCCATAAAAACCCTCATTGACAACAAAGGAGTGGCCTGGGGGTCCTTCCTCTCCCCCTTTCTCCCTTCCTCCTCCTCCCTTCTGAGGGGGAGGAAGAGGAGAACAGGCCCGTGCAGGGTGAAGGCAGAGAAGGCTAGCCATCACTAACAGTTAGCGGGCTACCATCATAGAAACGCCGAAACTCGAGATGTGATTCAATAACTTACTTATGTGAACGGATGCACATGATGTAGAGGAGTACGACCTAAAGCTAAAGCTTTGGTCATCCTGGGAGGATTGTTATTTAAAATCACAGCGAAGAGTCAGGGAGGAGAATCCTTCTGAACCACAGCATGTCAGATTATACTGATCTTTGTTAGTATAATCTGACATTTGTTAGTTATTGGGAGATTTATGTTGGCTGGAAAATGGAACAAAAGGGATTTATTCCCGATGACCTTCAAATTCTCTCTGAATCTGCCTTTATATTGCTTTCAAAAGTCCTCCGTTATTTCTTATCTTTTTAACTCTCCCCTCTCTCCACCCCCTCCACGTGACTCTGGGTGAAGCCATCATGTTGAGGCCTGTTTCAGAGCCCCCCTCCCTCTCTGTTCGCTAATGACAGTGGGTGTGAGAAGGATTCCTCTCCTGTCTCCAGATCGCCTCAGCATTCAGCTGCATTCTGGGGGAATGAAGGGATTGGTCATTCCGGGTGTTTCTGTGTATGTTTTGTGTCTGTGTTTGCATGTGTGTGTGTGTGCGTGTGTGGGAGGTGTAAGCCTATGACA
>NC_136944.1:1745623-1760623 GCF_949987615.1 Pollachius pollachius
AGGGCATCAAGCCTGGGCTTGTGGCTGTTCTGTGAGTGTTGGGGGGCTGAAATAGCATATATAAAGAACATCTTTATTCAAACAAAACTGAGCACAGTGTAACCATCCAATCACGTTGTTGAAAATACACAGCTCAACATAGCAGTGATAGAGAAACAGTCAATCAGAGTGCAACAGGGTTTAGGTCCTACAGGGATTAGGTCCTACAGGGTTATGTTCCTACAGGGTGGAGATTCCTTGATGGAGCAGTGTCACACCAGAGAGGATCTGAAGGCTGGTTGTGGTTCTGCCTCAGAGACGATGCAGGAATAGATCCAGATAGAGTAGAGGTAAATTAATTTCATGCACCACTTATTCCTCTACTTTGACCACTGTACCTCTCCATCAACATTCCTTGCCACTGTGTATGTGTGTGTGTGTGTGTGTGTGTGTTTGTGTGTGTGTGTGTGTGCTTGTGTGTGTGTGTGTGTGAGAGAGAGAGAGAGAGAGAGTGACAGAGAGAGATGAACGAGAGTAATGAGCTTAGGTCGGGAGGGCTGCAGTGATCTTCCCCACCACTAGAGGGAGCCACACATCTTCTCATGTTCAATAGTTCTGAGAGGATCTGACCCCCAGGTGAAGGATTAAGGGTTCAAACCATCGACCTGTAGGCGCCCTTGAGCAACACACCTAGAGAGAGAGAGAGAGAGAGAGAGAGAGAGAGAGAGAGAGAGAGAGAGAGAGAGAGGAGAAGAAGGAGTTGGTAAGGAGGAGCAGCAGGAGGTGGAGCTTCGTCCTCGGCCCCCTGAACCTGTTTCTGCTCGCTCGGAGGTCTTCACATTCCTCCCTGCTGCGGGGGGTGTCTGTAGGTCCGAGTGGGGCCCTCACTGAACCAGCTGTGTGTCTGTAACTCTGAGTAGGGGCCCTACGGGGCCCTCTCTACGGGGCCCTCCATGCTGACTGGTTCTTTGCATGCTGAGCTCATCGTGCACAGATTTCTCAGACATGCACGATCTTTGCCCCTCTGGGCCCCCTGTGGAGACCATGGGCGACCCTCTGATCACACCTGTAGAGGGGGGCCTGCTTCACCTCCAATAAGGAAAGAAAGCAAAGGAATTATAGATATTTGTAGAGAAATATGTACCAATATATGTAAGTATTGGGTTGAAAATTGAACAAGGAAACAGTTGGCAGGAAATGATCATCCTGCACACACACACACACACACACACACACACATACACACACACACACACACACACAAACACACACACAGACACACACGCGCACACACACACACACACACACAGACGCACAGACACACACACACACAGACGCACACACACACACATCACACACACATCACACACAGACGCACACGCACACACAGACGCACACACACACAGACTCACACACACGCACAACTTACAAGCACACACACAAACAGACACACACAAACATACTGAGAGTTACACAAAAATGTGCATTGATGACTAGTCAGTGGGTTAGCTAACACTTCATGCTGACACGCCTCTATGCCGCACACAGACACACTGACATCCTGAGTTGCATTTGTCACTTCTCTCCCCGGACGGCTCTCTGCAGCAGGTAGGAGAGCACATCTCTCAGCTCTGTTACTGTTTGTTCCTGTTGTAGGGCTGGGGACGGGTCTGTGCTCAGGGATCATGTTTGTGATGTTATTAGTGCTCTGGTTAGCTCCTTGGTTAGCAAGGTGTTCAGCCAAGGCTGTTAGCTTGTGGCTAAATGCAACAAGTTAGGAAGCAATAGAAAAACAAAAGAAAGTATGGACACATGAAGAGTGATGGAAGTATTGCTAATCTTTACTCTATTGTTTAAAAGCTCTCTGTCTAGCACACGGTAAAGACACACACACACAAACACACACAATCACACACACGCACACTGACACACATACACACAAACACACCACCACCACCACCACCACCACCACCACCTCCACCTCCAGCACAACAACACAAACCACCACCACCACCACGTGCTGCAGGAGCGACCACAGCTCCACTCGTGTGTAAATTACTCTGCTGCTGTGTCACCAAGGAGGGAGGGAGGGAGGGAGGGAGGGAAGGGGGAAGGAGAGTCTGTAGGAAAGAAGAGGGGGGTAGTCCTTTCTGCTGCAGGGGGATTAAAGCTGGAAGCTCCTTGGAACTATTTACATGTGAATGGCCTTGTGGGACTGCATCACACTGCCTCTCTCTCTCTCTCTCTCTCTCTCTCTCTCTCTCTCTCTCTCTGTCTCACAGTGTGTGTCCCTCTCTCTTTCTCTTGGGTTCCCTCTCAATCACATTCACACTTGAGACACATAGAGAGGCGCAGAGGAGGGAGAGAGGAGCGAGAGCTAGCATACACTGATATAAATGACAGAAAATAAATTGGGAGAGAGAGACTAGGCAGACTGTTAGCCCTGTCCACTACACCAGGGAGAATAACTAGAAACTGAGAACTGGAACTGGAATCGTTTCTACTTGATGAGCCTCCTTGTCCTCTCAGAGGTTCAGTGTTTCCTAAGGAGCAGAGAACTCAGCTTTTGTGAATGAGAGAAGGTAGGAATTCCTATTTTCTCCCCCCCCCCCCCCCCATCCGACCCAGATACCCCAGGCTGCTCCGCAGGCTGCGGGAGGGTCCCCCTCTAACAATGGGATGTGGAATGGTCCGGCAGGGGGGTTTGAGGGGGAGGGTCTCTCACACCACCAACAGCTTTCTACAGTCTACTGGGCATCATTTTCTATGCCGGGTTGTACGTTATGTGTTCCCGGCTATTGCTAGTCCTACTAGTGTGTTGTGTGTGTGTGTGTGTGTGTGTGTGTGTGTGTGTGTGTGTGTGTGTGTGTGTGTGTGTGTGTGTGCGTGTGTCCGTGGATGTATGTTTGTATGTATGTATGTATGTATGTATGTAAATATGTGTGTGTGTGTGTCTGTGTGTGTGTGTCTGTGTGTGTGTATGTATGTATGTATGTACGTGTGTGTGTGTGTGTGTCTGTGTGTGTTTATGTATGTATGTATGTACTTGTGTGTGTGTGCGTGCGTGTGTATGTATGTATGTATGTATGTATGTATGTAAATATGTGTGTGTGTGTCTGTGTGTGTGTGTGTCCGTGTGTGTATGTATGTATGTATGTACATGTGTGTGTGTGTGTGTGTGTGTGTGTGCGTGTCTGTGTGTGTGTATGTATGTATGCATGTACGTGTGTGTGTGTGTGTGCGTGCGTGTGTATGTGTGTGTGCGTGTATATGTGTGTGTGTCTGTGTGTGTGTATGTATGTATGTATGTATGTACGTGTGTGTGTGTGTGTGTCTGTGTGTGTGTGTGTGTGTGTCTGTGTGTGTGTATGTATGTATGTACGTGTGTGTGTGTGTGTGTGTATGTGTGTATGTATGTACGTGTGTGTGTGTGCGTGTGTGTGTATGTATGTATGTATGTACGTGTGTGTGTGTCTGTGTGTCTGTGTGTATATATGTATGTATGTACGTGTGTGTGTGTGTGCGTGCGTGTGTATGTGTGTGTGAGTGCTTCTGGGCTCCCATGCTCTCTCTTTGACACTAAAATGGCAGCGTCTCAGCGTGGTCGTGTTGTTGTGTCACATGGTGTTCAGGGCGGTCATTCTGGGTTCCTACTTCCCCCTGCAGAACAGGAAGTCAGATCAGACTGTCTGCCTCTTCTCTAAAGTAGTCATCAGATCCTCTGGACGTTCTGAACTCTCCCTTCCTATTTTGATTCATTGTGCAGAATCTGCTGATTACCTTATGTGGAGTTTGGTGAATGTAATATCTAGTGATGTGTGTGCAGGTCTTTGATGTTAGAGGGCTGTGTGTAGGAGAGGTGTTAGTGTATGTAGGATTCAGATTGTAGTGTTCAGAATAAGGTTAGAACCAGAGGTGCTAGTGAAGACATGAGACGAGTACTCCATCATTTCACATATATATTTATATATATATATATGGGAATATATATTCAAATGTATATTATGGCAACACAAAAAAGTCAAAATACCAGACAGAAAAGAGGGATATAATGTATAAAAAACATAAAATGGGAGTCTTGAGAACACTAGGTAGTATATAAAATAGTATATATTAATATACTAATATAGATATACTAATACTTATATTCATATGTATGAAATAACCGTCTGCACGGCGCTGGAGGAATTTAAAACAAGGTTCTGTTGAGGTTCTGCTGAGGTTCTGCATTCTACGTACACATAATAAGGAGGTTCTGCTTAGGTTCTGCTGTGGTTCTGCTGCGCTTTGCATACACATGATAAGGAGGTTTTGCTGAGGTTCTGCGTCCACACGATAAGGATGTTCTGCTGCGTCTTCCAGAGTGGAGTTTTTGAGAACGATGACGGCACGCTGAAGTAGATAGATGCTGTACGCAGGCCGTGGTTTTCCTCAGTGTTTTGTGCATATTTGAGCGCAAAGCACCGCCCCCCACTGGCCTGGCATGCTCACTACAGCCGCTTCACTCGTTGCATCTCCGTGTGGACGAGGATACTTAAAGACAGGCAGACTTCAGATCCAGGTGGACGGTCTGAGTCCTGATGTGGATCAACCAATGGGTTCCCAGGACTGGGAATCCAGTGGAAGCAAATAACTGTTCAGTCCCAAAGAGGGCGCTGTCCTGTACTCAATATTAGTCCATTTGCATCAACTATGTTCAAAGATTGGTCGCTTTCCTTTAACAACCATCCTCAACTTACACGCTAAACCACATACAAAAGAAGAAAACTTTAATATGTTAGCGCTATATTTACAGAATCACAATACATATCGTTTCGGGTCTCAATTTATCTCTTAAAGGTCCCATGGCATGCTGCTTTATGGATGCTTTAATATAGATATTAGTAGGCCCCAAACACAGTATTTGAAGACGTTTCTCGAAATTCAGCTGTGGTGCAGAATTACAGCCACTACGAGCCAGTCGCACATTGAGCTTTCCCCAAATGCGCCGTTTTGGTGTCTGTAGCTTTCATGCAAATGAGGAGGAGAGAGGCGGGTCAAGGAGGAGGGTGGGGGTGTGGCACTGAGCAGCTTGCAGCCACGGTACCGTGCGCTCTGTTTACAGTGGATGTATCGCAATGGCGAGGCACACAAAGCCTTTAGCCGTGTTCTGCAAATATTCGAGAACACACGGGAGTCCTGGAGCTCTATATCTAAATAATATCATATTATACATAGATATCTATATCATATAATATATATCATCACGGCCAAAAGCTGTGTGAGCCTCCAGACGATATTATGAATCTCAAACGACCACGTCGGGTTCTCCGGCGTCTCTGGTTCTTCCACGTCCACATCAACAGCCCGCTGTTGCCTCCCGCCGGAGCCTCGCTGCCGAGGGACCGCCGCCTCGGCAGCGGTCAGCGCTTAGGCACCACCGCCTCCTGAAGCGCCGAGGCGGTGGTCCCTCGGCAGCCGAGAGCGGGGCTCAAGCGGGAGACATTCGCGGCCAACAATCCCTTTCTCCTTAATGTCGTGGTTTATGTTCAGGGAGTTAAAGCCAAAGTTCCTTTCCCCCAATTCCTTCTCAACCATGGCTGAGATAACCCCCACTACGAGTCTCATTATGGAAATACCAGAGATGAGAGTCCGACGTGTTATACGCCATAACACCAACAGCAGAACGGTTATCCAAATAACAAGGAAGTGTACAACACTTGCGTTACAGTCCTGGAGGTCTATATCTAAATAATATCATATAATACATAGATATCTATACTATACAATACATATTATCACGGCCAAAAGCTGTGTGCGCCTCCAGACGATTTTATGAATCACAAACTAAGTGAAAAAATAAGTGCTCGTTTTACACCGAACCTAGGGGGACCATAGGCAGGCTAGGGGAACTCATATTTATGTTATAAAACCTCATAAAGTGAGATTTTCATGCCATGGGACCTTTAATTCTGTAAAATAAGGTCCCTGTTGAATCCTTACCCGAGCACATCAACATTTACTGAACACATTTACTGAACCGTTTCTCTGATTCACCAGACTCTGACTCAGGTCATCTCACCAACAGCACACTTGTGAGGTTCTACTTGAAGTCTTGATCTTTGTGATTTATTGATGGATGTTATCATAATCAGGCCACATTCCTATCACCAATAGTCCCCCTGCTACAGCACACACACTCTGTAACTCATAGAACTCTGAACCAGCTCGTCACAGGCAAGGGGCTGGACCTACACGTGTCCTAGGACCAATGCAACCACCAAACTGGAGAGGTGCATCTCTCTCTCTCTCTCGCTCTCTCTCTCGCTCTCACTCTTGCCCTCTCCCGCTCTCTCGCTCTCACTCTCGCTCTGTTTCTCTGTGTATCTCCATGTCTCTCGCCCTGTGTTCCGAGAGGACCGGTGGCTTGACGAGGATTAGTCGTGATCTGGGGGTGGAAGGGCAGGATATTTATAGCTCATTAAATTATGTGAGCTAGGGATGGCCAATAGCCTCTGCCGCATTGTGTGTGTGTGTGTGTGTGTGTGTGTGTGTGTGTGTGTGTTTGTGTGTGTGTGTGTGTGTGTGTGTGTGTGTGTGTGTGTGTGTGTGTGTGTGTGTGTTTGTGTGTGTGTGTATGTGTGTGTGTGTGTGTGTGTGTGTGTGTGTGTGTGTGTGTGTATGTGTGGTGGATTAAAGACACCAGGACATCTTTTTCTGAGTCATCTTCTCAGTGTTGGACAGCAGCTTTCTCTCTCATGTCCTACAGAGAGGTCTTCATACTGCTGATGATGGCTGTGTTTCTACAGGTGTGTCTGCTTGCACACTTTGTGTGTTTGCATGTGTGTGTCTGTGTGTGCAGCTTTTCATTCTCAGGGGAACAGCCGCCAACCAATCCTCTTAAAGCGTTGAGCCGGCTAGCAGACACACACAAATGTACGTTTGACTAAAGATTTGACTTCAGATGTTGGTTCACACGTGTACCTGTTCAAACAGACACCTGTTGGTTCAAACAGACATGGGGCCCTATCTTGCATCCGGCACAAATGACTTTCTACACTGTGTCATTGCTAGTTTGCAACTGGCGCAGACCGTTCTTTTCCCTCCACCGCCACGCGTTGGTAAATTAGGGAATGATCTTGCGCCCCAAGGGGCGGTTCGGCGAAAGGAGGAGGCGTGTTCTGGCGCAAACGTTCCCTGGTGCTATTTTGCAGTTTCAGATAACAATTGTGCCACAAACCAGGAACTACCTGGTTTAAAGTCAGTGGCGCGTTGTTCAGATGCGTTGTTCAGATGCTATAATAAGTTGTACTTTTAAATCAATGCATCTGCAAACACCGTACAGCAAACACATATTTTCTTGACACAGACATCGTGTACAAGCCCATAACTTTTAGGATTGAGTATTTGATCGTGAGAAAACATTGTTTTACCGCGAGTGAGTGTTGATTGTTGGTTGATTGAAGGAATGAATGATTGCGGGCGCGCGTGTGTGTATGTGTAAAATAATTAATGAATGCAGGCGTGTGTGTGTGCGTCCATCTGTTTAAACACACACAAACTAAACACGTAACGCATAATACAGTCCATGGCAATGCATATTAACGGGGGGACACATGCATATTAGGAACACAAATCGATAACGATAATGCATACAATACTGATAAGAAACGATGTTTGTTAATGTATTGCGTGTATCATTAAATAGAACCACAGTTACCGCATATCATTTGTGTGTTAAGTTTTCTTTACCGAAATTTGTTTGAGGACTTAGTATTTCTGAAGTTGTGGATGAAAACACTATTCCATGTGTGAATTAGGCCATATTATTTGGCCATAAACTAAGCCATTTGAAGTTTGAAATTCATGTGGTCATGCATCTGTCTCATGGAGACTGCAGACGCGCTGTCAAAATATCAACTTGTCAGATTCAAATGCACTCATGGCTCTTAAAGAGGATGGGAGCTGGCACTCTCATTGATTTATTGCACGTTACGCCCAAACCACACCTACGGGTAATTAGGCTACTTAAGAACGAGAGTCATTTATGCGCCGGTAAAATAGCAACATTGCCATAGAACCGCCCACAAAGCTACTTGCACTTGGCGCTTCTCACTTGCGTTTCCGACCGTTAAAATAGGGTCCATGGTAAGGAGCCTCTTTATTCATCACAAAAACAGTTGTGATAACAGTGATATAGTGGAAGATAAAATATAATCTGTCACAAGTACATAGAGTAGAAAGAAGCTTCCATATACAATAGAAAATAAAACATGTTAAAAAATAAGTAATATTTTAGGAATTTATTTTGAGCAAGAATGAGACAGAAGAGAGGGCGAGACATAGTGATGCTTATATATAATATATGATGCTTCTCTTGCTCTGTAAGGGGTTGGTCTGTTCCTTTGAGAACCCTGTGGCCACACGTCTATCTCAAGATGTGAATCAGCTTTTTCTTCCCCTGACCCCTCTGGCGGTGGAGATGCCCATGGTGTCCCACCGCTCCCTAAGCTGTTCCTTGGTTTGGTCCAACCAAGTAAGCCAATACAAATGGCCTTCCTCCAACAGAACCAATGACATGTTTAGCTGGAGGACGTCACTGAGCAGGCTCATGGCCTGGAGGATGATGTGTGAAGAGAGCGGCCAGCTCGAAGTGTGATCGTTTTGAGTCCTGAAAGCATGGCCCCATTTCAAGTCACAAGAGTGAGTGTAGGAGGGTGCTTGTGTTTCATCTCATCTCCACCTCATCTCCACACACGGTCAACATAGCCTCATTCCTGTAATCGCTACCGCTCAGACCCATAGCATTCAGGAGCATCTCATACAATGTGAGGCTCTTGCTTATTGTCATTAGGGAGTTCATTTCAAAGTAGAATGGGTTTGACTGTTCAGTAGAGGAATGAAAGTGATTTGTGTTTAAGAGTCAAAGTGAGCGAAGAGGAGAGAGCATCAGACCAGTCGAAAAAATCCATCATCTTCTCTCCCTGGTCTCAGACAGGCTGAAGGTGGAGGAGAGTGAGAGGACGGAGGCCCCTGCACTGATGGAGGAGAGTGAGAGGACGGAGAAGACTACCAAAGCACCTTCCTCCTTATCAGAGGAGGAGCAGGAAGTACAACAGCGAGGAGAGCTGGCGCTGCAGACGGTGGGGTCGGAGGGACAGCCAGCGGTCGGAGCCCTCCCCGCGCAGGAACCCGCCCGCCCCCAGGGCGAGCAAGAGGAGCAGGAGGAGCTGGGCCGCTCTCCGGACCCCAGGATGGAGGGGCAGAAGGAGGCGGTGGCCGAGGGGCGGACGGAGACGAGGAGGCCCCCCTCCGGAGGCCCCCAGGGGGGCATCATCAGGGGTCCCGACCTCTTGGGCTACGTGGGCATCGAGGCCGTGCTGGACCAGATGCGCCGCAAGACCATGAAGGCCGGCTTTGAGTTCAACATCATGGTGGTCGGTGAGTCGCACACTCTGACACACAACCAGACAAACACCAGGTCACCCAGGAGCTGACACACAACCATACACACACCAGGTCACCCAGGAGCTGACACACAACCAGACACACACCAGGTCACCCAGGAGCTGACACACAACCAGACACACACCAGGTCACAGAGGAGCCGACACACAACCAGACACACACCAGGTCACCCAGGAGCTGACACACAACCAGACACACACCAGGTCACCCAGGAGCTGACACACAACCAGACACACACCAGGTCACAGAGGAGCCGACACACAACCAGACACACACCAGGTCACCCAGGAGCTGACACACAACCAGACACACACCAGGTCACCCAGGAGCTGACACACAACCAGACACACACCAGGTCACCCAGGAGCCGACACACAACCAGACACACACCAGGTCACCCAGGAGCTGACACACAACCAGACACACACCAGGTCACAGAGGAGCCGACACACAACCAGACACACACCAGGTCACCCAGGAGCTGACACACAACCAGACACACACCAGGTCACCCAGGAGCTGACACACAACCAGACACACACCAGGTCACAGAGGAGCCGACACACAACCAGACACACACCAGGTCACCCAGGAGCTGACACACAACCAGACACACACCAGGTCACCCAGGAGCTGACACACAACCAGACACACACCAGGTCACCCAGGAGCTGACACACAACCAGACACACACCAGGTCACCCAGGAGCTGACACACAACCAGACACACACCAGGTCACAGAGGAGCCGACACACAACCAGAAACACACCAGGTCACCCAGGAGCTGACACACAACCAGACACACACCAGGTCACAGAGGAGCCGACACACAACCAGACACACACCAGGTCACCCAGGAGCTGACACACAACCAGACACACACCAGGTCACCCAGGAGCTGACACACAACCAGACACACACCAGGTCACCCAGGAGCTGACACACAACCAGACACACACCAGGTCACAGAGGAGCCGACACACAACCAGACACACACCAGGTCACCCAGGAGCTGACACACAACCAGACACACACCAGGTCACCCAGGAGCTGACACACAACCAGACACACACCAGGTCACAGAGGAGCCGACACACAACCAGAAACACACCAGGTCACCCAGGAGCTGACACACAACCAGACACACACCAGGTCACAGAGGAGCCGACACACAACCAGACACACACCAGGTCACCCAGGAGCTGACACACAACCAGACACACACCAGGTCACCCAGGAGCTGACACACAACCAGACACACACCAGGTCACCCAGGAGCTGACACACAACCAGACACACACCAGGTCACAGAGGAGCCGACACACAACCAGACACACACCAGGTCACCCAGGAGCTGACACACAACCAGACACACACCAGGTCACCCAGGAGCTGACACACAACCAAACACACACCAGGTCACCCAGGAGCTGACATAATGATAGGCTACCAATCATTATATGAAGGGTACCTATATGATAGGGTACCTACCCACGATTTTTTTAAATTTAAAAAGCAGTTTGTTTAAACACTTATTTAGCAATTAACTTAATGTAACATTTAATAAAAAATTATTTGGAACACTGAACGGATTTGAACAGAAAGAATACTATTAAAGTATAGCAAAATGAATAAATAAATAACCAAAGATTGCAGTTGGAGGATGCTTGCAGGTAGGCAAAAACCCTCAACTAGTTTTGTGGTTTAGGATTATGTATTTGAAAATATTAATGTCAAATAAATAATAGTAATTTGAATAGTTTGGTAGCACTAACCAGCGTTCCCGCTAGAAAAATCGGTGCCGGTCAAAGTGACCTGCATAGGTTTTGTTTTCGGTCAAATATCCCATTATTGCTTCTTATTAGCCTATGTAGCTTAAATAATGACATAATCAGGCCGTATAGAATGCAACATGTTTAAAAGCTTAACTTTCAAATAGATGGGAAAAAACATAAACGTCTGATTCGCAATAACGAGGCATAGTGTTACGAGTAGCGTATGTGTGTGCGCGAGAATGGCAGTGTGTGTGAGTGTGTGTGTGTGGGGGAGGGACGTCAACGAGTGAGTTGACGAGCGAGGAGAGCGAGTGTGTGTGTGTGTGTGTCTAATAAAGAAACAAACGAGTCCAGTAGAATAAAGTACCCAGCCTGTCAATAATCGGTGGCCGCTTCATTCCGACCTTTAAGCAGACCAACTACCGGTCAAAGCACACAAAACACTAGAGACAGGGATCACACAAACTATTTTTGCGCGCTTGGCCCACTCTGGATAAATGTCGTTCATATCGCATATAAGGACTTCGCAGGCTGTGGAGAAATGCAATCCTCCGTAGCCATGGAGCGCTGTCATCACAGCGAGGGCATTTCGTCGCAGACTTAGGGCATCGATAAGAGGAGCGGTGTCAGCAAACTATTATTTAGACAGATTATTAGCAAATTTCAATCCGACAATTTGACCAGAGAGATACAATTTATTCTTACATTTAATTTTTCTATTACCGGACAATGGAAACCCTGGCACTAACAGCTCATATCACGTGGCTGGATCTGTACTCGAGGATAATGGCATTAAGAAAGGGCGTGTCGCGCTTCTGACAGTTTCGTGGCTTTGAGTGTCGCGATTTCGGTTTCGATACGTATATCGTTACAGCCCTAGTACCTATCATAATGATAGGCTACCTATCATTATATAATAGGGTAACTATATGATAGGGTATCTATCATAATGGAAAGGATCCCTACAGAGAAATTGAAACATCCCAAACTCACTTTACACTGTAGTCTTTTCCCCAAAGTGCACAAACACACTCCAGCAAGCATGCAATCAGGACGACATGCTTGTGAGTGTTAGAGCGTTTGTGTGTGTGGAGCTGTGGGCGTCTGATGGCTGCTACAGGACATTCAGACTCCCTCCTCCCACAGTGAAGCCAACACCTCACACCACACTCAGCCCACTCTGCCCTCAGCACCTCATACTGAACCAGAGGACATCAGCCAGTCAGCACGCAGCAACACAGGGCTTTATCAAGTGATCTTCATCATATTCCCAGAGCACAACTGTAGCTGATGCAAACATATGCATATGCATGTAAACACTGCATAAGAGGAAGCAGTCGTTTAAAGGGAGGAAGTGGTAGCACACACACACACACAGTCATACACACACACCCACTCTTATTTCCTGAATTGCTTCCAGTGATCCAACACCCTTGGGAGAAGATATGAAACAATAACTGACAATTCATGCCAGAATTTTTCAAATCGTTCCTCAAGGTCTCCATGTTAAGTTTTGTATGTTGCTGACCAATGTTGGGTCATGGGTCATCAGCTCATTTAAAGGGTTAGGCTTGTTGGATGCCCCCCCCCAAAAAATCTGAAACCACCATCCAGAGTGGAAAACTTGAATACGCTCCCCGCAGCGTTTCCGTCTACACTGCCAAGACGCAAAACTCTGCTCAGATCTGCTCACGTCGCGTACGCGTTTACGTCACATACAGCGCCAGTACAGGGAAATAAACAAACATGATACAACATGTTTGGAAATAATGCGACGGTCCAACGCATTATTTCCATGCGTTGGACCGTCAAGCTGCTCTGGCAGCTATAATAAACTTACAGGAGTCTTTCCACGAAATGTACAGGATATGTACAGATAGTATTACTGAACAGAGAAGGATGTGTAATTATGTTTTGGTTTTCGCGGCGCAGATAAGAGAAGAAGGACGATTCTACACATGCGCTCAGACATGGTGGTGTTGTGTGATGGTGTATCACAGCACCACCTAGCCGCCTGACATGCATACCCAATCGAAATCCACACACTTTTGCGTCACTGTATGCACGCAGATTTCCTCCCGAAAACGTTCGTCTTAACGCGGAATAAAATGTGAAGACGCGACGCCACTTTTCCGTCTGCTGTTCAGACCGTCATCATGTAAACGTAGCCTCAAATTCAAATTATTGTTGTTGTTCTAATCATAAGTCATGTGTTATCGGTGCAGGTCAGAGTGGCCTGGGGAAGTCCACCTTGGTCAACACGCTGTTCAAGTCCAAAGTCAGCCGCAAGTCCTGCTCTCCAAACTATGAAGAGAAGATCTCCAAGACAGTCCACCTGCAGTCGGTCAGCCATGGTGAGTCAGACTCTACAGACCCTAAGGACTTGACAGGAAATACTGACGCTACAGACTCTACAGGAGCTACTGACACTACTGACACTACAGACCCTCCAGACTCTACAGGAGCTACAGACCCTACAGACTACACAGTAGCTACTGACACTACAGACTCTACAAAAGCTACTGATGCTACAGACACTACAGACTCTACAGACCCTACAGACACCTCTACAGACTCTACAGACCCTACAGACTCTACAGACCCTAAAGACCCTACAGGAGCTACTGACGCTACAGACACTACAGACCAGACTTTACACTACAGACCTTACAGACAATACAGACTCTACAGACCCTACTGATACTACATACCCTATAGACCTACAGACAGACCTACAGAAAGACCTACCTGCATGCAGACAGACCTACAAACAGACCTACAGACAGACCTATACACAGACCTACAGACAGACAGACCTACAGACAGATAGACCTACAGACAGAACTGCACACAGACAGACCTACAGACAGACTTATAGGGCCCTATTTTAACTGTCTGTAACGCAAGTGAGAAGCGCCAAGCGCAAGTAGCTTTGTGGGCGGTTCTATGGCAATGTTGCTATTATACCGGCGCATAAATGACTCTTGTGCCCGACGCAAATCTAAAAAGGGTTGGTCTTAAGTAGCCTAATTACCCGTAGGTGTGGTTTTGGCGTAACGTGCAATAAACCAATGAGAGTGCATCTCCCAACCCCTTTAAGAGCCATGAACGCATTTGAACTGACGAGTTGATATTTTGACAGCGTGTTTGCAGTCTCCGATGAGACAGATGGATGACCACATCAATTTCAAACTTCAAATGGCTCAGTTTATGGCCAAATAATATGGCCTAATTCACACATGGAATAGTGTTTTCATCCACAACTTCAGAAATACTAAGTCCTCAAACAAATTTCGGTAAAGAAAACTTAACACACACATGATATGCGGTAACTGTGGTTCTATTTAATGATATACGCAATACATTAACAAACATCGTTTCTTGCCAGTATTATATGCATTATCGTTATCAACTTGTGTTCCTAATATGCATGTGTCCCCCCGTTAATAAACATTGCCATGGACTGTATTATGCGTTATGTGTTAAGTTTGCGTGTGCTTAAACAGATGGATGCACACACGCAGGCCCGCATTCATTAATTATTTTACACATACACACACGCGTGCCCGCATTCATTCATTCTTTTTAACACTCACTCGCGGTAAAACAATGTTTTCCCACGATCAAATACTCAATCCTAAAAGTTATGGGCTTGTACACGATGTCTGTGTTAAGAAAATATGTGTTTGCTGTACGGTGTTTGCAGATGCATTGATTTAAAAGTATAACTTATTATCGCTGTATCAGCTGTTCTTTCCCAAATAATTTACCAAGAATGTGTGGCTAGGTAGATGAGAG